>NC_092237.1:14359800-14384800 GCF_036320965.1 Panulirus ornatus
ATCACATTATCGACCCCTTTTAAAAACTGAGATGTTGTGATCAGGTCATACCTTATTCTTCTTTGTAACAACACTAGACTCGTCCCACCCAATCCACTCCATAACTAACCGTCAAAAAATATAACACTAACAGAAGACGTACACGCTGACATCAGCCAACAAGAAGTAAACAACCGCCTAACTCACTGATAATATTTACCGCCCTCCAGACATACACACATTAGAAACCACACTACCCAGACATACAGAAGTTACACTTCCCCGTCTCTGCTATGGAAATGACCCGTCCTTGCTATAATGTAAACACCGATTCATCACATCCCAAGACTCCACATGCCCCCAGTACAATTACCACACTGAAAACACGGAACACATACTCCTCAGTTGTTCCACACGTTCCTTACATAGATACACACAACATCACTCCACTTTATTACCTCTGGTCATGGCCAGTGGACTTGGCGGGCATCCTGAGCGCTGCAGAAGTCCCATAAAGATAGAAGGGACTCTTGGGGCAGGAAGTGCATGAGTAGGTCTACATACACTTGGTTCCATATATATATCATTTTCATAGATATTTCATTATGTGTATTTCCAAAATTCTCTGATTGCCTGCCGATGTTCTGATCGAACTGGGAATGATGGTTTTCTTTCAGTCAGCTAGGATGAGGCACTTAAAAGCTACTGTTATTATAGAAAACGTGATTAGTGTATAGAATACAAGCTATATGCAACTTTGATTTTAGACTGGTGTATATTCCATCGCAAATATTCCGCTACATTGGAAGTCTTTGAACATGGACGTTTGCTTCAATATCAACGATTCAATTTCTTGTGAAAATTAGATACAAACTTTATGACTCTGAGTCGTTTATAACCGTTTATAAGATTAGGGATACGAATGATATTTCTCACATATCACTCGAAAACGGAATTATGGAAAACAGAACAGAAGAAGATAAAGTATTCCAGTCTCCTCTGTGGAACGCGATCAACATCATTGCCGGATCAAACACGTTCAATAAGCGAATTCATAAATATCATGAACTCGATTATACTTTATTTGCCTTTCGCGAACTGATCATTACTGGAGATACAGCGACTCCATCTTTACCACCTCTGAAGATCAAAGCAGATAATTACGGAATACGAAAAGACGCGTCATATAGAAAAGAGAAACGATATCTCAGACACGAAGAAATTAATGATTCTTCAAAGGCCAGGAACAAGATCTGATCGGCTCCTCCTTAAAACTGATGTTGGGTTATTAGGATATTTGGATATTGATGCTGGAGGTATTTCCCATAATATTGCATCAGGAGTCAAGTGGATGTGAAGGATTTCATACAGAAAGAAGTCAAGGTTAACTTGCTCGCTCACTTCTTCGTTCAGTTAAGGCTATAGGCAACACAGGAAAAAATAAATCCAGATTATCTTGCTCGCTCACTTCTTCGTTTGATTAAGGCTATAGGTACCATAGGATTATTCATTCTATATCTTCTTTAGAAATAAAGGAATTCGATCTCTTTTGTCCCCTTGTTGCTCCTCTGCTTACAGACTAACCTTTAGGTATATTGAGAGATTTTCTTCTTTTTTTTTCAATACGATTTTATATATAGTTGAACATTTATGTAGATATTAACCAGCAGTTGCTTATTGGATCCACGTCACTGTGAGTGATTGTCATTGATCTAATTGTCAGTTCAAGTACCTGCACATCAGGGAAGATACAAGGAAGAAATATAACAGTCAGTTGATATACAACGAAGAGACGTTACTAGGACGCCATTTGGTAAAAAAGTGACTCAAGAATATATATATATATATATATATATATATATATATATATATATATATATATATATATATATATATATATATATATATATATATATGGGGCCTTTGTTGTCTTTTCCTAGCGCTACCTCGCACACATGAGGGGGGAGGGGGATGTTATTCCATGTGTGGCGAGGTGGCGATGGGAAGGAATAAAGGCAGACAGTGTGAATTGTGTGCATGTGGATATATGTATGTGTCTGTGTGTTTATATATATGTGCACATTGAGATGTATGGGTATGTATATTTGCATGTGTGGACGTGTATGTATATACATGTGTATGGGGGTGGGTTGGGCCACTTCTTTCGTCTGTTTCCTTGCGCCACCTCGCAAACGCGGGAGACAGCGACAAAGCAAAATATATATATATATATATATATATATATATATATATATATATATATATATATATATATATATGTATATATATATATATATATATATATATATATATATATATATATATATTTTTTTTTTTTTGTGCTTTGTCGCTCTCTCCCGCGACATATATATATATATATATATATATATATATATATATATATATATATATATATATATATATATATATATATATATATATATATATTCTTGCTTAAGTCAGTGTCCATTTTATCGACTAGCCTCTAGGGAAGGATGAACTGCTTGGTTAACTTTAAACCAGCTTCCGCGACCTGGATTCTGCGCACTCGACCTACGTTTTCCTTTTTTCTTTTTATCTTTTTTTTTTTGAAATGTTTTCCTCTGTTACAGTCTCTCCCCAGCACAACTTTTATGTATTTTTAACGACAAAGTTTTAACTAAAAAGTTAGATGCTCTATATTTTTTTCTTTTTGAGCTACGTTTTCCATACAAAGAGTTAAACAATTTCTCTTAAAAGTTTTAAGCTGTTCGTTCAGCTTTTGCCTAGAACTTCCCGAACTCTTAGATTTTAGCCATAAATCAAGAACTTGGCATTTGTAAACACACCTAAAGACTTCCAGTTCAACATGTTTTGAAAATCATTTGAACACATAACCCAGCTGAACTTCCCTGATGACGTGAATCTCTCTAGACTTTTGTAATTCAATTGTTGATGATTTTTGTGCCTTATCAAAATTGCCTTGGCAGTAGCCTAAATATCTTACTACGAGATCTACCCAGCTGTAATCATACCGTGAAAATAGTCATCACACTTGGCCCCGTGTGGTAGGCACTTACCAACACAGATCAAACCTGGGGAAACGCCCATTGCCACTCCCTTCCCGGAAATTCACCCCCCCCCCCCCTGGAAACAGATCATATGCTGAAAGTTCCCTGATACGTTTTGCTTCATAATCAAAGTTGGGCCATTGCCCACATGGGTTGGGTCGCGGGCTCTGTACACACACTCTGGTGCCCAAGTAGTCACAATTTACTTCCTTGGATGTTTCTTTGTTTCGTATGCCTGCTGACTTAATGTACACAGAGATCTAAACTTACACACGTGTACACTTTAGTTTATGTAATGACCCAAACTTGTACACCATCTGGGCGTAATGTACTCTGATCCCAGTGTGATAGCAATGAAGGTTTTAGAACACCCCCAGTATAGTCCCAGACGTACAGTAAAACATCGCTTTCATCCCCGAAGAACACCATGAAAGAAATAACATTTGTTGCACATTGTAAGTCTTGCTAAAGTCCCGACGGAGATAGTAATGATGTGTTGTCGATATTACGGAAGAGGTGAAGGTACTGAATGCTGGTTAAATCCTTCACCCTCACACTACTAAACAAAGGATGAACCTTGAGAACTTTTATTTACAGGAATTGGGAATGACCTACCTGAATTCTTAACGGACACTTTAAGGTTACACAGTGCTGCTAACTGTGATTCTCAGATCATTAATTGATTTCAGGATGGAAAAGAAAACTTGTGGTGGCTATTCCTCTTCATTAGCAGCTGTGTCACACGAGGGTTCTCTGTGGCTTCAAATAGATATCACAAGTAGGGGAAGATGCCCAGAATTCAGGTGCTCATCTCTGTCAAAGTTCATCTTTTTCCTCTCGACCCTAAAGATAAATCCTGACCTGGCCACCTCAGGAAGGTTTTAATACTAATGCTGTCGATCATGGCTTCCTATACTGGTCAGTTTTCTGCTCACTGAACTAACAAAGTAACAAGGAACACATCGGATAAATGTGTGTGACCCAAGAGATACAGAATGATCAGCTTAGGTCAAGTATATTCTACTTTGGTATGTCAAGTATAGTCCGATCAATCATATATCAAGTCTAGTCTTAACTGGGGTATGTCGAACATATTTTGACCTGAATGTGTCAAAGATAGGCTGATCAGAAATGTCAATTATATACTATCACTAGGACATATCGAGCGGAGTATGACTTGACCAGGGCGTGTCCAGTGTAGTCTAACCCTGGCAGGGTATGTCAAGTATAACCATACCAGGGTATTTTGAGCATTCTCTAACCAGGATGCATAAAGCTAAACTCGTATATATCACGTTCGGTAGTCTTGTGATATCAATGGGTGAGGCAGGTAGGTAGATGTCACGAACCTAGTTGTACACTTCTCACTGTAGTGTACAGAAGTAAATCTGTAAACCAGTGTCTACTCTCTCTCTCTCTCTCTCTCTCTCTCTCTCTCTCTCTCTCTCTCTCTCTCTCTCTCTCTCTCTCTCTCTCTCTCTCTTTGTTTTAGCAGCTCTCGAGGCATCGCTTAAACATACGCTTAGAAATATTGATGCGAGTCACAAGTGGCTTCATTCAGTATTTACTGCACTGACAGAGAAATAAACGGACAGAACCCATCCACATTCACCCAGGATGAAATGAAGTAAAAGAAATAACTTTTAGGCTTTGAATTAACATTCGTCTCATCGGTGGAGCTTTTAAAGTAGCATTTATCTCATCGGTGGAGCTTTTAAAGTAACATTCATCTCATCGGTGGAGCTTTTAGAGTAACATTCATCTCACCGGTGGAGCTTTTAAAGTAACATTCATCTCACCGGTGGAGCTTTTAAAGTAACATTCATCTCATCGGTGGAGCTTTTACAGTAACATTCATCTCACAAATGGAGCTTTTAAAGTAACATTCATCTCACCGGTGGAGCTTTTAAAGTAACATTCATCTCATCGGTGGAGCTTTTAAAGTAACATTCATCTCACCTGTGGAGCTTTTAAAGTAACATTCATCTCACCGGTGGAGCTTTTAAAGTAACATTCATCTCATCGGTGGAGCTTTTAAAGTAACATTAATCTCACAGGTGGAGCTTTTAAACTAACATTCATCTCACTGGTGGAGCTTTTAGAATAACATTCATCTCACCGGTGGAGCTTTTAAAGTTACATTCATCTCATCGGTGGAGCTTTTAAAGTAACATTCATCTCACTGGTGGAGCTTTTAGAATAACATTCATCTCACCGGTGGAGCTTTTAGAATAACATTCATCTCACCGGTGGAGCCTCGCAGATATATTTTACCTAATCAGATTCCTCCACTGAGAGGGCAGGCATTGTACCAGCTTTGAGAATGCTGTCATCTTGACTGGTCATCAATGAGAGAAAGTGTATATATCAAAATCACAAGAGCATTCAATAATCGTATTTAATGCCACATGCTGAAGCGCTTATTGCTGTGTTTCTTTTTCCTATTGAAATAAATCTATAAGCAATTTCAAGTGTGTGTGTGTGTGGTGTGTGTGTGTGTGTGTGTGTGTGTGTACCGTTCTCAAGACCGAACCGTAACAGCTCGTGGCTTTTGTTGCACTGACAATCATTGCCGCGCGTTGGCCCTGAAGGCCGTCTTTAGTTTACACTTAGTTTACCTACCTTCGTATAACATCTAGAGTACCTAGATTTTAAATCCTACTTCGAAATCTAAGATTTAAACTACTGCGTTAGTTTATATATATATATATATATATATATATATATATATATATATATATATATATATATATATATATATATATATATATATATATATATATATATATATATATAGGTGCTGCTGGACTTCGCCTGCTTGTTGGTACACCGTGAGTGAACAGTCGCCTTTGCCGAGGCTGTATCATTGGAAGTAGTCTCGTCAAAGAACTTTTCACTCCGAAGGAGTCTACATTTCCCTGCTACTGGAAGTAGTGTAGCCTTGGGCTGCAGTAACCATGAGAAAAGTCTTAGGGTAATTATAAGTAAATATATATATATATATATATATATATATATATATATATATATATATATATATATATTCTTTCTTTTCTTTCAAACTATTCGCCATTTCCCGCATTAGCGAGGTAGCGTTAAGAACAGAGGACTGGGCCTTTGAGGGAATACCCTCACCTGGCCCAATTCTCTGTTCCTTCTTTTGAAAAAAAAAAAAAAAAAAAAAAAAAAAAAAAAGAGAGGGGAGGATTTCCAGCCCCCCGCTCCCTCCCCTTTTAGTCGCCTTCTACGACACGCAGGGAATACGTGGGAAGTATTCTTAATCCCCTATCCCCTATATATATATGTTAGGGAGGTAAATGCAAGAGTTTTGGAAAGAGGGGCAAGTATGAAGTCTGTTGGGGATGAGAGAGCTTGGGAAGTGAGTCAGTTGTTGTTCGCTGATGATACAGCGCTGGTGGCTGATTCATGTGAGAAACTGCAGAAGCTGGTGACTGAGTTTGGTAAAGTGTGTGGAAGAAGAAAGTTAAGAGTAAATGTGAATAAGAGCAAGGTTATTAGGTACAGTAGGGTTGAGGGTCAAGTCAATTGGGAGGTGAGTTTGAATGGAGAAAAACTTGAGGAAGTGAAGTGTTTTAGATATCTGGGAGTGGATCTGGCAGCGGATGGAACCATGGAAGCGGAAGTGGATCATAGGGTGGGGGAGGGGGCGAAAATTCTGGGGGCCTTGAAGAATGTGTGGAAGTCGAGAACATTATCTCGGAAAGCAAAAATGGGTATGTTTGAAGGAATAGTGGTTCCAACAATGTTGTATGGTTGCGAGGCGTGGGCTATGGATAGAGTTGTGCTCAGGAGGATGGATGTGCTGGAAATGAGATGTTTGAGGATAATGTGTGGTGTGAGGTGGTTTGATCGAATGAGTAACGTAAGGGTAAGAGAGATGTGTGGAAATAAAAAGAGCGTGGTTGAGAGAGCAGAAGAGGGTGTTTTGAAGTGGTTTGGGCACATGGAGAGAATGAGTGAGGAAAGATTGACCAAGAGGATATATGTGTCGGAGGTGGAGGGAACGAGGAGAAGAGGGAGACCAAATTGGAGGTGGAAAGATGGAGTGAAAAAGATTTTGTGTGATCGGGGCCTGAACATGCAGGAGGGTGAAAGGAGGGCAAGGAATAGAGTGAATTGGAGCGATGTGGTATACCGGGGTTGACGTGCTGTCAGTGGATTGAATCAAGGCATGTGAAGCGTCTGGGGTAAACCATGGAAAGCTGTGTAGGTATGTATACTTGCGTGTGTGGACGTATGTATATACATGTGTATGGGGGGGGTTGGGCCATTTCTTTCGTCTGTTTCCTTGCGCTACCTCGCAAACGCGGGAGACAGCGGCAAAGTATAATAAAAAAATATAAAATATATATATATATATATATATATATATATATATATATATATATATATTCCCTGGGGATAGGGGAGAAAGAATACTTCCCACGTATTCCCTGCGTGTCGTAGAAGGCGACTAAAAGGGGAGGGAGCGGGGGGCTGGAAATCCTCCCCTCTCGTTTTTTTTTTTTTTAATTTTCCAAAAGAGGGAACAGAGAATTGCGCCAGGTGAGGGTATTCCCTCAAAGGCCCAGTCCTCTGTTCTTAACGCTACCTCGCTAATGCGGGAAATGGCGAATAGTTTGAAAGAAAAGAAAAGAAAAAAAAAAAAATATATATATATATATATATATATATATATATATATATATATATATATATATATATATATATATATTATCCCTGGGGATAGGGGATTAAGAATACTTCCCACGTATTCCCTGCGTGTCGTAGAAGGCGACTAAAAGGGGAGGGAGCGGGGGGCTGGAAATCCTCCCCTCTCGTTTTTTTTTAATTTTCCAAAACAAGGAACAGAGGGGGCCAGGTGAGGATATTCCAAAAAAGGCCCAGTCCTCTGTTCTTAACGCTACCTCGCTAACGCGGGAAATGGCGAATAGTTTAAAAGAAAGAAAAAAAAAAAAAAAAAAATATATATATATATATATATATATATATATATATATATATATATATATATATATATATATATATATATATCCATGTGTGGCGAGGTGGCGATGGGAAAAAATAAAGGCAGACAGTATGAATTATGTACATATGTATATATGTATATGTCTGTGTGT
This sequence comes from Panulirus ornatus, assembly GCF_036320965.1. Lineage (NCBI taxonomy): Eukaryota > Metazoa > Arthropoda > Malacostraca > Decapoda > Palinuridae > Panulirus > Panulirus ornatus. Next base: position 14,367,971 of record NC_092237.1, read on the forward strand.
GTATGTATATGTATACATTGAGATGTATAGGTAGGTATATCTGCGTGTGTGGACGTGTATGTATATACATGTGTATGTGGGTGGGTTGGGCCATTCTTTCGTCTGTTTCCATGCGCTACCTCGCAAGCGCGGGAAACAGCGGAAAAAAAAAATGTATATATATATATATATATATATATATATATATATATATATATATATATATATATATATATATATATATATATGTTTCAAGGGTGGTTGGAGGAAGAAAGGTAAGACAGTTGTAATCCCGTAGCCTTTACCTGCCAACACAGTCCGACGCCAAGCCACTTTACGAGGATGTTCAGTGTCTGGGAGCCTAAGGCTACTCTGAACCCTATATATTTCTTGACCAAATAACCAGTGTATTTCAAGACCGCGAATCCAACTCGTTCTTTTCTCTGGGATAAAGCTGACCATCAGCAGTTGCATCAAGCATGGCGAATTTCATAAAAGAAAGTCCGTATTGACCAAATATAGAGGAATCTAACGTTTTTTTATGAAATGAAAATGTAAGTGTTTAGTGAATTTATATATATATATATATATATATATATATATATATATATATATATATATATATATATATATATATTGATGATGTGATTATTACACGAAAGTGCACTTGGGAACTTTTCGTGTTTCATTATCCCCGTGGACTCATAGGAATATATATATATATATATATATATATATATATATATATATATATATATATATATATATATATATATATATATATTTATATATTTATATATTCAAAGACTCGTTAAACCCTCGACGGACGCTGATTATATCTGAATCCTCAAACAAAATATGTCTGCTCCAAACTACAATGGAGACCCGGTCGCATTTGAAAAGGATGTGCGCCTTTTAATCCTTTTTTTTTTTTATATATACTAACACAGTACAGGGGAAAGTATACCCTTATCAAAGCTATGCTAGTTAAAATATTCAAATCGTAATTCCATTTAAAAAAAAAAAAAAATTGAAGTACACTACAATGGGGGATTCATTTCTGTTCCCCAGGCGTTTTGTAGAGTTGAGTTTCCCCACAGTGGAAAGATTAATGGAAAAAGAGAGAATGACGGAAGAGTATTTTACAGCTTGGCCATTGTGTTACCTATCCAGTACCCCAGAGCTTTCGCGAAGCAAAGTCTGTTGTGTTCATTATTTGGGATTTTCAGAATAAAGTAAAGGGTATGGTTAACTTGCTTTTGTTGTTGGAGGATTTGTATTGCAAAGTGTTTTGAAGTGTGGTATGGAGAACACGAGTGAGAATTGGAGGGAGATGTTAAGTAGAAATAGCGTTTTTTTGCGCTGTCGACTTACTCGTTCGGATACGCCTTGAAGGTTCGAACTGTGAAGAATAAGTGAGGAAGGGGAAGAAAATGGGTTGAAGAATATAGAGTAAAACAAAAGATTTAGAATGTAGACTGGCATTATCCATGTAAGAATGCATGGGGCTATTGGTTGAAGAAAAGATGATAATCATTTATGGAGAGAGAGAGAGAGAGAGAGAGAGAGAGAGAGAGAGAGAGAGAGAGAGAGAGAGAGAGACCCCGTAGACGTTAAGACAGAAGTCTTATGGACACAGCCGATGCCAGGATAAGAGGAATTCACTCCTCCGCCATCGGGTAGGAGGCGAGAACGCGAAAAGATGAACTGAGAGATTAAAGTTGGGATGATATTTCTCTATCACAGAAACGTCTAGACAACGAAAACCCTCATTTACTCCCTTCATCACCGTACACACACGCACACACACACACACACACACACACACACACACACACACACACGCAATATTACGTGGACAACTTCATTTAATTGGAACGCAGTATAATGGAAGTGTAAGGTTTCATCACTGAGACGCTGTGTGCTTTGGTGAGGCTTTTTCAGCGTTGTTGACCATTATGCATTCATGGACCGTTCGGGAGGCTGAGCGCATAGGTTCGTATCCTGCATTGTGGCAGTCGGTGCACAGTCAATCCAGCTGTTCATCTTCCCGTAGGGTTTTGTTTATGATTGGGTAACTGGTTCATGTCTATATATATATATATATATATATATATATATATATATATATATATATATATATATATATATATATATATATATATATATATATACGTTAATGAAATGGCCTTGATGAAGGCATTCATTTGCGCGTGATGTCTCAGCTAACATAATATAAAACCCTATGTGATGGGTTTACAAGTACGCTGTTCACGGTGACCAATATTTCGTTGCCAGATATACATGTGTCAGTGAGAGACACATTACCAAAACAGTATTCGCGATTTCAGTGTAGAAATATTTCTTTTTTTCACGTTATCATTAATGGACAGATTACGTTCCCTCACAGAGAATAGTTTGATGTTGCTAGTGTGATTTCATTATATGTAATCCTATCTACGCATGTTTACTAGTTACATTGTTTTATTAATAAGGCAACTCTCAATCACCAAACCATCGTACATTGGGTTACGGGGGTATAGTGTCAGGGGATGTGAATGTCAGGGTTGTTAGTGTCAGGTTGTGAACATGGGTTGTGAACGTCAGGGTTGTTAGTGTCAGGGGATGTGAATGTCAGGGTTGTTAGTGTCAGGGGTTGTGAACGTCAGGGTTGTTAGTGTCAGGGGATGTGAATGTCAGGGTTGTTAGTGTCAGGGGATGTGAATGTCTGGGTTAGTGTCAGATGAGTTGGTCATGTTGGGATGTGAATGTCAGGGTTGTTAGTGTCAGGGGATGTGAATGTCTGGGTTGTTAGTGTCAGGGGATGTGAATGTCTGGGTTGTTAGTGTTAGGGGATGTGAATGTCAGGGTTGTTAGTGTCAGGGGATGTGAATGTCAGGGTTGTTAGTGTTAGGGGATGTGAATGTCAGGGTTGTTAGTGTCAGGGGATGTGAACATCAGGGTTGTTAGTGTCAGGGGTTGTGAATGTCAGGGTTGTTAGTGTCAGGGGATGTGAATGTCAGGGTTGTTAGTGTCAGGGGATGTGAATGTCTGGGTTGTTAGTGTCAGGGGATGTGAATGTCAGGGTTGTTAGTGTCAGGGGTTATGAACATCAGGGTTGTTAGTGTCAGGGGATGTGAACGTCAGGGTTATTAGCGTGGACTGCAGAGGATATATATATTTTTTATATATATCCCTTAATGGGAAAAGGCCCTTTAGGGAAAGGGATTTATTTGCGCGTGATGTCTCGCTAACATAAATAAAACCCCATGGATGGGTTTACAAGTACGCTGTTCACCCGGGGACCAATATTTTGTTGAGATATACATGGGTCAGTGAGAGACACATTACCAAAACAGTATTCGCGATTTCGTGTTTGAAAAATTTCTTTTTTTCACGTTATCATTAATGGGAAAATTACGTTTTCCCCCACGAGAAAAGTTTTATGTTGCCCAGTGTGATTTCATTAAAATGTAACCCTTTACGCATGTTTTCTAGTTACATTGTTTTATTTAAAAAAGGCAAATCTCAACACCAAAAAACCCTCGTACATTGGGTTCCGGGGGGGATTTGTTTTCAGGGGGTGTGAATGTCAGGGTTGTTTGTGTCCCGGGGTTTTGAAATTTAGGGTTGTTAGTGTCAGGGGATGTGAATGTCAGGGTGTTAGTGTCAGGGGATGTGAATGTCAGGGTTGTTAGTGTCAGGGGATGTGAATGTCAGGGTGTTAGTGTCAGGGGATGTGAATGTCTGGGTTGTTAGTGTCAGGGGTTGTGAACGTCAGGGTTGTTAGTGTCAGGGGTTGTGAACGTCAGGGTTGTTAGTGTCAGGGGTTATGAACATCAGGGTTGTTAGTGTTAGGGGATGTGAATGTCTGGGTTGTTAGTGTCAGGGGATGTGAATGTCAGGTTGTTAGTGTCAGGATGTGAATGTCTGGGTTGTTAGTGTCAGGGGTTATGAACATCAGGGTTGTTAGTGTCAGGGGATGTGAATGTCAGGTTGTTAGTGTCAGGGGATGTGAATGTCAGGTTGTTAGTGTCAGGGGATGTGAATGTCAGGGTGTTAGTGTCAGGGGATGTGAACATCAGGGTTGTTAGTGTCAGGGGATGTGAATGTCAGGGTTGTTAGTGTCAGGGGATGTGAATGTCAGGGTTGTTAGTGTCAGGGGTTGTGAACATCAGGGTTGTTAGTGTCAGGGGTTGTGAACGTCAGGGTTGTTAGTGTCAGGGGATGTGAATGTCAGGGTTGTTAGTGTTAGGGGATGTGAATGTCAGGGTTGTTAGTGTCAGGGGATGTGAATGTCAGGGTTGTTAGTGTCAGGGGATGTGAATGTCAGGGTTGTTAGTGTCAGGGGATGTGAATGTCAGGGTTGTTAGTGTCAGGGGATGTGAACGTCAGGGTTGTTAGTGTTAGGGGATGTGAATGTCAGGGTTGTTAGTGTCAGGGGATGTGAATGTCAGGGTTGTTAGTGTCAGGGGTTGTGAACGTCAGGGTTGTTAGTGTCAGGGGATGTGAATGTCAGGGTTGTTAGTGTCAGGGGATGTGAATGTCTGGGTTGTTAGTGTCAGGGGATGTGAATGTCAGGGTTGTTAGTGTCAGGGGATGTGAATGTCAGGTTGTTAGTGTCAGGGGTTATGAACATCAGGGTTGTTAGTGTCAGGGGTTATGAACATCAGGGTTGTTAGTGTCAGGGGTTATGAACATCAGGGTTGTTAGTGTCAGGGGATGTGAATGTCAGGGTGTTAGTGTCAGGGGTTGTGAACGTCAGGGTTGTTAGTGTCAGGGGTTATGAACATCAGGGTTGTTAGTGTTAGGGGATGTGAATGTCAGGTTGTTAGTGTCAGGGGATGTGAATGTCAGGGTTGTTAGTGTTAGGGGATGTGAATGTCAGGTTGTTAGTGTCAGGGGATGTGAATGTCAGGGTTGTTAGTGTCAGGGGATGTGAATGTCAGGGTGTTAGTGTCAGGGGATGTGAACATCAGGGTTGTTAGTGTCAGGGGATGTGAATGTCAGGTTGTTAGTGTCAGGGGTTGTGAACGTCAGGGTTGTTAGTGTCAGGGGTTATGAACATCAGGGTTGTTAGTGTCAGGGGATGTGAACATCAGGGTTGTTAGTGTCAGGGGTTATGAACATCAGGGTTGTTAGTGTCAGGGGATGTGAATGTCAGGTTGTTAGTGTCAGGGGATGTGAATGTCAGGGTTGTTAGTGTCAGGGGTTGTGAACGTCAGGGTTGTTAGTGTCAGGGGTTATGAACATCAGGGTTGTTAGTGTCAGGGGATGTGAATGTCAGGTTGTTAGTGTCAGGGGTTATGAACATCAGGGTTGTTAGTGTCAGGGGATGTGAATGTCAGGTTGTTAGTGTCAGGGGTTATGAACATCAGGGTTGTTAGTGTCAGGGGATGTGAATGTCAGGTTGTTAGTGTCAGGGGTTGTGAACGTCAGGGTTGTTAGTGTCAGGGGTTATGAACATCAGGGTTGTTAGTGTCAGGGGATGTGAATGTCTGGGTTGTTAGTGTTAGGGGATGTGAATGTCAGGTTGTTAGTGTCAGGGGATGTGAATGTCAGGTTGTTAGTGTCAGGGGATGTGAACATCAGGGTTGTTAGTGTCAGGGGATGTGAATGTCAGGGTGTTAGTGTCAGGGGGATGTGGAATGTCAGGGTTGTTAGTGTCAGGGGATGTGAATGTCAGGTTGTTAGTGTCAGGGGATGTGAATGTCTGGGTTGTTAGTGTCAGGATGTGAATGTCAGGGTTGTTAGTGTCAGGGGTTATGAACATCAGGGTTGTTAGTGTCAGGGGTTATGAACATCAGGGTTGTTAGTGTCAGGGGTTATGAACATCAGGGTTGTTAGTGTCAGGGGTTGTGAACGTCAGGGTTGTTAGTGTCAGGGGATGTGAATGTCAGGTTGTTAGTGTCAGGGGTTATGAACATCAGGGTTGTTAGTGTCAGGGGATGTGAATGTCAGGTTGTTAGTGTCAGGGGATGTGAATGTCAGGTTGTTAGTGTCAGGGGTTATGAACATCAGGGTTGTTAGTGTCAGGGGATGTGAATGTCAGGTTGTTAGTGTCAGGGGATGTGAATGTCTGGGTTGTTAGTGTCAGGGGATGTGAACATCAGGGTTGTTAGTGTCAGGGGATGTGAATGTCTGGGTTGTTAGTGTCAGGGGTTGTGAACGTCAGGGTTGTTAGTGTCAGGGGATGTGAATGTCAGGGTGTTAGTGTCAGGGGTTATGAACATCAGGGTTGTTAGTGTCAGGGGATGTGAATGTCTGGGTTGTTAGTGTCAGGATGTGAATGTCTGGGTTGTTAGTGTCAGGGGATGTGAATGTCTGGGTTGTTAGTGTCAGGGGGATGTGGAATGTCAGGGTTGTTAGTGTCAGGGGATGTGAATGTCTGGGTTGTTAGTGTCAGGGGATGTGAACATCAGGGTTGTTAGTGTCAGGGGTTGTGAACGTCAGGGTTGTTAGTGTCAGGGGATGTGAATGTCAGGGTTGTTAGTGTCAGGGGATGTGAATGTCAGGGTTGTTAGTGTCAGGGGATGTGAACATCAGGGTTGTTAGTGTCAGGGGATGTGAATGTCTGGGTTGTTAGTGTTAGGGGATGTGAATGTCAGGGTTGTTAGTGTCAGGGGATGTGAATGTCTGGGTTGTTAGTGTTAGGGGATGTGAATGTCAGGGTTGTTAGTGTCAGGGGTTATGAACATCAGGGTTGTTAGTGTCAGGGGATGTGAACGTCAGGGTTATTAGCGTGGACTGCAGAGGATATATATGTCAGGGTTGTTAGTGTCAAGGGTGTGAGTGTCAGGGGTAAGTTCCAGGGTTGTTATCGATGGCTTTATGAACTTCAGGGTTATTACTGTTGGGGGATGTGGTATTGCAGTTGTAAGTGTCGAGGGGAGGGGTTATTTCAGTTATAAGTTTCGAGGGGGTTATCTCCTTTGTAAGTGTCTTGGGTGTAACCCACTTATAAATGTCGAGGGGGCGGGGTATCTGTATTGTAAGTGTCGAAGAAAGGGTACCTCAGTAACGAGAGAAAGATGAAGAAAATGTAGTATCTGAATCTGGTGGTGGAAATTACATGACTGCTTCCCCTTTCTTTTTTTGTCCTGACTTCAACTACCTTCCTCCAACAATCCTAGTTTTGACTTCAGTATGAGAACAAGCAGATAATAGGAGAGGACTCTCGACAGAAATGTAGGAGAAACTCGTTTGCTGAATTGCAAGTCTTCATCATGACGCATTTGGTCTTCCCACTGACAAATCTTTATTATAGAACGTGTAATTTTCCGCATCCAAGTTCTAGCCTCGTGTTGACCGTCCGTGACCCGACGTTTGCACCTAAATCATCCTATAATTTCACAAACCTTGTTTACAGGTCTGTGATGGTTCGGAACACAAAGAGGTCAAAGAAAATGAGATTCTCTACGAAGTGTGTGTATATATATATATATATATATATATATATATATATATATATATATATATATATATATATATATATATATATATACATATCACCGCGTTTATCATATCCTGTTAGTTTTTATAAAGTATTTAATGAGTTTGTAAATCGTTGGCTGCCAACGGTAGTACTGAAGTAGAGATGCAACTACAGCTTGCTGCGTTTTATGTAGATCTGAAGCTATTGCTTAGGCCTTTTTTTTCCCCGACGTACGAAGTAGAGCTCTGGGTTTATCATAGTAGTACATCTCTCAATATCATCGTGATCACTTCACAGGGGAACTGCACAGCGGGAGGTGAGTATACTGAATGCAGGTGACCAGCGAAGTCACGGAGTCTCTTGCAAACCTCCGATGGCGACGCGGGAGAAAGGCAGAAGGGAGGAGAAGGGGAGATGGTTAATGCCGAGATGAATGATTGTGGAACCCTCATGTAGGGGGACTGGTGCTGAGGGCAACACCGTGAGGTAAAGGGCGTGAGGTTTGCGGAACCCTCATGTAGGGACTGGTGCTGAAGGCAACACCGTGAGGTAAAGGGCGTGAGGCTTGTGGAACCCTCATGTAGGGACTGGTGCTGAAGGCAACACCGTGAGGTAAAGGGCGTGAGGCTTGCGGAACCCTCATGTAGGGACTGGTGCTGAAGGCAACACCGTGAGGTAAAGGGCGTGAGGCTTGTGGAACCCTCATGTAGGGGGACTGGTGCTGAAGGCAACACCGTGAGGTAAAGGGCATGAGGCTTTTAGATGTTGACCTTTACAGTGGTGATAATTCCACACTGAGTCTTCTCCCGTCGAGAGGTTGTCGTTAACTACCAGCTTGCGTCTCGACGTCCACTTTCGGGCCAAAAAAAAAAAAGCCGTCGTAGGATAAATACGATAGCCAGATTCTCTGCCGTAAAACTGAAGACGTATAGTGAAGCAAGACGCGCGTCAAGGTCTACATAAATGAGGTCTCGAGGGTCCAAAGAATTTGAAGTAACATCTGAAGTACATGTCTAGCGCTGTTGCATCATCAGCTTCCACGATGCGTGAGGGTGATGACTAGGCCACTCTGATGCATACAGACAGGAAAGTGTTGATGAGAAATGGCCGTGGCTCAATATACGTCAACCCTCCTGAAGAACCAGTGGGTTGAGGTAACCAAACTGCAATGATAAACGTATTCATCTTTAATGAGACAAGTTGTTGGCCCAAGGAATAGATATATTTGGCTATGAATTTGACTGTTATAGTTAACTTTCAGTCACAGTGTTCAAAACCAGTATCTTTGTGCTTAGAATGTCACTTCTGGATGTTATCGTACGTTAAGTTAATGATTTTTCAAATTCTCCCAGGATATGTTTACGAACTGAATCAAACCGAATCAAACAGCTTTGCTCCCTGGCGCTTTGAACAGTCAGAAACGCTAACAATCAACAGAGAGAAATTATAAAAATCGTCTTGAAACATCGTTGAAAAGGAAATTATCATAAACAGTGAATAGATTATCAAACACCATTGAATGTAATGAAAAGTATTCAACAGTCGTGAAATGTATACTTAAGACATAGGGTGACACTGGTAGATAAGTGTGAATACAATTATTGGAGCATGTGGTGACAAATAAGTGAGTATAAGTATTAAAGTGTGGTGATAGATTAGCATCGTCCCTAAAATGTATAGAATGATCAGGCTCATTACCACAATAAGAGATGATGCTTCAGAGACCCGCACACCAGTGGGCCAACAACCACCACGGGAACCTGCAGATCCTCCTCCTCTTCCTCCTCCTCCTGACATCAACCCAACACTGAAGAAATGGACACAACCCAATCAAGAAGTTACAACGGTGCACCATCATGACCCAACGTGACCCAGTGTACCAAAGAAGCTTTTTTTATTTACAGTATCAGCTACCAGAACCTTTGATGTCACCCCTTCGCCTTTGCCATACACTCAAGATTTGATTGAAGTAAAATGTTTGTAAATTGTCTTTAGAAAATCACTGAATATACTCACTTGGCCCCCGTTCTCTTCCCTGAGGAGGCCATCGTTTTGATCTCGTGGATCAAATGCCGAATGCAGCGCAAACACTGTGTTCCGTAAACACTCTGATCCTCAAGGGAAAGGAGGATAATCTGCATTTTCTCAGACTTTATCTGAGATGGAGAGAAATCTCAGCAGAACTGAACGTGAACACTCGGTTGTGGAAACTAAAGTGGGAAGGCATCTATGGAAAAGTGATCGATGATCCGTCGTTGTAAGCACATAATAAAAGCAGAATAACTGAGACATTAGGTGGAACAGTGTTCATATGTAGTTATACACACATACTCTTAACACCTTCATATACTTGTATAGACATTTACTACTTGTTTCCTGCCTCAGAGTCCCGTCTATTATTTTGGGGCTCCTGCAGCACACAGGAAGCTGGCCACGTCCACCAGTCGGGACCACAGATTTTACAGGGTTGTGATGTGTGTGAATCTATGATGCAGAGAGTGCAGGTCAAATGAGTGATAAGCGCTCGATGTCTTCCTTATGATGGTAGGAACATGGGCAAGAAGGGTCATGGGATATGTTGAGGCGGTGTTTGTGTTGTAGTGATGTTGGGTGATGTCCAGTCTAGCTAGAGCTTATGCGGGAGAGTGTGACTCGAGTTTCTCTAAAGAGTGTGGTTTCTGAGGGATGTATGTCTGAGGGCAGGGAAGTGTGGAACTCCTTTTGTACGAGACTGTACTCCCTGTGATACAACCTCGCCAAAGATGACCTTTCACTCGTGTTGTAACCCCTCTTACAGACGGAGCCTGGTGACAGGCACTTTCTCTCTCTCTCTCTCTCTCTCTCTCTCTCTCTCTCTCTCTCTCTCTCTCTCTGTATATATATATATATGTATATATATATATATATATATATATATATATATATATATATATATATATATATATATATATATATATATAAATATATATATATATATATATATATATATATATATATATATATATATATATATATATATATATACACACACACATGGGATCTGATCACATGTTAGCGGAGTTCAACCAGCAAGCAACAGATTTTCATCACGTCACTTTATAAGACCCGTATACATGCATTGCACTTAATTATCCCGTTAATAAGACTCCCAAATTGTATGAGGTTAATACAGTTTGCTCAGAATAGCAATATTTACAGGGTTATGATAAAGAGTAGGCCTGGATCACCCTGACACACGGATGGGCGAAGCATTACACCATAAGTAATTATATACCAAGTTTACAGACATAATTAATGCACTGTAAAATTTAATGTTCCGTTGGCAATTTGTATATACATACATAGCGGCGATATGCAGTAAATTGCGCGTCGTTAAAAAGAAATTTTGAACTACAATGACCATTGACGACCTATTTCAAATTTTAATCCGACTTATCTTACAGTGTGTGTGTGTGTGTGTGTGTGTGTGTGTGTTAATACCCTTTGTAACCTCTTTTGTATTACGGGTAGAGACTTTTACATTCTCGTTGACCCTTGTTAATCTTGTATATATATGTACCATGACTTTGATTCTTCACACACACACACACACACACACACACACACACACACACACACACACACACACACACACACACACAGACACACACACAGACACACACACACACACACACACACAAACACACAAACACACACACACACACACACACACACACACACACACACACACACACACATCAGCCAAGAATAGGTACCCATTTATCGACCAGCCCCGATGGGAGGATGAACAGCAGGGAGTGGCTGTGGGCCGACTACCGCGTCCAAGATTCGAACCTATCATGGACCCGATCCTGGCTGACCCTTGTGTTGACTCGCGCTTAGTATCACTAACCAATACACCAGAGTGGCCCGTGTGGGTGTATGTGAAATGAAAATCTTTCCCTCTACAAACATATAAAAAGGCATCATCTGTCTGACCACATCTTAGGAAAGGAAAAAAAAAAAAATGTTTGAGAAACGTTATTTTTAGTACGACGTTCTGAGAAGGATGGCTGCATTACCCTTGGCCACGACGGTTCGATCCGTATAGCAAGACTTGTTCCACCAATAGGAACGACCCTTGAGTTAAGACCCCGTAATAACACCATCAAGCAAACGTAACAACCCTTAATTACAACCCATGAGTTAAAACCTTGGAGGCTCCTCGAGCGTTACAATTCTTAGCTACAACCCTTCAGTTAAGACCGTAAGGTTTCTCGAGCGTTACAACCCTTAGCTACAACCCTTGAGATAAGACCGTAAGGCTTCTCAAGCGTTACAACCCTTAGCTACAACCCTTGAGATAAAACCATAAGGCTTCTCAAGCGTTACAACCCTTAGCTACAACCCTTGAGATAAGACCGTAAGGCTTCTCAAGTGTTACAACCCTTAGCTACAACCCTTGAGATAAGACCGTAAGGCTTCTCGAGCGTTACAACCCTTAGCTACAACCCTTGAGATAAAACCATAAGGCTTCTCAAGCGTTACAACCCTTAGCTACAACCCTTAAGTTAAGACCATAAGGTTCCTCCAGCGAAACGGTACGACTCTGGAGTAAGACCGTAAGACCCTCAAACAAAACTATACCACCCTTAGATACGACCCTTGAGTAAGAACGTATGGCCCTGAAGCATAACCTTACGACCCTTAAGCATGGAGTGACGACCCTTTAGTGCAAGACGATTACGACCCTTTTGCACGACGGGTGAAATAGACTATATAAGCAAAGCGATGGTACGACGCTTATGACTTTTAAGGTAGGAAGGTCATCGTATTGCTTGACCTTTTGACCTGACCCTTGGGAGTTCAGCTGAAGCACAAGGTTAATCACACACGTAAAGGGGCATCCTCAATATGCTGAAAAGGTTTAAGCGGAAGCCAGCCAGCTTAGATAGCGGATCTCGCTCACTTGCGTCACTTGTGTGTAAGACTTACCCATTGGAAGTTCATAGGACGAGTATGTGACCCTACATTTTACGGAGTTATAATGGCACACTGAGAAAAGAAAAAGGAATCCTCCTTGATACTTGAAAATAGAAGAAAAATATTTTTCAGTGTTGGATTTCATACGCTGTTCACCATATATACCAGCTGGAGGCTTGTAACAACACGCTGGTACAGGCTGGTTTCATCTTACGTCATGGGGTGATGTCTGGTTTTGCTCCGCCTTAAGACGTATCAGCTACTTCCCCCCCCACTGAAGAGCTTGACAGTCGTAATGGAAGAACTCTTTCGGTGGGGGGAGAGAGAGAGAGAGAGAGAGAGAGAGAGAGAGAGAGAGAGAGAGAGAGAGAGAGAGAGAGAGAGAGAGAGAGAGAGATAGAGAGAGAGAGAGAGAGAAAAAAAAGAGAGAGAGAGCCAGCGTCATAGTAAAGGGTATTCATACATAGTCCTCAATAGAAGCGCTGTTACGATGATACACATAATGTTGATATTCAAGAGCTGATGATAACGTCACGGCCTGAGCCATGGTTCTTCCCTCACGTTCACAGATGGTGGCGACAGTCATGACATGCCGTCCGAAATATGTTAAGTACACATCACCTGAATGCCGTACACTGAGGTTTATGTATCGTCAACAGTGTGATTTCAGATAAAATTTTCAGGTTTGCTACTGATTTAGCTTCAGTGTATTCAGATCATTACCTGTATATTAGTTAATTATAAACATGAGTACACGATCATTATGCAAATACTGATGGCTCTCTGCCGTTAATGGTGCTTGCGACCTTGGAAAAAAAGTGTTTGAAGTCAACAAATTCACAAACAGTAATTACCGAAGCTCAATTGCTGCATATTCACTTTTTTTTTTTTTTCAAGTACGTATCGTATTATAAGATGTAAACACAATTAATTTGAAGTACAGTCAAATGTGTGATAGTTCCAAAATCAGTAAAAAGCATGAATTTGACATAGACGCGTTTGCAGTAGATTATATATATTTATTTATTATTTTATTTTGCTTTGTCGCTGTCTCCCGCGTTTGCGAGGTAGTGCAAGGAAACAGACGAAAGAAATGGCCCAACCCACCCCCATACACATGTATATACACACACGTCCACACACGCAAATATACATGGCTATACATCTCAATGTACACATATATATTACACACACAGACACATACATATATACCCATGCACACAATTCACACTGTCTGCCTTTATTCATTCCCATCCCCACCTCGCCACACACGGAATACCATCCCTCTCCCCCCTCATGTGTGCGGGGTAGCGCTAGGAAAAGACAACAAAGGCCTCATTCGTTCACACTCAGTCCCTAGCTGTCATGCAATAATGCCCGAAACCACAGCTCCCTTTCCACATCCAGGCCCCACACAGCTTTCCATGGTTTACCCCAGACGCTTCACATGCCCTGATTCAATCCACTGACAGCACGTCAACCTCGGTATACCACATCGATCCAGTTCACTCTATTCCTTGCCCGCCTTTCACCCTCCTGCATGTTCAGGCCCCGATCACTCAAAATCTTTTTCGCTCCATCTTTCCACCTCCAATTTGGTCTCCCACTTCTCCTCGTTCCCTCCACCTCCGACACATATATCCTCTTGGTCAATCTTTCCTCACTCATTCTCTCCATGTGCCCAAACCACTTCAAAACACCCTCTTCTGCTCTCTCAACCACGCTCTTTTTATTTCCACACATCTCTCTTACCCTTACATTACTTACTCGATCAAACCACCTCACACCACACATTGTCCTCAAACATCTCATTTCCGGTACATCCAACCTCCTGCGCACAACTCTATCCATAGCCCACGCCTCGCAACCATACAACATTGTTGGAACCATTATTCCTTCAAACATACCCATTTTTGCTTTCCGAGATAATGTTCTCGACTTCCACACATTCTTCAATGCTCCCAGGATTTTCGCCCCCTCCCCCACCCTATGATTCACTTCCGCTTCCATGGTTCCATCCGCTGCCAGATCCACTCCCAGATATCTAAAACACTTTACTTCCTCCAGTTTTTCTCCATTCAAACTTACCTCCCAATTGCTTGACCCTCAACCCTACTGTACCTAATAACCTTGCTCTTATTCACATTTACTCTTAACTTTCTTCTTTCACACACTTTACCAAACTCAGTCACCAGCTTCTGCAGTTTCTCACATGAATCAGCCACCAGCGCTGTATCATCAGCGAACAACAACTGACTCACTTCCCAAGCTCTCTCTTCCACAACAGACTTCATTTTTGCCCCTCTTTCCAAAACTCTTGCATTTACCTCCCTAACAACCCCATCCATAAACAAATTAAGCAACCATGGAGACATCACACACCCCTGCCGCAGACCTACATTCACTGAGAACCAATCACTTTCCTCTCTTCCTACACGTACACATGCCTTACATCCTCGATAAAAACTTTTCACTGCTTCTAACAACTTGCCACCCACACCATATATTCTTAATACCTTCCACAGAGCTTCTCTATCAACTCTATCATATGCCTTCTCCAGATCCATAAATGCTACATACAAATCCATTTGCTTTTCTAAGTATTTCTGACATACATTCTTCAAAGCAAACACCTGATCCACACATCCTCTACCACTTATGAAACCACACTGCTCTTCCCCAATCTGATGCTCTGTACATGCCTTCACCCTCTCAATCAATACCCTCCCATATAATTTACCAGGAATACTCAACAAACTTATACCTCTGTAATTTGAGCACTCACTCTTATCCCCTTTGCCTTTGTACAATGGCACTATGCACGCATTCCGCCAATCCTCAGGCACCTCACCATGAGTCATACATACATTAAATAACCTTAGCAACCAGTCAACAATACAGTCCCCCCCTTTTTTAATAAATTCCACTGCAATACCATCCAAACCTGCTGCCTTGCCGGCTATCATATATATATATATATATATATATATATATATATATATATATATATATATGCAGGAGGGTGAAAGGAGGGCAAGGAATAGAGTGAATTGGAGCGATGTGGTATACCGGGGTTGACGTGCTGTCAGTGGATTGAATCAAGGCATGTGAAGCGTCTGGGGTAAAGCATGGAAAGCTGTGTAGGTATGTATATTTGCGTGTGTGGACGTATGTATATACATGTGTATGGGGGTGGGTTGGGCCATTTCTTTCGTCTGTTTCCTTGCGCTACCTCGCAAACGCGGGAGACAGCGACAAAGCACAAAAAAAAAAAGATATATATATATATATATATATATATATATATATATATATATATATATATATATATATATATATATATATATATATATACATATATATATATATATATATATATATATATATATATATATATATATATATATATATATATATATATATATATATTCTTTTTCTTTCAAACTATTCGCCATTTTCCGCGTTAGCAAGGTAGCGTTAAGAACAGAGGACTGGGCCTCTGAGGGAATATCCTCACCTGGCCTCGTTCTCCGTTCCTTCTTTTGGAAAATTAAAAAAAACGAGAGGGGAGGATTTCCAGCCCCCCCGCTCCCTCCCCTTTTAATATATATATATATATATATATATATATATATATATATATATATATATATATATATATATTTTTTTTTCATACTATTCGCCATTTCCCGCATTAGCGAGGTAGCGTTAAGAACAGAGGACTGGGCCTTTGAGGGAATATCCTCATAAGGCCCCCTTCTCTGTTCCTTCTTTTGGAAAATTTAAAAAAAAAAAATGAGAGGGGAGGATTTCCAGCCCCCCGCTCCCTTCCCTTTTAGTCGCCTTCTACGACATGCAGGAATACGTGGGAAGTATTCTTTCTCCCCTATATATATTTATCTATTTATTCACTTTGCCCTGTCGCCGTCCCCCACACCAGCGAGGTAGCGCAAGGAACCATATATATATATATATATATATATATATATATATATATATATATATCAGTTTTGCGTGCGTGCTTAAAGAGACAGTTCAATGTAAATGTGCTGAAATGGGGTAGCTTGAGGGGTTTCTGATCCTCTCTTGGTGGAGGTGAGGGTGAAGGTTTATAGAGGCTTCAGGAAAGGAGGAAATAGTATGGATGGGAAGAAGGAGGTGAAAGTGAGTGAACTGCGAAAAGAGGCTTGTGTGAGGAGATACCAAGTGAGATTAGGTGAAGAATGGCAAAGAGTGAGAGTAAAGGAATATAGAGGTGTTAATGTGGAATGGGAAGTATTTAGAGGAGTGTGTGGCATGCCGAAAGTGGGAGGTAGGCATGTGAGAAAGGGTAGTGAGTGGTGGTGAGGAGGTTAAGTGGTTAGTGAAAGAGAAAAGATAGAGGTGTATAGGCGTTACCTGCAGAGAATGAATGTGTGTGATTGGGAGGTGTACTAGAGGAAGTGCCAGGAGCC
>NC_092237.1:14389800-14409800 GCF_036320965.1 Panulirus ornatus
AAACCCCCTTCAATATCGTTGCTCAGTGTCCAAACCCCCTTCAGTATCGTTGCTCAGTATCCAAACCCCCTTCAATATCGCCTGGGATGTGGCAGGCTCGTGCGCGTGCGTGTGTGCTGGTCACAAAATACAGGACTGTACGTGTGATTTCGTAACGTACACAAACTTCATACTAAACCCCCTCCACCAGCCACCCCTGGCCATATTTAGCCTCTCAGTCACTATCATCCCTTAGACCCCACTTCCTCCTCGAGAGCTGTAAGCACAACAGACTACTGGATGCAAAGTGCCATTTGCACACACACACACACACACACACACACACACACACACACACACACACACACACCGCCATTTATACTCTTCCCGAGCCGCGATTTTCGCGATCGCGGAAATTCATTTCTGCAGCGGAACTGGGGTGTGAGAAGTGCCCTCAGAAACGATGTTTCAAAACGACTTAAACGACTGGCTTGTTCCTGTGTGGACACTTCACCGCATTGCATCACAGATATAGAGAGGGGCGTTTAATATATTCATTTCGTTCAAAGAGGTGCGTTTAATATAGGTTTCTCGTTCAAAAAGGGGCGTTTAATATTCTTTCGTTCAAAGAGGGTTGTTTGATATATTTCTTTCGTTCAAAGAGGGGTATTTAGTATACTTCATTCAAAGAGGGGCATTTCATATATTTCTTTCGTTCAAAGAGGGACTTTTGATATATTTCTTTCGCTCAAAGAGGGGCATTGAAACTATTTCGTTCAAAGAGGGGCATTTGATATATTCATTTCGTTCAAGGAAGGGCATTTGATGTATTTCTTTCATTCTGTACACTTGATTTGTTGAATGGATTAGAACATACCAATAGTTAACATGGGAACTAAAAGAGAATTGAGATGTATGAAACTTAACAGGTGGATGTCATGGTACAATTCAATAGAAATTTCTTTTCCGTTAGCCCTACATGACACCGGCAAAGATCCTGTTCCTCAGTCGTAGGCATCTCGAGATGATAACGATGGGACAGTGAGACTAAGGAAAGGAAATAAAAAGCTACTGCAGGAATTAGCTTATAGACTCGACCCTCAAGTGTGAAAATGTTATAGGATGTGGGTAAGAGATTTCCATAGCTTTGCTGCTCGAGGAAAGAAGGTCATAATGGTCATCATAATGGTCATAATGGTCAGTGCTCTGTGGCTGGGCTACATACACACACACACACACACACACACACACACACACACACACACACACAAGGTTATTTACACCTCTGTCATCCCTCTCGCTTTCCTACGTTGCAAATTACGTTTCACGCCATCTAAAACAGAGAATCCTGACGTTACATCATGTGTTTCAACGTTGCAATTTGCAACAACGTTGGGAAAGGACCTATTTTTATGACTGAGTCCCGGTGTTACGCAGGACCTTTCTAAAGGCTCTTGCGCAGACCATGGGGTTGCGCTATTCCAGTAACAGGGAAATGTAGACTCTTTTCGAGTGCGTAAGCTCGATCAAACGGAACTATGTAACTTCATAAAATAATGATAAAGGTATATATATATATATATATATATATATATATATATATATATATATATATATATATATATATATATATATATATATATATATATTTTATATTTATTTATTTTGCTTTGTCGCTGTCTCCTGCGCTAGCGAGGTAGCGCAAGGAAACAGACGAAAGAAATGGCCCAACTCACCCACATACACATGTATATACATACACTTCCACACCCGCAAATATACATACCTAAACATCTCAACGTATACATATGTATACACACACAGACATATACATATATACACATGTACATAATTCATACTGTCTGCCCTTATTCATTCCCATCGCCTAGCAACCCCCTCCCCCCAGATGTGCGCAAGGTAGCGCTAGGAAAAGACAACAAAGGCCACATTCGTTCACACTCTGTCTCTAGCTCTCATGTAACAATGCACCGAAACCACAGCTCCCTTTCCACATCCAGGCCCCACACAACTTTCCATGGTTTACCCCAGACGCTTCACATGCCCTGGTTCAATCCATTAACAGCACGTCGACCCCGATATACCACATCGTTCCAATTCACTCTATTCCTTGCATGCCTTTCACCCTTCTGCATGTTCAGTCCCCGATCACTCAAAATCTTTTTCACTCCATCTTTCCACCTCCAATTTGGTCTCCCACTTCTCCTCGTTCCCTCCACCTCTGACACATATATCCTCTTGGTCAATCTTTCCTCACTCATTCTCTCCATGTGACTAAACCATTTCAAAACACCCTCTTCTGCTCTCTCAACCACACTCTTTTTATTACCATACATCTCTCTTACCCTTACATTACTTACTCGATCAAACCATCTCACACCACATATTGTCCTCAAACATCTCATTTCCAGCACATCCACCCTCCTCCGCACAACTCTATCCATAGCCCACGCCTCGCAACTGAATAACATTGTTGGAACCACCATTCTTTCATGCATACCCATTTTTGCTTTCCGAGATAATGTTCTCGACTTCCACACATTCTTCAACGCTTCCAGAACTTTCGCCCCCTCCCCCACCCTGTGATTCGCTTCCGCTTCCATGGTTCCATCCGCTGCCAAATCCACTCCCAGATATCTAAAACACTTCACTTCCTCCAGCTTTTCTCCATTCAAACTTACCTCCCAATTGACTTGACCCTCAACCCTACTGTACCTAATAACCTTGCTCTTATTCACATTTACTCTTAACTTTCTTCTTTCACACACTTTACCAAACTCAGTCACCAGCTTCTGCAGTTTCTCACATGAATCAGCCACCAGCGCTGTATCATCAGCGAACAACAACTGACTTATTTCCCAAGCTCTTTCATCCACAACAGATTTCATACTTGCCCCTCTTTCCAAAACTCTTGCATTCACCTCCCTAACAACCCCATCCATAAACAAATCAAACAACCCCTGCCGCAAACCTACATTCACAGAGAACCAATCACATGTATATATGTATATACATATATATATATATATATATATATATATATATATATATATATATATATATATATATATATATATATATATATGCATGTGTATGTGGGTAGGTTGGGCCAATCTTTCGTCTGTTTCCTTGCGCTACCTCGCTGGCGCGGGATACGGCGACAAAGTATGATAAATAGATATGAAATATATATACATATATATATATATATATATATATATATATACGAATAAAGTGCATATGAACGCGCACCTTCATAGAACATACAAACCTTCACCAGCCAGGATCGAACCCGGGACCCTTGTGCAAGAAGCAGGAATGCTAACCGCTAGGCTATGGGCCTGGCTAATAGGAAATAACTATTCGAATACTAAGTACTTGAATACCCTTCGTCTCACATTGGTGAGCAACGGGGTCTATACCGGATATTTCTCAACAGGCGCACATAGCCAGCAGATAGCATTTTACCGAACCTAATTGTACAACGCGGAGGTATATGGATACGAATAAAGTGCATATGAACGCGCACCTTCATAGAACATACAAACCTCCAACAGCCAGGATCGACCCCGGGGCGATCATAGCCTAGCGGTAACGCTCCTGCCTGTTGCACAAGGGTCCCTGGTTCGATCCTGGCTGTTGGAGGTGTGCATGTTCTATGATATATATATATATATATATATATATATATATATATATATATATATCGTTTCATTGGCATCTGTTTAGCTATCTGTTTTACTGTTCATTCATTTGTTACCCCTCGCCTTTCCAGTATGCAAAAAAAAAAAAATGGAAATGAAAAAATGTATAAACTGTAGAAGCAATTACTGTAATTGAAAACAGTGCAGCTCTCAGAACCTGCGTTGCAATGAATTCTGTCTTGCTGTTACAATACAATTACAACAGGTGACAAAACATTTCTGGGAAGAGCAGATACTGTAAGTCCCAAAGTCCTGGAGGTCGCTATTCTCTCATTCTGGAAATAATATTCTCTTACCTTCCACGCTTTGATTTAATTTTCATTTCGAATCATTTCTTGAGAGTGGGGTTGGAGTGTGGGTGGTGGGGGTGTGTCCGGGAGTTAGGAGGGTGATAAGATTTTTGTTTCCAACGTTGATCGATGTGTAGTAATCGGCGAAACACGATTTTCTCAGGTAGACGTCGAGGAAGGGCGAGTGGTTATGTATTCGAGTCATATTTTAAACCACAAGATCAGTATTTCATGATAGGAGAGGGTGTGGGTGGTGAAAAGTGTTCCCTTACGGGAGGGTATTAGTAGTGGAGAGAGAGAGAGAGAGAGAGAGAGAGAGAGAGAGAGAGAGAGAGAGAGAGAGAGAGAGAGAGAGAGAGAGAGAGAGTTTCCTTACGTGAGAGTGTGGGTACTGGAGGAGAGCGTGTGCCCTTGTGGGAGAGAGAGTGTGGAACTGGAGAGAGAGAGAGAGAAAGTGCGTTCCCATACGTGAATGTGAGTACTGGAGACACAGTGTGTTCCCTCACGTGAAGGTGTAGGTAGTGGGGAGAACGCACCTCCAATATTGGAGACATACCACTCAAAAAATAAGTCACTATGGTTCCTTCTTTCCTCGCACGCTGAATCTGTGGAATTCACTTTCGTCCTCCATCTTTCCCTCATCCTATTAACTATCCAGCCTCAAAATAATCAGGCCTACAATCACATTATCTTGCCATTTTAACTGACACTGGCATTAATGAGGGCATGCTGTTTTTTAAGAGAAAAAATGCCCTGTAACCATACGGATGTACGTCTATTAGAGAGCCATATTCTTCCTTTATGGCACTCATTTCTCAACAAGATTCAGTTCATATTTTCTCCACAAAAAAAGTCTTTTGATATACGTGACAGATGGACGGGCGACTTGGCCCAGACCATCATGTCTTTCGGTAGAAGGGACAGAGGAGGAAGAGGAGTCTAGTAAAACGTCTTTCTTATCTCTGTGTTGTTACACCTTCATTTATGATTACCATCCCTGAGAATGTGTAGACCTGGGAAATGCCCATCGTGCTGATAACTCCCCACTGAAAAACGTAACTTAGCAGGTGGGAAAAAGTAAACTTTTTTTCTTCCTTTCTTGATTGCCGTTTCCCGTGTTAATGATAGGAGCAGATGTTCTCTTAAGAGAAGCTGCATTCGCTCGCATCCAACATCTGTCTGTCGTGTGTGATGCACCGAAACCACAGCTTCCTATCCACAAACAGTCCCCACGCATAACTTTTTCATGGTTTGCCCGGGCCGCTTCACATGCCACAGTTCAGTCCATTGACAGCACGTCGACCCCTGTATACCACATCGATTCACCACGTTAACCCGTGAATATATATATATATATATATATATATATATATATATATATATATATATATATATATATATATATATATATACACGCACAACTATAGTTCATATGAACGCACACTTTTATAGAACACATAATGCCCTCCAACAGCAAGGATTCGAAACGCTTACCTATTTCTGCCCATAGTATATAGCCAGGTGGTCAGCATACCCAGTTACCACGCAAGTGGTACAAGGTTCGAAACCTTGCTGTTGGAGGGCAACTTAATCTCGTCAATCCGCTGACGATGACGATGCAACCTCGTAGATGACTTTATCTTACTTCGAATAACACCCTCCCATATATATATATATATATATATATATATATATATATATATATATATATATATATATATATATATATATATATATATATATATATTATCCCTGGGGATAGGGGATTAAGAATACTTCCCACGTATTCCCTGCGTGTCGTAGAAGGCGACTAAAAGGGGAGGGAGCGGGGGGCTGGAAATCCTCCCCTCTCGTTTTTTTCTTTTTTTAATTTTCCAAAAGAAGGAACAGAGGGGGGCCAGGTGAGGATATTCCAAAAAAGGCCCAGTCCTCTGTTCTTAACGCTACCTCGCTAACGCGGGAAATGGCGAATAGTTTAAAAGAAAGAAAATATATATATATATATATATATATATATATATATATATATATATATATATATATATATATATATATATATTGGAAAGGATCACAATTTTGCGCGTGATCAAAATATTCCTATGAGTCCACGGGGAAAATGAAACACGAAAAGTTCCCATGTGCACTTTCGTGTAATAATCACATCAAGGGAGACACAAGAGAGAAATATAACAGTCAGTTGATATACATCGAAGAGACGAAGCTAGGACGCCATTTGGTAAACA
Organism: Panulirus ornatus; assembly: GCF_036320965.1. Taxonomy (NCBI): domain Eukaryota; kingdom Metazoa; phylum Arthropoda; class Malacostraca; order Decapoda; family Palinuridae; genus Panulirus; species Panulirus ornatus. Next base: position 14,396,035 of record NC_092237.1, read on the forward strand.
TGTTTACCAAATATATATATATATATATATATATATATATATATATATATATATATATATATATATATATATATATATATATATATATATAATTTGTGATTTAAGACTGTTATTATCAATTAATGGTGTTACAGTACCCTGATATAGGACAGGGAATAAAGGGAAATCATGACATGGCTTAACACTATCCCTCATGGTGGAAATTATGATAAAATACACCGTAACTTCAGCCAGATTAGATCTGCTTTAACTCCCCATTACCACTTCATTGTCAGCAGTCTGGACAGCGGAGTCACACGCTGGTATATTGAATATTCCACGCTGGCTTCCCATAAATTATTTTCTCCGTGTCTGCCTGGGACACAAGTTGTTACAAGTGAATGATTTGCGAGACAGGAGGAGCCAAAATTATGACAGATGACGCACAAGGATGATAAGTAGGGTGAGGGACAAATGTGACTGGTGGGGGGGTGGTCAAGAGGGAATTATTACCGTCACCTGGGCACTTGTACGATTCCATAAATGAGAGGCCAAGTGAGGCTTCTTTCTCTCTCTCTCTCTCTGGTACACACGACAGATGTCATTAGTGTCCAAGTGATGTGATGGCCAGAAGCCAGCATGTGTGGGGGATTGCATTTACAGTGTTGGTGCTTCTGAATGTTTCGCTGAGGATTTTAGACATAAGACAGGAACATTAATTACAAGGACATTCACAAAAACATATGTACTGACATGTAAAACTAAAACACACACACACACACACACATACACACACACACACACTCACACACACACACACACCTCTGAGTAGGGTGAAGGTATTAGAAAGCACTGAATTATCTAAGAAAGACTTAAGGAAAATACAATAAGTCTTAATACAGTTGAGGCTCATGGTCATGACGGAGATGTGTGGAGGTACATTTGATAAACCATTTGAAGTGTTTTTTCACTATGTTGCTCATAAGGGTTAAATTGCCAAGGGAGGGAAAGAGAGCAAATGTCTTTCTTGCCAAATGAGAAATGAGACTGGGAGAAGGCGCAGACCAACAGTTCGGTCTTCCGTAGGAAAGTGATGTGCAGAGTGCTGGAAAACGATGATCAGAGAGGTAGAGAAACATGCCTAAGCTTTAGAAAGGTCATGCGTAAGGTTTGTAAAGGTCATGCGTAAGGTTTGGAAAGGTCATGCGTGACGAAAAACTCTCCTGTTTCTGAGTCGTTGCGTAAAGCCGATGTGGGGCTAGATGGGTCGGCAGTTCGAAACGCATTTCCGGTCGCCGTTTTCGAAAATTGGTGTTACATTCACGTGCTTCCAGTCAGGAGGCGCTTTCCAGTCCTGCAGTAATGTGCTGAATATATTTCTTTTCTTTTTTTTTGGTGACAGAAAAGGCGAGCTTATTTCCGGGTAGCGTTATTCAGTTGTCTTGGAGAGATATCGTCTGGACCAGTTGCTCTGTACGGATTTAGTTTGCCTAGATATTTAATGACCTCGTAGCACTCAGTATCTTTAATGTCCAATTTTATCATTTTTCACTGAGTACAAGTACGTTTGTGGTATATTAGGAAAAATTCCCGCTGATGTACACCGCGTCGAAATACCTATTAAGAATGTTAAGTATATCTTTAGTGCCTCTTGCTGATGTGCCAGTCATTTGATAGTGGGCAAATAGAACACCTGATAATTTTTTTTTCTTGCTTTTGATGTATTCAATGAGATCTTTAGCTTCTTTTTCACACTGTGAGAGAAATACTTTCAAAGTGGCTTCTACGAGTTGTTCTGATTTTCATTCTTAGATTCTCTCAGTCATCTTATGTACACTTTATGGTCTTGACTGAGGTCATCTGCGAAGTATACGTTGTCAGATGTAATGTCTGAGATTGAGGGACTGTGTGGGTTTTTTTTAGAGTTGAATTCCAGCAGCTTATGTGTGTGGATGAGGCAGAAAGGAAAGGCAGCTACTTAGATCAAGGGAGTGAAGCTTGAAAGCTACTGAAGTGCTAGTTTGCCGCAAAGCCGTCAATGACCCTACCTGTACGTAGGCGGATGGAACACGGTAATATACCACTGTGGTCTGTGGCTACCTCCTAGAGAGAGAGGAGGAGTGAGCCATGGGTCCTACAGGGAATCCTACATGCCCATAGATTTATCCCTACGTCAGATAAGGATCATCTCTCTTTTGATATTTTTTTCAATAATAGTCAAAGTCAGATGTTATAGATAATCGATACATCAAGAACTCTCTCTGGAAATGTTCTTTCATCTGGAACATCGAGTTGAATCCCCCCATCCATTATTAGTATTGACAGATACCTTCACGTTAAACTTGAAACTGGCGGATGTCCACCTATGAACGCATCTTACCATAGATGAATCATCTTCAGAAACCGATATTTGACATAAGATTACGAAACAATCAAATATTTTCTATTTTCAGATTGAAACTGTAATACTAGCACGTCGGTATATTGTCGATATATCAATGAGGTTGATTTTAGAGATTAATAGAATGAAGAAATGTCCTCAATTGGCGATGGGATGTTATTTTAATGAGATTGTTCTCGAAGGATGCTCACAGTGGCACTAGTTTCTCATCACGTGCTCCGTATTAACGGTCCGGAATGAATACAAATGCAGCCAGGTTAATACAAGACTTAACCCCGAGGTAGGTGGGGTTGGGGTTGGGGTGAGGAGGGGGGGTTAATCCATTATCTCGTACGCTCCTCTTCATCCCGGTCGTCCTTACGTTTAATTTTAGCCGCTTCCCCCTCTCTGTTTTATTCAGACTTCCCCTAACTCAATCAGTATATTTCTCTCCCTTTCTCTCTCTCTCCCGCTTTCACTCTCCGTCCCCTTCAGCTCTCTCTCTCTCTCTCTCTCTCTCTCTCTCTCTCTCTCTCTCTCTCTCTCTCTCTCTCTCTCTCTCTCTCTCTCTCCTCTCTCTCTCTCTCTGCCAGAGGCTCTTTCTTTTTATCTTTTTTTTACTTATTCTCAACTCGTCCATATTTCGTAACCCTCTCTCATCTGTCGCCCAGATGTGGAAGCCACGAGGGGCGTGTTTCCACCTTCCTTCTCTCTTTCGCCACCCTCACTCTTTTTTTTTTTTTCTCTTTACCATTTTCCAGTCTCCCTTTACCTCCCCAGCAGACCCTGGTTATCTCTCCCTGAACTCGCTGCTGCCACTACTCGATTTCACCTTCACTCCTCCCAGCAACACACTCTCTCAACCTCTCCTCAACCCAACCTCCACAACACTACAGGTCCTCCCTGTGTGCACACACCTGTCCACCGTCACTACAGTCGTCACACACCCACCCTCTCACCACCACTAGAGTGTCCCACTCAATCTCACCTCGTAGCTCTGCTACCAGTCAGCAGTCTCTCTCTCTCTCTCTCTCTCTCTCTCTCTCTCTCTCTCTCTCTCTCTCTCTCTCTCTCTCTCTCTCTCTCTCTCTCTCTCTCTCTCTCTCTCAACCCACCGCCATCACCACTTTAATCTTCTCTGTCCTGTCTCGATTCATCATCATGAGGACTTCCCCTCCCTCTCCAGTAGAACAACACTTCGCCAGCACCACCACTATATACATATATATATATATATATATATATATATATATATATATATATATATATATATATATATATATATATATATATATATACATATATATATATATATATATATATATATATATATATATATATATATATATATATATATATATATATATATATATATACACACACACAAACACACACGCACACACACACACACACACACACACACACACACACACACACACACACACACACACACACAAAAGTACAAGAGAAATGCAAGTGTAGTAAGATCTTTCCTTTATCGCATCTTCAGGGAAACTGACAGGAAGGTAACAAGTGATATATACAGGAGAAACTCAGGTCAGTGTGAGGTTAATTAAGCATGATTGACAAGTCAGGTCATAACAGGTCAACTGGGGCAGGATCATTTTACATACATGATTGACGCGTTGGGCCATAACAGTTCAACTGGGCAGAACCTTTTGCAAGCCAAATTTGATGTTACTAGATCACAGTGAAAGGTGGGCCAGGGGCGTATCTGTATTTTGATCGGAAGTTTCTTGGAAAATTACACAGGATTCTCTTATCTGTCCCTCCAAAGGAGACCTAAATTTAGTAATGTGACAAGCATATTGTGATCGTCCTCCGTAGCTTTATGTTGAAACAAGGCACTGCTGTTCCCTTGACCACACCTGATCCTATATTAATGTAAGTCAAAAAAAAGTAGCAGCGATGTGTCTGTCATTAGTTTAGGAAAAAAGAAGATTAAAAGATGATTTACAGGTTTTCATATCTATCAGAAGCTTCGGTCTAAGCAGCTACTTAAGACTTGATTTGTTTGATTATACTCGTAGTAATGGATACAAACTCTTGGTCAAACGTTTTACCTCAAATGAGGCCAAGTACTTTTCCTTCAACAGGATTGTTTACATATCGAGTTTTCCCTAAGCAGAGTGGCTGAAAGCAGTATAACTGATACATTTAAGAATAGGCTTGATAAACATTTCCTTTCAAGTCCGCGACTGATTATGTTTGTGCCAAATAAGTTATGAAAAATGTTTGCATGTTTTTCTTTTTGAAACACAAGAATGCCCTTCTACTCTTACCGGCTCCAGCATTGGGACACACTGCTGAATTTGGTGAGGCGACGAGCAGTGGGCGTGGCCGCCACTGCTACATGGGATTGAAACTTTTACACTCAGTTTGTGTGTCTAGTCACGCTGCGAACATGGCTACACCAGGGAAGAGCAGTGGATTGCCATTCGTGTTTTTGTGGTCTGAAGGCGAAAAATGAACCTGAAATTCACAGAAGATTATCTATCCATTATGGTGATCACGTCTTGCCACATTGGAGGGTGGAAGGATGAATCAATACGTTCAAAAATGGATGTACAGTTTCCCGCGACTCAGAACATTCAGAGTTGCCGTCTACATACATCAATAACTGGGCAGACACAGCATGGACCAAGCTCGTGCGATGGTTCACGACGACGATAGGAGGATGACAGTCTGAGAAGTCGCAAGACACCTTAGAATAAGCCTTAGATCCTCCTATGCAATACTCTACAACAGGCTTGAATCCCTCATGTTTCCAAAGCATCCACTAGAATAGCATTTAGCGCAAGCGTTTGGACGTCTCTACTCTCCCTTCTTATACTTCAACACCACCACCACCATGCTTCTCTCTCCTTTCCTTCACCCCAACACCTCGCATCCTTAAAGCGCCACCCTAAAGGCACGTCGTAATCGCAAGCCTCTCGCATCCCATCCACATCCTACTGAACCATAGTTATCTTTTATCTCACCTCACGCCACCGTGACTCATCTCTCTCCCCCTTCTTTTCACTAAAGGGTCTCACCCCACACCCTACCTCACACTGACACATGATCACATTAACTTCTCGTCATCCTTCCATCAACCCCCCCCACCCACACCAACATGATTCTCTCTCTCTCTCTCTCTCTCTCTCTCTCTCTCTCTCTCTCTCTCTCTCTCTCTCTCTCTCTCTCTCTCTCTCTCTGCTACCATCACATCATAGTCTTCTCTGCCTCCCTTCACCCTGCCTGCCACTAACGCACGGTGTATCCTCCCTCTCCCTTCGTGCTCTCTGCGTCACGGCCAACACCACTGTCTTGCCCAGCTCTTCCCTCCTCACGCCGCCACCACCATCAGGGTATTCTTCGTCTCCCTTGACGCACTCGAGTATTAAAACAGTACCTCCTGCCTCCCCACTCCGTCCCTTAACACTTGAGGACGGACCTCCCTCTCATCCGGCACACAACCCTCAGCTCGTCGTCTTAAGCCGTTTCTCCGTTTCTCCCACACCTCCCATCCTAGCCATCTTCCTAGACCCTCCTCACCAGGCCCTTCCTTCGATCCCGTCCTTCCTAGCACTTCTTCCCAGTACACAGACAACCTTATTCCCCTCCCCCACCAACACCCTCTCCCTCATCTCTCCCCCTCCCTCTCACCCACCTGTCTCATCTCATATCCCTCTCAAGTCATGCTGAATTAGCGTCCTCTGACAGGTCTATTTTCGGTCCGGCTTTCCTCCCCCCCCAGTTTTGAGCGGAGACATCGCCATGCCGTTCTTCCGTTGTTCTGTCCCCCCTGGCCTCTCGTTAGCCTGTCCTTTTAGCACGGCTTCCTCCTCCTCCTCCTCCTCCTCCTCCTCCTCCTCCTCCTCCTCCTCCTCTGACCCCCTTGCCCCAGTAAAGGAGTTCGCCCCCCCCCCCCCATACTCTTGTATGGCTTGGGGGGAAAAAATGGCGCGTTGGTTGTAGGTTGTGCATCAACGTTGTACGGTTTTCGTGGTGTTATGTGTGACAGATGGTGGGGTGTGGATGCTCCCCTCCCTCGTGTGCAACCTTTGTGTTTTTTTTTTCTCTTTCTCGGTACGTTGTTTTTCTTTTCTTTCTGTCTGTGTCTGTCAGTCTGTTTTCACCTCTCTGTTTCTCTCTGTTGGTCAGTCCGTCAGTCTGTATGTTTGTCTGTTTCTCTGTCCGTTTGCCTGTCCCTCTGTCAATCTGTCTCCACGAACCCCTAATGGAACTAAAAGACACCTTGTTAGTGTGTTACATTCAGTGCCATACGTGTATAATCCCTCACCTTCATCATCTTTAGGTGTTCACTAGAAAACTTTTGGGTGTTTTCCTCCGTGTTTTCTTAATGGTATTGTTTCAGTCCCTTTGTATGTGTGTGTATGTGTGTGTGTGTGTGTGTGTGTGTGTGTGTGTGTGTGTGTGTGTGTATCACTTCGTCGTAAAGCCTTTGTGTTTGTTAACACTTAAACCCACTGATGCTTAAGCTCCATACATCATCTCACAACTGTTCATGTCTCCTCAAAGTCCCATATCTCTCCATTGTATTCCCCAAACACAGTGGTCTTCATCCTTGCGTCCACATCCTCAATCCTTATTTCAAGTTCTCTCTATAACACTTCCCTTCTGACCTCCTCCTCCCTCCTCCTCCTTCATCCCGTAACCTCACCCTGACGGTGAAACTTACAATCAGTTTTGAGTTGAATTCTCTTTACTAGTAAGCTAGATATCACATGTATACCTAAAGTCCTTCAAATCAGCATTTTTGCACCTCATGGCCTACATATATACCCCCCCCACCAACCCACCCACCCACACACACACACACACACACACACACAGACACACAAACACACACACACACAAACAAACCTGTTGCAGTCAATCATTTCCACAGAGCCTTCGTCTTTCATGGCGAGTCCCACTGTTTTTATTTCCACGCCACACACCATCTATTGACCCCCGTTATGCTTCATGTAATAACATTTGAGTCCGTTGCAAAACATTCCATTCATTGACCCTTAACAAGTCTGAATAACTTATTTTAAAACTGGTAACATTTCTACGTTTGTTAAGTTTCGCCTTATATTCCTCTCATATTTTGATAAGGAATGTGAATTCGTAGTTTTTGTCGTAATTGGTTTGGAAACTCGAAGGTTCTTAGATTCGAGTTCAAATGCGTCTCCGCTGGAGAGTTGCGCAGACCTTGCTTGGGTCACTCGCTGCAAACCTTTTGTCACGACGGGAGAAACCTTGTGTAGGAATGAGCTGGTCTTCGTATCTAAGGGTCGTATAATTGTGCTCAAGGGTCGTCTAGTCGTGCTCGAGGGTCGTATCGTCGTGCTCAAGCGTCGTATCGTCGTACTCATGGATCGTATCGTCATACTCAAGGGTCGTACTTATGGATAGTATCGTCGTACTCAAGGGTCGTATCTTTGTATTCAAGGGTCTTATCGTCGTACTCAAGGGTCGTATCGTCGTACTCAAGGGTCGTATCTTTGTATTCAAGGGTTTTATCGTCGTACTCAAGGGTCGTATCATCGTACTCAAGGGTCGTATCGTCGTACTCTAGGGTCGCATCGTCGCACTCAAAGGTCGTATCTTTGTACTCAAGGGTCGTATCATCATACTGATAGGATCATCCTTGCTAACTGTCAACAGTATTACGCCAAATTTTGTCAGACATCTGAATCGTGTCACCAGTTTCCCTTAAATCTAACTAGTGAAGGAACAGCTGTTGATAAATTCATGATATACACATATAATTATCAGCATTATTTCATTCTTGTACATTGAATTCAGACCTTTAGTGAAATGGGTATACACATTTAGCGAAATTGGTATACACTCATGTGAAATTGGTACATGGTTTACTTTTGATACACTCGAGTTTTTGTTTGAGAAATACGACAAGCAAACTGGGTTTCAGCTTCGTATACATGGTACTGAATGTTAATGCTCATGGTATTTGAATACAGAATCATTGCTTGTATGATCGGAATTCGTCCTCATAATGATTTTTAGGTAAAGTTTACATCAGAAGGCTTTCACGATTCCTCGATTCAAAGGCATTTGTTTTTACATGTCAAGATGTATTCAATATTAACGTTTGAATTAGTAAAGATCATAAAATCTTCATTGTAGCTTTGTCACTCTCCTCCACCTCTGGCTCATCTCGCAGTTAATTTTGCACTTCTCCCCTCATTGTTTTATCTAAACTTCCCCTAACACAATCACGATATTTTCCTCCCTCATTTCCCTTATCACTCTCTATCCCTTTCATCCTCACTTTCTCTGATCATACCTCACTTTCAGGCATAATCTCTTGCTCCTTCAGTACCACATCAGTATATCACAATGCCCAATTATATTATCGTATGTCATCACAAGTACTGGCAGAACTGTTATCTCCTATCTACTGGAGTCTTGCTTTGCCTTTACCGCAAAACTTCTCTGTGTCTCCTTACCCCTTTACCATGGCCATAGTCTCGTCTGTCTCTCATTACCCCATCCCTGCCATAGTCCTCTCTGCCTTCCCCTCATGCCCTCATCACCAGTGTTCTCTGTAACTTCCTTCACCTCGCCACTGTCTTCTATATGTCACCTCCTCTTACTTCCTCACCATCTTCCCTATATCACCCTTGGTCTAGCATAGTCTTTTTCTGTCTCCTGTTACCTCACACCATTTCCCTCCACCCCCCACCTCAGGCCTACCATAATCTAATACTTCTAGTCTTCCCCCGACACAATCTCCTCTACCTAACTGTACCCCAACTCAAGCATAGTCTACTTCACCTCTCCCTCTCAACTAACAGATGCTAGCATCTTCCTTCATCTACCAACACCTACACGCTACTAACTCAAGAGACTTCCGTCCCCCTAGGCTTTCGTCCTCCCTACACACACACACATGCCAACACTCCTCCGACACACACACACTCACACACACACAAACACACACACACACACACACACACACACACACACACACACACACACACACTCCTGTCACTTCTCACCTTCTTTCCCTTCCCTCCTCCCTCTCAGCGAGCGAGGCTTGAATCACCCTTATCGCTACGGTTGATTCCACCTCTTACCCCCTGACTATTCCAGGTCGGAGGGAGGGAGGAAGGGAGTCGTGTTGCCTCCCCCCCCCCCCCCCCCCCCCCCCCCCCCCCCCCCCCCCTCTCTCTCTCTCTCTCTCTCTCTCTCTCTCTCTCTCTCTCTCTCTCTCTCTCTCTCTCTCTCTCTCTCTCTCTCTCTCTCTCTCTCTCACACACATCTGATTTGACCCTAGTTCCACAATGGCGAGGAATGTCATTTGCCTGGACGAGCCTCCAGCACCACCAGACTCAATATAGTGTAGGGGGACCTCTGGTCTGCTGTGGCTCGGGTAAAGAACATCACGAACGTACCGATTTCTTTCCCGCGTCCGTCGCGTTTTTCATCACGGTCGGATCTAAGATATAATGCTTTCCAGGAGAATTTGAATGTATATAATGCTCTCCAGGAGAATTTGAATATACGTATCTAAGATATAATGCTCTCTAGGAGAATTTGAATGTACGTATCTAAGATATAATGCTCTCCAGGAGAATTTGTATGTACGTATGTAAGATATAATGCTCTCCACGAGAATTTGAATGTACGTATCTAAGATATAATGCTCTTCAGTAGAATTTGAATGTATATAATGCTCTCCAGGAGAATTTGAAGGTACGTATCTAAGATATAATGCTCTCCAGGAGAATTTGAATGTATATAATGCTCTCCAGGAGAATTTGAAGGTACGTATCTAAGATATAATGCTCTCCAGGAGAATTTGAATGTATATAATGCTCTCCAGGAGAATTTGAATATACGTATCTAAGATATAATGCTCTCTAGGAGAATTTGAATGTACGTATCTAAGATATAATGCTCTCCAGGAGAATTTGAATGTACGTATCTAAGATATAATGCTCTCCAGGAGAATTTGAATGTACGTATCGAAGATATAATGCTCTCCAGGAGAATTTGAATGTACGTATCTATGATATAATGCTCTCCAGGAGAATTTGAATGTATATAATGCTCTCCAGGAGAATCTGAACGTACGTATTAAGATATAATGCTCTCTAGGAGAATTTGAATGTACGTATCTAAGATATAATGCTCTCCAGGAGAATTTGAATGTACGTATCTAAGATATAATGCTCTCCAGTAGAATTTGAATGTACGTATCGAAGATATAATGCTCTCCAGGAGAATTTGAATGTACGTATCTAAGATATAATGCTCTCCAGGAGAATTTGAATTTATATAATGCTCTCCAGGAGAATCTGAACGTACGTATTAAGATATAATGCTCTCTAGGAGAATTTGAATGTACGTATCTAAGATATAATGCTCTCCAGGAGAATTTGAATGTACGTATCTAAGATATAATGCTCTCCAGTAGAATTTGAATGTACGTATCGAAGATATAATGCTCTCCAGGAGAATTTGAATGTACGTATCTAAGATATAATGCTCTCCAGGAGAATTTGAATTTATATAATGCTCTCCAGGAGAATTTGAATGTACGTATCTAAGATATAATGCTCTCCAGGAGAATTTGAATTTATATAATGCTCTCCAGGAGAATTTGAATGTACGTATCTAAGATATAATGCACTCCAGGAGATTTTGAACGTACGTATCTAAGATATAATGCTCTTCAGGAGAATTTGAATGTATAAATTCGCTTAAAATTTGATAACGTAGAATTCATGTATATGCTGTTGAAATATGGTGCTTTTGAACATGTGGTAATTCTTCAAAATATGTAAATAATCCGACTCTGTTAATTTTTGACTTCAGATTATATTCTCCTGTGTGCCGTCATTTTCATGAGTGATTTTCTTATAAAGCGGGATTCAAATTTACCTTTTTTTTTTTTTATCATCATCACCTCATCCGATCTTTAGCATCAACTTCCTTTCCATTCACATTGTTCGTCCTTGCTCCGTATCCTCGTCCAGTTCCTCATTTTCTTTGACTTTCTCCTCATTATGAACTTCTATAAATTGTCTTTCTTTTCCTAAGGCTTCCTTTAGTATGTATGTCTTCACGTTCAACACTTCCTCCTATCTATTGGGATATTTTAGCTTCCCTCTTTCGTATGCTAGGTTTATCATGCTGGTCAAAGCTAATTTTCCCTAGAATGTGTGCTACCCCATTTTCTTTTTCTTTCAACAAGAGCTCCCACCTGCTGGAGGTTGTACCAGGAGTGAAAAGTCACCTCTGGCTATGCTGTATCATCGTTAGTTGACCAGAGTACAGTCAGTCTCGGCAAAGAAATCCTCGCTTTAAAGGAATCCATCCTGTCCCTGCTAATGAGTGTAGCGCAGCCTTGAAGCTACAAAAGCCACTGGAAAAAGGGTCCTGGGGTCATTATATATATATATATATATATATATATATATATATATATATATATATATATATATATATATATATATATATATATATATATATATATATACATGATTAGTGGGTAAATAATGCTCTTTCCCCCAGTCCCTGTCCCATGACCTGATCGTGTGTGTGTGTGTGTGTGTGTGTGTGTGTGTGTGTGTGTGTGTCTGTGTGTGTTTTGTAAAGGCTCCTGAAATATTATCGTGGGCTGCTAATGGTACCGGGTTTAGTGTGACAGCAGAGGACAGGGTGATTGATGAACTGCAGTCCCGAATAGATGGCTCGTTGATCCGGACCCCACATTGCTTGACCCAGAGACGGGATGGAGCAGCGAGACCCAAAGAGGGACAAGGTGTTAGAAGGCTAAAAGGCCCGAAAGGGTTGAAGTAGAAGGAGTGTCGTTTAATAATGGGTCGAGATGGGAGGCGGCTCATGTTCTAAAAGAGGTGGGAAGGGATAAGTTTCGAAAGGGTGACGTCAGGTCCAGAAGGGACAGAGAGGTTGTTGAGTCGTGAATAAATCGTGAATGAATGAGTAGAAGCTTCAGATGATTCGGTAAGGTAAGGTAGGGAGAGGTGGAGCAGAAGATATAGGGATGCGGGGCGCGAGGTATACGTCAAAGCGCGCGTGTAGTGTTATGTACACATCCATCCCAACACACGCTTCACTCCCAAGGCGCTACGAACGTTATTTCATCTCGCAGTTAAACCAGCTGTGCCACGTATGCATTACCGACACTCAGACGTTGCCTGAGTGTGAATGGCATCGTGATTTTGCGGCCTCGGAAGGAACAGGCGCCGAAGTCATGACAGTGAAGTCGTCATATGTCATGCTGCCGTGTCAGGCAGATACCTTGTCATGACAACGGGGCTGTCATAGGTTAGGGAGTCATGACAGACAGAGAGAGGCTTGGCACCTTAGCTGTTGGATAAACACCTTCCTGTTGGGGGAAATCACCTCCTCATCCACAGATAAACACAAGCTACGACCAGAGGTCCGGCAGGTTCATCAGAATAATATATGGACAGTAATAGCGAGCGTTGGAGAGCAGATATGAGGCAGCACTCTGACTGATCCGATATTGATAGGAAAAGTACATCAGGCATCAGAGTTAACCCCCTCCTGACGCTCTAACACTATCGATACATAAAAGTGTTAGAGTCTACGTTACCAGGATGTTTTAACAAGGAATTCGAATGTTTGTTTCAACCTGATGCAGAGAGGCAGAGAGATCTTCCTTTAGTTTGAAATTGAAACCATGATGGACATTTTTTTTTTCCTTTGATCGCGCAGCAGTTTCTAACCAAAGTAAACTGACGCATTTTTTCCCTTTTGATTCGCGTTGTAGTTTCCAACTATATTGATAGTCAGAAAATTTACCTTACATGAGTTTCTACTCCTCTCTCCTATTTACAATCTGTTTTGGCATTTACTTTTTGAATTACAGTCGTGCTCTTTAGGAAGAAGTAGTTCAGACCTGATTATCGACATTGCTCCAGTTTTTCGCACAATTTGTATGGGTAATACGGAGAGAAAACTGTGTGCGAAATATGTCTCAACTATCGCACGGATTCGAAAGGTATATAGTTAGGGAATCGAGCAATGGTGGAATTTTCTAACTTTATGAGGAATTGTTAGAAGGTGTTTAATAGTTGAAGAAGGGGAGAAGTGGTTCTAGATTTTCTCGAGATGACCAGATATACACGATAACGAATTACCCATAGGCAAGGAGGATTCGAACCCAGTCCTACCTCGCGGCAGACCTTGTCGTGCAATGGGTATGTATCGTACTGGCCTGCCGCACGGTGGGAGCAGGTTCGAACCCTCCTCGCCATTAGGCAGATAGTTACCCTCCATTCCACGTCTCCATTACGTGATATATATATATATATATATATATATATATATATATATATATATATATATATATATATATATATATATATAAACA
>NC_092237.1:14414800-14444800 GCF_036320965.1 Panulirus ornatus
ACTGCGGTAATGGAAGGGGCGACAGCTTATTCTTCAGTGGGAAGGAATCTTGAAGTTACTTCTTGATGGCTTTTGTTTTTCTGGTCCTATGCAAAGTAATCCAGTTTCAGTTACGTCAAGAACCAGTCGTACTTATAATTTTGCTATCCTAACCTAACCCTAACCCTAACCCTAACCCTAACTTAGCCTAACCTAGCCCTAATCTGAACTTACCTAACCTAACCTAGCCCTAGTTTAACCTAGCCCGAGCGAACCTGTTCTAACCAAACCTACCCTTAATCTAACCTAGCCTAGCTTGACCCTAAGTGAACCAAATTATCGTATTTACCTGAACATTTAGAATGTCGAAACCGTCTTGATACAAACAGTTGCTGATCTCATACACGCTGGGATGAAAAGGTCAAGAAATAAAACTGGGAAAGATAAGAAATTACTCGACCTGGTTATTACTGATTGGTGGGCGAGGGGTCCCAATGACCCAGTCTCACGGCAACACTGCTATATTGGCCTAGTCTGACGCCAGGTGGGGTTATAATGACCTAGTCTGACGCCAGGTGGAGCTATATAATGACCTAATCTGACTCTAACAGGGCTTTGATATCCTGGTCTGACTGTCTCCCTGTGTAAGGCTATATATCATGTGTACATAATATATATTAAAAGGCTTAGTAGTCCCGACGGTGTTGTATGGATGCGAGGCGTGGGCTTCAGATGGGAATATACGGGAGGGTGTATATGTTTCATGTGAAATGCTTGAGGACAGTATGTGGTGTGAGGAGGGCTGATCGAGTAAGAAACGATAGGGGAAGAAAGAGAGAGGTGTGGTAGTAAGAGCAGTACGGTTGAGAGAGTGCAGAAGAGGGTTTGCTGAAATGGTTTGGACATATGGAGAGAATGAGTGAGGAGAGGTTGACAAAGAGGATATACGTGTGTTAGAAGTGGAGGGAACAAGAAGTGGGGAAACCAAACAGGAGACGGAAGGATAAAATCAATAAGATTTTGAGCGCTTGGAGCATATACTTGCAGGAGGGTGTAAGACGTGCATAAGAAAGAATGGATTGGAGTTCTGTGGTATACGGGGGGCGGACCAGGGTGCATAAAGTAGCCGGGGGAAACCACAGTAAGGTCTGTAGGTCCTGGTTGTGGATAGAGAGCAGTGGTTTCGATGCATTATACACGACTGCTGGAGAGTTGATGTGAGCAAATGAGGCCGTTTCTTCATGTGTTCGTGGCACTATCTTGATAACGTGGGAAACGACGAACAAGTACGGAAAAGGAAAAAGGTATGTAAATGGCAGATAGATAGTTAGATAAACAGATAGACTGGTAGATAAACAGACAGATGTATAGTTAGACAGATACATACAAATTTATTCATGAAGAAAACGACAAGAGAGAGAGAGAGAGAGAGAGAGAGAGAGAGAGAGAGAGAGAGAGAGAGAGAGAGAGAGAGAGAGAGAGAGTACAACATGTGAAATACAGATATTTCAGTGGTCTCAGAATAGTTAAAACATTAAGAAAAAAAAAAATACTCGTAGCGGTGGCTTGCATGTGTGGTCATTTTCTAACTGGGGGTGGGGTGGAGAGAGAGAGAGAGAGAGAGAGAGAGAGAGAGAGAGAGAGAGAGAGAGAGAGAGAGAGAGAGAGAGAGAGAGAGAGAGACTCTGACACAACTCCAGAGGTCACGTGGGGAGTGGGTCGTCTTAAGGCAAGGGCCTGTCGCAATACGCACAACACACACGTCCATCTAAATGTCTGGCGTATATACTCACACCTGGACCACACCTGCATCAGTAACGGTACACCTTGAGAACCCACACTCGACCTGTCCCAGTAACGGTACACCTTGAGAACCCACACTCGACCTGTCCCAGTAACGGTACGCCTTGAGAACCCACACTCGACCTGTCCCAGTAACGGCACACCTTGAGAACCCACACTCGACCTGTACCATCACTAGCTCACCGATAGCAACAACAGTAATACAATTCACAATCACCAGCAACACCACCACCAGCAGTACCAATACCCACCACCGCAAATAACAGCAATTACAACAACCACAACTCCACAACCACAATTCCACAGCCACCACCACCACAACCACAACACCACAGCCACCACCTCCACAGCCACCACCTCCACAACCACAACTCCACAGCCACCACCTCCACAACCACAACTCCACAGCCACCACCTCCACAACCACAACTCCACAGCCACCACCTCCACAGCCACCACCTCCACAACCACCACCACCACAACCACAACTCCACAACCACAACTCCACAGCCACCACCTCCAGCAGGAGCAACATGCCCTCTTTCCTCCCTCCACCTCCCTCCCGAACACAACCTTGCCTCTCCCACCCCTAGCATTACCCAGGTCAGCTCTGTCATTACCCAGATGAACTTGCACATGATTACGTCTCCAGGGGATTAGAGTGACTCACATGTTCCTCCACCCGTCTAGCTCGTTCTTCCGGAGGTAGATTTGCTCACTGTGTCTTTTTTCCATTCGTTTTGATGTTGTTGTTGTTCTCTCTCTCTCTCTCTCTCTCTCTCTCTCTCTCTCTCTCTCTCTCTCTCTCTCTCTCTCTCTCTCTCTCTCTCTCTCTCTCTCTCTCACACGTTTCCTGATTAGCAGTAGAGTATAAGGGGCTTCGTTGGCCAGTGCGTATCTTACCCCATACGTTACGGTGTGATGAATTCATGGGGGGGATTTCTGTGTGTTGATGCCTTGATAACGACGGCAGTTGCCCACGTCTGAGTTCTGCGGTATACGATACTTCCATCCGTCGTGCTCATAGGGTCGTACCGTCGTGATCATAGGGTCATACCGTCGTGGTCATAGGGTCGCACCGTCGTACTCATAGGATCGTACCGTCGTGATCATAGGATCGTACCGTCGTGCTCATAGAATCGTACCGTCGTGCTCATAGGGTCGCACCGTCGTGCTCATAGGATCGTAACGTCGTGCTCATAGAATCGTTCCGTCGTGCTCATAGGATCGTACCGTCGTGCTCATAGGATCGTACCGTCGTGATCATAGGGTCGTATCGTCGTGCTCAGAGGATCGTACCGTCGTGTTCATAGGGTCTTACCGTCGTGCTCATAGGATCGTACCGTCGTGCTCATAGGATCGTACCGTCGTGTTCATAGGGTTGTACCGCCGTGCTCATAGGGTCGTACCGTCGTGCTCATAGGATCGTACCGTCGTGCTCATAGGGTCGCACCGTCGTGCTCATAGGATAGTACCGTCGTGCTCATAGGGTCATACCGCCGTGCTCATAGGATCGTACCGTCGTGCTCAAAGGGTCATACCGCCGTGCTCATATGATCGTACCGTCGTGCTCATAGGGTCATACCGCCGTGCTCATAGGATCGTACCGTCGTGCTCATAGGGTCGTACCGTCGTGCTCATAGGATCGTACCGTCGTGCTCATAGGGTCGTACCGTCGTGCTCATAGGATCGTACCGTCGTGCTCATAGGGTCGTACTGTCGTGCTCATAGGGTCGTACTGTCGTGCTCATAGGGTCGTACCGTCGTGATCATAGGATCGTACCGTCGTGCTCATAGGATCGTACCGTCGTGCTCATAGGGTCGTACCGTCGTGCTCATAGGGTCGTACCGTCGTGCTCACATGGTCGTACCGTCGTGCTCATAGGATCGTACCGTCGTGCTCATAGGATCGTACCGTCGTGATCATAGGATCGTACCGTCGTGCTCACAGGGTCGTACTGTCGTGATCATAGGATCGTACCGCCGTGCTCATAGGATCGTACCGTCGTGCTCAAAGGGTCGTGCCGTCGTGCTCATAGGATCGTACCGTCGTGATCATAGGGTCGTACCGTCGTGTAGTATGGGTGACACACTGGTGTTATGCAGCATCTAGTATAACACGACCCCCAACGGTCGCTCATAGGGTCGTACTGTCGTGCTCATAGGGTCGTACCATCGTGCTCATCTAGTATAAAACGACCCCCAACGGTCGCCTGACATGCGCAGTAGTTTTGAGGAATTACATTAGATGAATTTCCAGAACGCCTCTGTAGCATCTCTCACTTCAGTCCTGCATCGGTTGCTTGTGATCAACACGTACGGTGTTTATATCACGGACTCTGTGTTCATGTTAACTCATGTCACTCATGTCACATACTACGTGTTATTTTCATCTTTTTTTTTAGGTAGCTGAGACTGAATACCCTAATCAATGCTGTCTCATTAATGTTATATATATATATATATATATATATATATATATATATATATATATATATATATATATATATATATATATATATATATATATTATCCCTGGGGATGGGGGAGAGGGAATGCTTCCCGCGTGTTCCCTGTGTGTCGTGGGGGGCGACTGGAAGGGGAGGGGGCGGGGGGCTGGAGGTCCTCCCCTCTTGGTTTTTTTTTTTTCCCGTGGAGGGAATAGAGAAGGGGGCCAGATGAGGATATTCCTTCAAAGGGCCGGTCCTCTGTTCTTGGCGCTACCTCGCTGGTGCGGGAGGTGGCGGGTGGTATGGAAGAAATATATATATATATATATATATATATATATATATATATATATATATATATATATATATATATATAGATAGATAGATAGATAGATAGATAGATAGATAGATAGATAGATAGATAGAGAGATAGATAGATAGATATAGATATTGGAGTAAAGGTGTTAATTGGAACAATTGTCTTCCCAAGTGGATTAAACTCTACACTATAGGATGATGTGTTAGTTATCACCGTGCACTCCAGTATATGTAGTCATGGAAGTTATATATATATATATATATATATATATATATATATATATATATATATATATATATATATATATATATATATACTGGAGTATTAGAGGTGGATGAAACACAGAGATGGACAGGAACTATATAAATCTCTATAACGTAGCGACCTGCGGGAGGTCTCCTTCTTCAGAAACCTGACCACAAGTGACCTGGACCTGACCTTCTATACGCCACAGGTAAGATCATCTCTGTCTCTCTGGCTGTCTCCAAACCCCTCCCTCCTCCTCCTCCTCCTCCTCCTCCTCCTCCTCCTCCTCCTCCTCCTCCTCCTCCTCCTCTTCTTCCTCCTCCTCCTGGTCGGCTGTTCGAATGGTGGGTGGTGCAGAATTCGAGGATATTGGGGACCTGTGGAAATTAATACAATGCTGGCAGACTGTCAGTCACAGAAAGTGTTCAGGTTCATGACAGTGCGAGCGAGGGGGGGACGCCCGCTGCCGTCAAACACGTCAGCTGAATTGTTGCATACGCCTGTTATCTATTATAACCCCCCGACTGCGCGCGGTGGCACGACGCTCTAGGGTGACACTAGGACCTTTGGACACGGCGGTGCGACCTTTAAGGGCCAGGTCAAAGGCCTGGCTTTCATTACCTCAGGGTTGTCGCTTCATGCTCAAGGGGTTGTTTATCCTCCAAATTCGTAAATATCGCGTCACATATACTTTAGATATTTTTTTTGCCATGATTATTTTACATTCAAGGGTAACAGCCAAAATGATTTATATGTAAATATATATTTTGTTTCATCATGCAAATATTTGTGTCTTCCGCCGTAGCTTCGAATGATCTGGTGTCCGAAATAATGCCAGATTGTCTGCTGGGTCTCCACGGTTGAACACGGTCCAAATTTCAACATTGCAGTTATAATACTGTAGGATGTTGGGTAACTCCTCGAATAACTTATCCAGACACTTCTCTATGTACCCATAAGCAGAGCAGCTGGGATGAACCCGTCGTTGAAAGGTAGAACTCATCCCTGCTCGAATCAAGATTCAGGTGCGTTCGAACGAGCTTCAGAGGAAAGCAACGGGTTCAGTCTTGTGTTGGTGATTACCGTACGAACTTAAGCTCACTTTCCTTCCCCCTTCTTCTCTCTAACGCTCGTTCTCTTTCTTACACTGAACGTATATCCTCTCTCTCTCTCTCTCTCTCTCTCTCTCTCTCTCTCTCTCTCTCTCTCTCTCTCTCTCTCTCTCTCTCTCTCTCTGTGCTCGTACCTGTGCAGTATCTCAGGAGAGGGGAAAAGAAGTAACCCAGTTCAATCTAATCGTGCTGAAATGCAATGTCTACTAATATCTCTGTATTCAAAAGCCGTTCGTTTCTCCCTATTTCAGTTTCAGAACATATCAAAATTCATCCATGTGATAACATAAATGTGTTGGGCATAACTAAATCCTCCATTATCCTGGAAACCCCACATAATCAGTATCACAAACTCTGCATCGGAAAAGTTAGGGTGTGTGTGGCCACCGGTGCCGCTGTAATGAACATCATTGAGAGCAGCTATATCATATTTTCCTAGGGATTCCATTCGCCCTAGTATGGAGTAGCGCTCACACATCTGGTGTGGCTCTCTTCCTCCACCTCTTTATTTGAACCAGAGTGGAATCTAAAGCCTACCCTCTTTATCAGTTCTCCTGGCATCATCTCTCTTCAACTATCCCTCCTCTCTGTACGCTGCGATGCTGCTGCTGCTGCTCTCTCTCTCTCTCTCTCTCTCTCTCTCTCTCTCTCTCTCTCTCTCTCTCTCTCTCTCTCTCTCTCTCTCTCTCTCTCTCTCTCTCTCTCTCTCTCTGTTTTCTTAAGGCATTGCTGTGGCTATTGTTCACATAATCTGTCTGTATGTCTCCCCCGCCCACAAGACTTGGACTCGAAGCACGGGTCTGGTTGTCTGTTTCCCACAGTTTCTGTGTAGAGACTTCCTACACGAGGATTTACCGTTATAGTACCACCTTTTCTTTCCTCGAGCATCTGAAGTGTGACATTCTTTTCCACCTTTTCCTTTCTCTCTTTCCCTTCTCCTCTAACCTTTTCCTATCTTTTATAGTCAGACCTGCAAACACCTGCCGAGTTCTGATTCACTTTTATACATTCTTTGTCTGTCACTTTATTTCTCCCTTCTCAGATGGCCTTTGAACGATGCATGTTCTGTCCCTACTATGTCGGTCAGTATGTAGATAAAAAAGATAGGAACCAACCGAAAGATGCCCATGGACGAATGATGTATAACATGGATTGATGAGTGCCGGTACAAAGCCCTGTGTGTTTGTCAGAGAGAAAAGGATAAACTCTGGCAGTGTCGTATGTGTTTAAGTTTGGTATATTGTTGCTTCTTATTCGTCAGGAAATTATGGTTTCCTAACCCTCTTAATAACCTTATCAAACAGTTTCCTGAACGTGGTGGCTTCATCGTGAAATACAAGTTTATTTTCATCTATTCTCCGAATGCACTCACTTGGGAGCTTCATTTAACACGGTGTGAATATTTGTGTATGAGATACGAAAAATGGAAGAAAATAAGAGTTCAGTTTTACCTCGTTTAAACAAATTACTCACTCACAGCTGTCAAGCCCCCACCAGAACGCCAAGAATAGCATATATATATATTCTCGCTGAAAATGTTTAAAACAATGTATTATGTGCCCGTTTTCTAAAAAGTATGAAAGAAAACAATTTGCATTTGGTGTTCGCATCAGGTTCGAATAAAAGCTCACTACCTTCATTGTTCCGAACCACTCAGGAATGGAGGTTTATGTTCCACCCCCTCGTCTTTAAGACTCTCAACTTTTGTTCATTGATGATGAGTGTGTTTGATCAAAAGGCAACAGGTCACTGGATGGAGAGGCGCTCATTCCCTCCTGCCATTTTCTTTTCAGTCTGTCTGCCTGTCTGTCTGTCAGTCAGTCTGTTTATCTATATCTTCGTATCTGTTTATCTTGCTATCTTTGTATCTATAAATCAATGCTCTCTCTCTCTCTCTCTCTCTCTCTCTCTCTCTCTCTCTCTCTCTCTCTCTCTATATATATATATATATATCTATATATATATATATATATATATATATATATTGTATTTCAATTTCCAGAGGTTGGAACAAAAGAAGGAGCGAACCAAGGAATGCTCATCCTCCTCGAAAACTCAGTGTGGGTTGTGTGAGTTTACCTGTGCGTAGCCAGGATGAGGAAAAGGGAGAAATGAATAGTATGTTTGAGGAGACGAACCGAGGTGATCTGGCGCTGAGTTGAACTAAGTTCGAAGGGAAAGGGGAAGAATGGTTTTGGAACGTCTCATGTGTTAAGGGTTAGTGTGAGGGCGAGAGATGAAAAAAAAAAAAAAAAAAAAGGACAGCGCTTCTTTTGAAGGAGGAGTTATTGGAATGTGTGAAATAGTGTAAGGAAGTAAGCCCTAGACTGATGTGGATAAAACTGAAAGTAGAGTAGGAGAGATGGATGATTTGGTATGGATATGAACTTGGAAGCAAGAGGAGTAAGGAAGAGCGGGGAGTGTTTTGTGTGGAGCTGAGTGAGTGCGCCAGCAATTTTTATGCAAGGGATCGGATAATGTGGCAGTTGCAGATGTAATTGGATAGCATGGGATACACAGTGTTGTAAGTGAAAATTGTGAACAGCTGTTGCAACTGTATGCTGAAAAATGACGGGTGATTGGGAATACCTGGTCTATAAAGAGCGACATACGTAAGTAAAGATGGATAAGTGGGTAGATGGTGGGCAGGTATTATCGGATTATACGCTGATTGACATGGTGCAAAAGAGAGACTCTTAGATGTGAATGTGCTGAAAAGGGCGACTGTTGGGATGTCTGATAATTACTTGTTGGAGCAACTGGCGAAGGTTTGAAGAGGCTTCAAGGAAAGTGGGATTCGGTGAGGTAAGGTTAGAAAGAGATGGTTTAAGTGAGAGATTGGAAAAGAGTCTTCGATGAAAAAGAGGGCAAATGACATTTTAGGTGAGCAAAGATCAGCGCGCTTGAGGGAAAGTAGGAGTATATATATTGAAAAGAGGTCATTAGTGCGTGTAGACTAGATAACATCAGCTTCAGTAGCATATGGAGACGTGGAAACAGGCAGAGATGAAGTATGGAGAAGATGGTCTAAGCATGTTGAAGGACTGTTGAATGTGTTCTACATCCACTGTTATATGATACATGGAGCAGGCCCTGTTATTTTCTCTCGTGAATCACTTTAACCATCGTAAGATATTTTGATCGCGTTTTCATGCCCAAGTTGATGTATCTTAGCATAACCCTTTATGATCCATGTCCCACACAACTTATCATTACTTCTCCTTCCCGATATATCTTCAACATGAGCCATTCTTTCCCGCCTTGCCTTACTCCATCACCTTTATCATACCATCTATCTAATCCCGGCGACCTTCTCTGCTCTTCCATCACTTTTTTATTTTTCATTTTTTTTTCTCTCTCTCTGTCTCCAGTCATGAATCATTCTCATTCCGGCACTGAATCAACAAATGATGATTCTTTACATAATAGATATTCTCATTACCACATGACTCGTGCTTCCTTTCCACTGTTTTCACCTCTTCTATAATTCATTGCGATGCCCACATACGTAATCACGAGCCTCATATAGTATTAGCCAGTAATATAATCGTTACATTATTCGTACAGGATATCCCATCGTTTTCCCCCCTACTGAATTATTTTCATCGAATTTCCGTTGATGTTGGTAAACTGTGGATGACATCCCGTCCATCTTTTGCCATCCTCACACAGATGTCAACATTACGTCCAACCAACCAACCAACCAACCAACCAACCAACCAACCCATCCAAAAAAAAAATATATTATTGCTTTCCCTCGTTCATTACTTCCATTACCTCATAATCTAGTGCAGGCCCGCCCCTCCCCTCTGCAGATCAACATACTGCCTCTGATTGTAGTCCGTCCTTCCTCATTACTCACACAGAAGCCAACCTTCTAATGATAATCTAT
The DNA here is from genome assembly GCF_036320965.1 of Panulirus ornatus. NCBI lineage: Eukaryota > Metazoa > Arthropoda > Malacostraca > Decapoda > Palinuridae > Panulirus > Panulirus ornatus. The sequence continues at coordinate 14,424,602 of NC_092237.1, forward strand.
TGTTAATCCTCACTAATCTACCATCTCCCCTCATTCTCATTATCCTCATCGTGTGCCTCACTGTTGCCCCTTATATTCTACCATCTCCCCTCATTCTCATCATCTTATGTCTCATTGTTGCCCCTCATATTCTACCACCTCCCCTCATTCTCATTATCATCTTGTGCCTCACTGTTGCTCCATATATTCTACCATCTCCCCTCATTCTCATCATCATCATCTTGAGCCTCACTGTTGCTCCTTATATTCTACCACCTCCCCTCATTCTCATCATCATCTTGAGCCTCACTGTTGCTTCTCATTATTTTGTACCAGACGATTCCCCACATATCGTCATTCCCGTTTTCTCCACAAGTTATCATCACTAGATTACGCCTCTCTGCCCTGCAGCACCCGGCGTTATTCACGCCATGTGACAGCCACCGTATAGGTCCTGGCCGTGATCTGCCGCTGCCCTGAGCTGCCACGACCCCTCAACCTTCCCTGTGACGAGAGGCATGAGCTAGAGGCCCAGAGTCTCCTGTGTCATCACAAAATACGTGCAGACCACGTTGACTCCCCCGTCGACGGGTGTCGGGCTAATGCAAGGCTGCCCCATTGACTTGAGAGGAAAGCGCTATAGCTTTTTAAACTGAGGTTAATCCTAGATTTAGACAGTGTGATGCAGAGGGCAAAATGATACTTACATATGCACTAGGAACGTAGAAGAATGGAATGAGAGTGACTTTACGGGTGCTTACTAGATTTTTTTTACCATAATGGAAGGGTTCATAACGCGTGGAGGGAGTGCGTACACACGGTAAAAAAAAAAAGAAAGAAGTATCTATCCCTCTTTGTGCGAAGCAATATGACACCACGGACGACGGATTTTGAGAAATGTTCATTGGTCTGGCCTCATACTGGAAGCCCGGCTTTCACGATATTGTAATATAATGATTCCTAGAGACATTTCCTGTTAATGAATGCTATGTTAATTTCATATTATTACCGTAATGATTAGGAAACTCTGTCTCTCTTTCGCGCTTACCAATGCTGACGAGACAACACGAGTCGTATTGATCGTTTCGAAATTTATCGAACCTATCCGGGAAGATATTTTTTTTTCCATCATACCGCATATACCTGCTTACGAGTACTTACGATGAGATCTTACCAAAAAGGTAGTGTAAGCGCGTAGTGTTTACCGCAGGAAGATATAGGGCTAGGAAGAACGAGTTTTGTGTGTGTAGGAAGAACGAGTTGTGTGTGTGTGTGTGTGTGTGTGTGTGTGTGTGTGTGTGTGTGTGTGTGTGTGTGTGTGTGTACGTGAAGGAGAGATTGTATGTTTGTGGAATGTGTGAGCCAGCAGCCCACGTGTGGGATGAGGCAGAAAGGAAAAGGACAGCAACCTGGGCCAGAGGAGTGACACTTGACATCCACGGAGAGAGAGAGAGAGAGAGAGAGAGAGAGAGAGAGAGAGAGAGAGAGAGAGAGAGAGAGAGAGAGAGAGAGAGAGTATATTATCCATGTAATGATAAACACACACACACACACACACACACACACACACACACACCGTAACTATCATGAAATAAATCACATTAACAAACTGCCGCTGGGCGAATCTCCTGCTTGACATATGGATCCCCAACGTATTAAATGACTACAAAACCTTCAGTGGCAGATATATATATATATATATATATATATATATATATATATATATATATATATATATATATATTTTTTTTTTTTTTTTTTTATTTATTTATTTTGCTTTGTCGCTGTCTCCCGCGTTTGCGAGGTAGCGCAAGGAAACAGGCGAAAGAAATGGCCCAATCCACCCCCCTACACGTGTATATACATACACGTCCACACACGCAAATATACATACCCATACATCTCAATGTACACACATATATATACACACACAGACACATACATATATACACATGCACACAATTCACACAATGCACACAATATATATATATATATATATATATATATATATATATATATATATATATATATATATATATATATATATATATATATATACATATATATATATATATATATATATATATATATATATATATATATATATATATATATATATACATATATTTTCTTTCTTTCATACTATTCGCCATTTCCCGCGATAGCGAGGTAGCGTTAAGAACAGAGGACTGGGCCTTTGAGGGAATATCCTCACCTGGCCCCCTTCTCTGTTCCTTCTTTTGGAAAATTGAAAAAAAAGAAAAGAGAGGGGAGGATTTCCAGCCCCCGCTCCCTTCCCTTTTATGTCGCCTTCTACGACACGCAGGGAATACGTGGGAAGTATTCTTTCTCCCCTATCCCCAGGGATAATATACATATATATATATATATATATATATATATATATATATATATATATATATATATATATATATATATATATGCGTCTATTTTTCTATTCCTTAATGCGTCCTGTTCTTTAGTGCGTCTATTCTTTAATGCGTTCTATTATTCAATGCGTTTTATTCTTTAATGCGTTCTATTCTTTAATGCGTTTTATTCTTTAATGTGTTCTGTTCTTTAATGCGTCCTGTTCTTTAATGCGTCTATTCTTTAATGCGTTCTATTCTTAATCCAAAGGCGTGTGCGTGCGGTCAAGTACCTCCTCAGACACAATCCTCTTTCGTATATAGCGCTAGAAAACATATTACCATATAGAAGCATGATGACGTAAGTATTGAACGCTACATGCTTTAAACGGTTCTCTCAGAATACGTCGACTGCCATTCATGGGGTGTAAACAGTGCCAGGCGTTATCATTTATCATTATTATTTTTTCTCATCCACTCGCTACACGCACAGCCATTCATTTGTCAAGTCAAATTTTTGTTGTAAAGCCTTCAGCGCGACGGTACGTTCCTTCACTACGACGGTACGATCCCTCAGGTTGACGGTACGATCTTGAAGGAAGCTGCGACGGCATCAGTCTTTGACTCGACCCCCTTAAAAGCATCGATCAAGGGCCCGGTTTCGAACCCCTATATAGGTAGAACCGTCGTGCTCAAGAATGGTATTGTATATTAACTCCAGGATCGTACCATCGTGATCCAGGAACTTACCTTCAGACACAAGGGGGTTAGATAAAGGGGTTAATGTAAAGAGATTAAGGATTCGAAGGTAAACGACAAGTTAAGAGTTCGTTAGACGTTTATGGTCTTCCTCAGATGATGCCTGTGTGCTTCATTTCATCTATACATGAAACTCATAATCACGATTGTGAAAACGAAGACTTGAAAACGCAATAGTTCAAAAAAGATAAAGAACACTCATATTTCATACATCATAAAGATATCATGTTATTATATCTTCTTCCGTAAAACTATGGAGAATTAGAAGTAATTACATTTTTTTTTCAATCTTACCTCTAAAGCGAAAATATATCAACGGTGAACAGATTTTTAAACTGACGCGAGGTAACATTTTCCAACAATTTTTGAACATTGTATTTTTTGACCTATGGTACGAAGTCAGGCTTAATAACGTGAAATATTGATGGCCATTAATTCTAACAACATATATAACATTTTACGAAAATATATATGTGGCTAAAATGTGCGCCAAGTTGTTCTAGAATATAGAATATTATATAAATGCAAAATAAACGCACGTGACACTTCTATTACTCTCAACAATATCGGAAATGAGCAGCAAAATATTTCGCAAGCCATATGCAAGACTAGTAAACACATCATGGGTCATTCTTTTAGAGAAAATAAGAAAATCATGGATTGAAATATTCGTGTGATATTTGCCATGAAAAGCACGGTATAGTATGCGAAATGTACCTTTATTATCCCGTTAGAAAAGGGAACATATATATACTTTGCATAAAATTAATAACTGGTTCATTGCTTTCCATTTACATGAGAAAGGCATTGCTTTGGCCAAGTTTCAGCTCCTTCCTTCCTTCGTTTTTCTTCTGATTTCTTTTCTTCTTCTTCTTCTTGCCAAAATATAGGCGCCATTCCTTCCTTTTGGGATCGGTTGACCTGAAACTTGGTATGCATTCACCTTGGGTCAGTAAATCCTCTCACATCTTCGTCATCGTTTACGAAGTAAGGTTTCCAAGGGCTCATGTATACAATGAAGGGACAACTAACCTCGCGAAAACCTTGTATATATATCTTTTTTGGGGGGCTGCTATCTCTTACAATCGCAAGCAGATGTTACGTACGAAAATACTGCGCACATTCCCACAAATGCCATGTAATGCCCGTAGTCTTAGTCCGTTGGTTGGTTCAAGAGGTAATTTGTCCCAAAGAACAAATCAACACAGTTGATATATAGTGAAGAAAAAGTGAGGAACTTAGAAGATTCCTGGTAATGGAAGAAGACTAAAATACCCTTTGGAACGTGTGTAAACAGTTGAAGTACTGGCTACAAATCTTTTGAGTAATACCCAAGAGACGTATCTCAAAAGTTCTTCAAGAAGAAAAAAAAAAGGAGGGGTTAAATATTTACAGCTCATTTCGCATACTCTTAAAAAAAAAAAAGAAAAAGAAGAGGAAAGATAAAGTCTAGTCACGAAAAAAAAAAAATTTTGGAACAGATGATTAACTCCTGAGAAAAGTTGCCTTTAGAAAGAGTGGGGAAGAGAGCAGGTCATGTCTTCATGTTCCTTTCCCTCGGGATATCTGTATATCTTAGGGCTTGTGGAATCTTATGAACGACCCCAGCTGAAGGTGTTCATCACGCTACTAACCTCAATCAATTCGCCGTCAGCCCAAATTGAAGTTGTTTTTTTTTTTCCAGTGTTAACTGACCACAGTTAATTTCCAACTAGCCAAACTGAAGTTGTTCAACAGGCTCAATGGCCACAATTAATTTCCAAACGGCCCAACTGAATTTATTTAGTCTCACTGACGACACTTATTTGCTCGAATTTATTTCACACGAACTAAAATTCAAGAAACTCTTTTGCTTTGAGATCAAGTAATGTATCCACGTATAGTGATATAGTGATTTGATTTGTCTTGTTTTATTCAGTATTATGTTTCGTTCCCTCCACTTTGCTAACGTTGATTCGTCCTTACTCTTATTTCTCGTTAAGGTAAGGTCCCTCCCTTTTCCCTGGGAGGCCTCGCAGTTCGTCCTCTCCACCGCAGTCTGACGTGATTAGTTCCCTGTTGTCTCAACTCATAAATGACAGCTATTTGCCGTCTTATCGCTGGTTCCCGTCTCTTATCACTTCATCTCTTTCGGGGAGGGAGGAGGGAGGAGGGAGGGGTGTGTCTTCTGATGGTCTCTCTCCTCGACGCTCCCTCCAACCAAGTTGATTGCCGATGTGGCAGTGTGGAGTTCTGGTTCATTAGGTCAACGTAGCCAGACGATCCTCATTGTTTTTCTCTCTCTTTTTTTTTCCCCTCCAGTTACTTGGACACTCCAAGTGTTTCTCTCATTACTACTGTATCCCTTATTTTTTTTTTTCGGTCACTCTTACTTTCCCTAAGCATCGCCCTGTGGAGTTTGGTCACGCTCAGCTCGGTACATCTGGGCCAAGTTACAGCGAGCTTTGAAAATAAGTATATTAGGGTCCACTTACGGTCGGGTGCTCAGGATACCTGAGGACTTCTTGCCCTGTGTGAATGAATTCTTGGGCATCCCATCGTTAATTACCTCTCTGCGGGAGGAGAAGACGCCTCCGTCATGTCTGAATAGCACTAGTCCTGATGTTTGCATTTTGCGATACGTTGTTATTAAATGTCTTCCGGTTTCTGAGTGGGCCATTATTCCTAGTATGTTTCTACCTATAGTCATACTTGCCTTTTTTTGAAAGCAATCAGTCACTGATTCCTGTGCTTGGTGTATAGATCTTCCTTGAGATATTTACCGTTGAGGAATATCGTCTGGCGTAGTATAAAAGCCGCAGATTTTCACCCGGGGAAATTTTTTCTCTTAAAGTCTGTACAGACAGCGCGAGATCCAGGCGCAGGAAGCCAGTTGAAGAGGCCACACCACCCACACAGATCCCTGTTTTAAACCCCAGTTCATTAACGATTATCAAGCCATCAGTTTGGTCAGCCTCTCTCTCTCTCTCTCTCTCTCTCTCTCTCTCTCTCTCTCTCTCTCTCTCTCTCTCTCTCTCTCTCTCTCTCTCTCTCTCTCTCTCTCTCTCTCTCTCTCTCTCTCCCCTCTCTCTCCCCTCTCCCCCCCTCTCTCTCCCCCCCCCCTCTCTCTCCCCCCCCCTCTCTCTCTCTCTCTCTCTCTCTCTCTCTCTCTCTCTCTCTCTCTCTCTGTGCAGCTCTGATTGGTTTCTTCTGACGTACCTCAAAGCTCCAAACATTTCTTTTCGATTTCTCCCGGGATAAGTGAGTGAATCGAGAGCCACCTTCAGGTCTACAGATCCGATACACAGAGAGATTATTAGACCCCCATGCCCTTCCTTAGAGTGTGTAGAAGTTGCCAACTACAGCAGGTGGATTGGTTAAGCCTAGCACCAACTACAGCAGGTGGTTTGGTTGACTGGCTTATTGCCTAGCAACTGCCAGGATCATTAAGGCCGTTACCGTCACGCTACATCCTCCCCATTCTTTCCTTTCTTTATCTATGTGAATATTGTTGAAATTGTGGTTCTAGGATATTTCATGTTCCATTTAGCATAAGTTTCTAGATCTGAGGAGGATGGTCAGAGAATAATTATGTATATATATATATATATATATATATATATATATATATATATATATATATATATATATATATATATATATATATATATATGTGTGTGTGTGTGTGTGTGTGTGTGTGTGTGTGTGTGTGTGTGTGTGTGTGTGTGTGTGTGAGGGACTTGGGCGTACATATCGTCTCTAATCTGTCGCCCAGCGTCACATATTAGAAGAATAGTAAAGGAGACTAAATATCAGAATAGCTTTTAAGTATATGGATATAGAATCATTTAGCGAGCTATCCATATCCACCATCCTACTAGCATATGCTTCACACGTTTGGTCACCGCAACTATGGAAGCACAAATAATTCATAGAGAACATCCACAGGAGGGCAACAAAGTTGGTACCAGAATTAAGAGAGCTAAGCTATAGGGAAAAGGCTATGTGCTTTGAATTTAGTTACCCACCTTGACGAGAGACGAGTGAGGGGGTGACCTGAACACAACCTTTAAGTTCTTAAAAGAGATCGGGGCATTGGGGAAGTGGGCAGTACTTTTGAGATAGAGAGACAGAGCAGCCAGAGGACCTAAGATGAATTTAATAGTAAGAAACTCGTAGATAAAGATGGAAAAGAAATACTTCTGTAGTATAAGGCTGGTGGATGAAAGGGACAGATTGACTTAACTAAGGACCTGGTTAATGCAGTTAGGATATATAACTTCAAGAGCATGTTTGATATTAATGTTAATATCTGTCTGTCTATCTATCTATCTATCTGTCTATCTATCTATCTATCTATCTATCTTTTTTTTTTTTTTTTTTTTTTTTTGCTTTGTCGCTGTCTCCCGCGTTTGCGAGGTAGCGCAAGGAAACAGACGAAAGAAATGGCCCAACCCACCCCCATACACATGTATATACATACGTCCACACACGCAAATATACATACCTACACAGCTTTCCATGCTTTACCCCAGACGCTTCACATGCCTTGATTCAATCCTCTGACAGCACGTCAACCCCGGTATACCACATCGCTCCAATTCACTCTATTCCTTGCCCTCCTTTCACCCTCCTGCATGTTCAGGCCCCGATCACACAAAATCTTTTTCACTCCATCTTTCCACCTCCAATTTGGTGTCCCTCTTCTCCTCGTTCCCTCAACCTCCGACACATATATCCTCTTGGTCAATCTTTCCTCACTCATTCTCTCCATGTGACCAAACCATTTCAAAACACCCTCTTCTGCTCTCTCAACCACGCTCTTTTTATTTCCACACATCTCTCTTACCCTTACGTTACTTACTCGATCAAACCACCTCACACCACACATTGTCCTCAAACATCTCATTTCCAGCACATCCATCCTCCTGCGCACAACCCTATCCATAGTCCACGCCTCGCAACCATACAACATTGTTGGAACCACTATTCCTTCAAACATACCCATTTTTGCTTTCCGAGATAATGTTCTCGACTTCCACACATTCTTCAAGGCTCCCAGAATTTTCGCCCCCTCCCCCACCCTATGATCCACTTCCGCTTCCATGTTTCCATCCGCTGCCAGATCCACTCCCAGATATCTAAAACACTTCACTTCCTCCAGTTTTTCTCCATTCAAACTCACCTCCCAATTGACTTGACCCTCAACCCTACTGTACCTAATAACCTTGCTCTTATTCACATTTACTCTTAACTTTCTTCTTTCACACACTTTACCAAACTCAGTCACCAGCTTCTGCAGTTTCTCACATGAATCAGCCACCAGCGCTGTATCATCAGCGAACAACTGACTCACTTCCCAAGCTCTCTCATCCCCAACAGACTTCATCCTTGCCCCTCTTTCCAAAACTCTTGCACTCACCTCCCTAACAACCCCATCCATAAACAAATTAAACAACCATGGAGACATCACACACCCCTGCCGCAAACCTACATTCACTGAGAACCAATCACTTTCCTCTCTTCCTACACGTACACATGCCTTACATCCTCGATAAAAATTTTTCACTGCTTCTAACAACTTTCCTCCCACACCATATATTCTTAATACCTTCCACAGAGCATCTCTATCAACTCTATCATATGCCTTCTCCAGATCCATAAATGCTACATACAAATCCATTTGCTTTTCTAAGTATTTCTCACATACATTCTTCAAAGCAAACACCTGATCCACACATCCTCTACCACTTCTGAAACCACACTGCTCTTCCCCAATCTGATGCTCTGTACATGCCCTCACCCTCTCAATCAATACCCTCCCATACAATTTGCCAGGAATACTCAACAAACTTATACCTCTGTAATTTGAGCACTCACTCTTATCCCCTTTGCCTTTGTACAATGGCACTATGCACGCATTCCGCCAATCCTCAGGCACCTCACCATGAGTCATACATACATTAAATAACCTTACCAACCAGTCAACAATACAGTCACCCCCTTTTTTAATAAATTCCACTGCAATACCATCCAAACCTGCTGCCTTGCCGGCTTTCATCTTCCGCAAAGCTTTTACTACCTCTTCTGTGTTTACCAAATCATTTTCCCTAACCCTCTCACTTTGCACACCACCTCGACCAAAACACCCTATATCTGCCACTCTATCATCAAACACATTCAACAAACCTTCAAAATACTCACTCCATCTCCTTCTCACATCACCACTACTTGTTATCACCTCCCCATTTGCGCCCTTCACTGAAGTTCCCATTTGCTCCCTTGTCTTACGCACTTTATTTACCTCCTTCCAGAACATCTTTTTATTCTCCCTAAAATTTAATGATACTCTCTCACCCCAACTCTCATTTGCCCTTTTTTTCACCTCTTGCACCTTTCTCTTGACCTCCTGTCTCTTTCTTTTATACGTCTCCCACTCAATTTCATTTTTTCCCTGCAAAAATCGTCCAAATGCCTCTCTCTTCTCTTTCACTAATACTCTTACTTCTTCATCCCACCACTCACTACCCTTTCTAATCAACCCACCTCCCACTCTTCTCATGCCACAAGCATCTTTTGCATCTATCTATCTATCTATCTATCTATCTATCTATCTATCTATCTATCTATATATACATATATATATATATATATATATATATATATATATATATATATATATATATATATATATATATATATATATATATATATTCTTTTCTTTCACACTATTCGCCATTTCCCGCGATAGCGAGGTAGCGTTAAGAACAGAGGACTGGGCCTTTGAGGAAATATCCTCACCTGGCCCCCTTCTCTGTTCCTTCTTTAGAAAATTAAAAAAAAAAAAGAATATATATATATATATATATATATATATATATATATATATATATATATATATATAGATAGATAGATAGATAGATAGATAGATAGATAGATAGATAGATAGACAGTTAGATATAGATATACATAGATAAATAGATAAATAGACATAGATAGATAGATAGATATTTGCATGTAGTATAATCTTCCATTTCTCTTCGTACTGTTGCTTCATTCCACGCTCGACTGAGCGGAGTTACCAAACCATCTCTTCCTCTCTCTCGCTACATTTTGACAAGCTCAGCAGGGGAGGTTGTCTGCTCTAGATCATTCGTAATTAATCATTCGTCCGACGCCTTTACGTTCATTCCGCTCTCGCAGTGTTCACCCGAGTTCTACGTTCATCGAACACACGTTCTCCAAGGGGAAGCCTGGATGACCACGGATCATATCTTCGTTTCATCCGCAGTGGTCCCTGAATACCTTAAACGTCTTTACTATTTATAGTTTAAGGGTTTTATTCTCAGTCGTCCCTGAATACCTTATACGTCTTTAGTATTTATAGTTTAAGGGTTTTATTCTCAGTGGTCCCTTAATACCTTAAATGTCTTTAGTATGTATAGTTTAAGGGTTTTATTCTCAGTCGTCCCTTAATACCTTAAACGTCTTTAGTATCTATAGTTTAAGGGTTTTATTCTCAGTCGTCCCTTAATACCTTAAACGTCTTTAGTATCTATAGTTTAAGGGTTTTATTCTCAGTCGTCCCTTAATACCTTAAACGTCTTTAGTATTTATAGTTTAAGGTTTTTATTCTCAGTGGTCCCTTAATACCTTAAATGTCTTTAGTATGTATAGTTTAAGGGTTTTATTCTCAGTCGTCCCTTAATACCTTAAACGTCTTTAGTATTAATAGTTTAAGGGTTTTATTCTCAGTCGTCCCTTAATACCTTAAACGTCTTTAGTATTTATAGTTTAAGGGTTTTATTCTCAGTGGTCCCTTAATACCTTAAACGTCTTTAGTATGTATAGTTTAAAGGTTTTATTCTCAGTGGTCCCTTAATACCTTAAACGTCTTTAGTATGTATAGTTTAAGGGTTTTATTCTCAGTGGTCCCTTAATACCTTAAACGTCTTTAGTATGTATAGTTTAAAGGTTTTATTCTCAGTGGTCCCTTAATACCTTAAACGTCTTTAGTATTTATAGTTTAAGGGTTTTATTCTCAGTGGTCCCTTAATACCTTAAACGTCTTTAGTATGTATAGTTTAAAGGTTTTATTCTCAGTGGTCCCTTAATACCTTAAACGTCTTTAGTATGTATAGTTTAAAGGTTTTATTCTCCGTCGTCCCTTAATACCTTAAACGTCTTTAGTATCTATAGTTTAAGGGTTTTATTCTCAGTCGTCCCTTAATACCTTAAACGTCTTTAGTATTTATAGTTTAAGGGCTTTATTCTCAGGTTGTTGCTCAAGAACTATTTATTTATCTACCTTTAGATCCTCTGCCCACGTTACCCAGACAAAATCCTCAGCCTTTGTGTAATGTTCCTCGCGCGTTCATCGCCCCCCAGCAATCACATATTCCATTCAGTTCTCTCGGTGTTCACACCTTCCAGGCTTTTCGTCTTCATTTTGCTATAGTTCGCTTTGGCTCTGACCTTGACTTCATAATTCCACCACGGCGTGTGTGTGTGTGTGTGTGTGTGTGTGTGTGTGTGTGTGTGTGTGTGTGTCATTTTCACTCCGGCAATAATGTTTGTTCAACTGTCTCCTCTGGCAATCCAGACTAGATTATCTCAAAGTTGCTTCCAATTTCCTTCATTTGATGAAGTTACGTCTATTCATTATGCTCAACATCCCTCGTCTGTGGATTACAAGTCTCTCGTGTAATTATCGGGGGAAATTGTCTTACATGTTTATGAATATTTTCTGGTATTTGTTGACTTTCTTGTAGGATGGGGGAGAAGGTGGTGGATTGTCGGGGGGAACGGTGTTCAAACCAACGGCCACAGTGGCAAAGGTCCGCCGGGTCTGGTGATAATTCCTTTTCTCAAATAAGACTCTCTCTCTCTCTCTCTCTCTCTCTCTCTCTCTCTCTCTCTCTCTCTCTCTCTCTCTCTCTCTGTATATATGGCCTTTGTTGTCATTTCAAATGTGGCGGGTGGCGGCAGGAATGGATGAAGGCAGCATGTATGAATATGTGCATGTGTATATATGTATATATGTCTGTGTATGTATATGTATGTATACATTGAAACGTATAGGTATGTGCGTGTCGGCGTTTATGTTTATACATGTGTATGTGGTTGGGTTGGGCCATTCTTTCGTCTGTTTTCTTGCGCTACCTCGCTAACGCGGGAGACAGTGTCAGGATATAACATAGATATATATGTGTATATATATATATATATATATATATATATATATATATATATATATATATATATATATATATATATATATATATACACACAAAGATGTATTGTACGTTGACACAATTAAGACATTTCTTGAGATGGCGTATTACATTCAATCTCTCTTAGGAAAATTGCAGTCATGGGAGAAAATCGTCTCATTCCCAAAAAGTAATTGCTATCAAATTAGTTGTCGGAGAGAGAGAGAAAAAAAGAAAAAAAAATCATAGGCGATAAGATTCGTGGAATTCTCATTAACTAGTGCCTGTCATTAACTGGCACCTGTCATTTTGTACATTCTGTTTTACCATTGCTAATGACAACCTAATCAAAACATCTACAAATATCAAAATCGAAATTAGTTTTCCTTAATGACATGTGTCGTCTGACAACATGATATTTCCAATCGTGATTTATGCATTTTGGGGATACGTATAGCTGGGTGATCTGGGCGGAACATACGTGGTGATCAGAGCAGGAAATGCAGGTAGTGATCAGAGTATATATATATATATATATATATATATATATATATATATATATATGTGTGTGTGTGTGTGTGTGTGTGTGTGTGTGTATTCTCTCATACATGTTCGCTATTTTCCTGTATGATAAATAGATATTTAGCTTCCCTTTACCTTTTTCTTATCTTCCTCATACATCACCCTGGCATTTTCCAGTCCAACAGGTGGTGGTGTGTGGCGATACCAAACATACCCTTCTATCAGTCCAGCAGGTCTTAATACATCTCTCCTGGCAGGGAGAAGACTTCAGCCTACAAAACACCAAAGAGGAATTAATTTCAATGCTTTTTTCCCCCCCTTTTTTTTTTGGACGTAGAGAAAAAAAAAAAAAGAATGGGAAAAGATCGTCGTGAGATTCCGTCTTCCTTCTTGAGTTTAGCGATAGCTTTGACCCAGGAGGTAAAAATTCCCATTGTGACTGCTGACAGAGTGGGGCCACGATTGTTAAGTGGTGTAAAAGAGAGCCACCCACTCCAGGCGCCCCCTGTCGTATTGATATGTAGATTCACTCGGACTGGGAGAGGAGGGGGAAAAAAAAAAGATAAATGGATTAAGCTGGAGGGAATTTGATCCTGAATGCTTGTGTTGTTTCTTTGCTCTTTTGTTTTTTTTTCTTCTCTCCCTCTCTTCCAGACTCGCTGACGTGTGATTCCAATTTGAGAATTACTGCAGTGGCTGTCTATATCTCCTTACATCCTCCCTTCTCTCTCTCGAAGCCAAAGTAATTTATCATATGACGCCTCCACCAGACAGAAACCGTACGTAGCGTGATGTAGCAATGTAATCGTACTTTAGATAGATGATAGCTACTGTCTGTTATAACCTCGATAGCCAAGGCGATAGTGAGTGGGTGGTATAACCATAGCCTGGTGATTGTGGCTGTGTGTATAACCTTCATGGCTGGGGTGATCTTGGCTGCAGGGTATAGCCTTGACCAGATAGATCATGTTTGTGTTGTAGCCACAGTCGGAATAATCTTGGCTTTATAATGTAACTATAACCAGGAAATATATCTACTCTGGTATATAACTTTAACCAAGGAGATTTGGCGGTGTAGTATACCCTTAGCTTGATAGATCTTGGCTATGTGTTATAACCTCAGCTAAATAGATCGTGTCTGCCTGGTATAACCTTAGCTAGGCAGATCTTGGCTGTGGTGTAACCTTACCAAGGCAGATCTTGCCTGTGGTATAACCTTATCTAGGCAGATCTTGGCTGTGGCATAGATCTATCCTAGCAGATTTTGGCTGTGGTATAACCTTATCTAGGCAGATCTTGGCTGTGGCATAGATCTATCCTAGCAGATCTTGGCTGTGGTCTAGATCTATCCTAGCAGATCTTGGCTCTGGTATAACCTTACCAAGGCAGATCTTGGCTGTGGCATAGATCTATCCCAGCAGATCTTGGCTGTGACATAACCTTATCTAGGCAGATCTTGGCTGTGGCATAGATCTATCCCAGCAGATCTTGGCTGTGGTATGACCTTATCTAGGCAGATCTTGGCTGTGGCATAGATCTATCGTAGCAGATCTTGGCTGTGATATAACCTTATCCAGATAGATCTTGGCTGTGGCATAGGTCCATCCCGTCAGATCTTGGCTGTGGCATAGGTCCATCCCGTCAGATCTTGGCTCGTATCTGAAATATTTGAAGATGACGTTGGATGATTTGAACTTGAAAGTAGCATTGAAATGAAGATCACAAAGATTGTTTTTTCTCCATCTGTAAGATCATATGATACCTATCCATCTGTCAGTAATCATTACCTCTATCATCATTTCCTTAGGATGGGTCATTTATGCACATACGTACAACCTCTCATATCACTCATACACATCCCCTACCAATGTCCAGTGAGTCAAATTGATTGGAAAAACTTTTAACCATGATTTAAGTAGAATCACGAAAATCTTAGCCCATACATTTGTTCTAGTATCGACATTTGGAATTAGCGCTTACGTACGAACTAGAAATAACATAAACAACGACTGTTTTGAAATACAAGGGCACTATAGCAAGTGCAGTCACTGCACATATACAGCGGTCGGTTATCAAAATTCTAAAAATCTGCAAGAAACCTTTATATGATTCTTATGTTGAATTTGATTTGAAGCGCCACAATCTGCAAGAAAAGCTTTATATGATTCTGATGTTGAATTTGTTTTGAAGCGCCACAAACTTTCACCTCAGGATCTGTGATCATCTACTTAAGAAGAATCCTCCTCTGAGAGCAATACTGCGTCTTGGTGTGTTCGTTAACGTTTGTACTTCATTAGACAGTGATGAATTTAGTCCCCCCCCTCCCACCCTGATGAACAGAGAACGGAGGATGAATCTAATAGGTTTAAGGGCACCGCGCCGCTGTGTAAGACACATTGATAAGGAAGGGGAAAAGATCCCGAAGAATTGTAGTCTTGTATGCATTACGCCAAAAGAGCCAGCTTGTCAACCATCGTCCTCCACACCCCTCCGTTCTCTCTCTCTCTCTCTCTCTCTCTCTCTCTCTCTCTCTCTCTCTCTCTCTCTCTCTCTCTCTCTCTCTCTCTCTCTCTCTCTCTCTCTCTCTCTGATAGATAAGAAGGCCGGACTTCCAGGGGGATAAGCGCCGACCTTCCCGAAGCAGATGTTCCACGCCGATGTGCTGCCTCAGCACACCTCCTCCTCCTCCCCCTTAAAAAAAAAGCCCCTCGATGTCACAGGGGCGCCTCTTTCGGCACTGATATCCAAAGCCGTGTAAGACATGATTAGACTCTCTCTCTCTCTCTCTCTCTCTCTCTCTCTCTCTCTCTCTCTCTCTCTCTCTCTCTCTCTCTCTCTCTCTCTCTCTCTCTCTCTCCTCCTCCTCCTCAGGCGCCCCGGCTGTGTCTCCAGGGAAGAACCTCAGTGAGAGTAAACCTGGAATCGAAAACATACCGACACGTGTTCCAGTTTCCAGCACACGCACACACACACACACACACACACACACACACACACACACACACACACACACACACACACACACGCACACACAGAGTGCGTCCGGGACGATGTATCGTCGTTCCCCCTTACGTCTTGTGTATGCGTGTGTTGGGCCGTCTGACTGTTGACTTGTCGATGGTACGATAATACAAGAAGGTTGTATGATAACTTCCTCCTGCTCACTCCATAGGTACGTACCCTCTGCGACGTGTGCTTAGATTCTGAGGGGTTTATAATAGCGTAAATTTCGTATTTTGAAGTTGGATTTTGTCTGTTCTGTCTTATATTTTAAGGTGGGGTCGGTAAGAGGTGTTACACAGGAGTGCTAAATAATGGGGAATTCAAATTCATATCATTTATTTAATGTATGTTTGTTAGACAAGGGCAAACATCATTGGGAGGCAGTTTTCTGCAAATGAATGAGCTCATCAGCTTATTTTCTTAAAATTTTTTTTTTTGGTCTTGCTTTATATTCAACTCGTGTCGGGCCATCAGGCAAAGTTAGTGCCTCTGATCATAAGAAATGGTCACGATCTTTGTAAAATTAAAGATAAATTCTTTTTCCCTTCGTTTATTTTCCCTGGGATACCCATGTATCTCCTGCGTGCCGAAGGAGACTAAGAGAGGTGTGAGTGGGAGGTTGGAGGTGACACAGGGAACTCAAGCACCACGACAAGTGACACACACACACACACACACACACACACACACACCACCGCCCTTCCAACACACGTGAGAGAGGAGACCCACACACACACACACACACACTCATCTTCACAGGAGATTAAGGGATCGCACCCCCACCTCACCACCACCACCACCACAAGTAAAGTCCTCCCGCCCCGTGGCGCAACAGCACCAGCAGCAGCAGCAGTGCATCTCTTAGAGTTACAGTGGCTTAAACTTTTAACAGCGTGCGCTAAGCGGAATACGTTGCAAATATATATATATATATATATATATATATATATATATATATATATATATATATATATATATATATATATATATATATATATATATATATATATATATATAAAACCTTCAGACGAGTCGTAAAGGCTGATGATTCCACATACCTTTATTCTTTATTGTTAGACTAGCGAAGATTCAGCGAGGCCTTACCGCTCTGGCGATCAATGTTGCTTCGCCGATTCATGACTTTAGGCTCGACTGTTGTATATAGTTTCACAGTGTTTAACGACAGTGTCATACGTATTATCTATCGTTGTATATAGCTGTATATAGTGTCATACGTATTATCTATCGTTGTATATAGTTGTATATAGTGTCATACGTATTATCTATCGTTGTATATAGTTGTATATAGTGTCATACGTATTATCTATCGTTGTATATAGTTGTATATAGTGTCATACGTATTATCTATCGTTGTATATAGTGTATATAGTGTCATACGTATTATCTATCGTTGTATATAGTTGTATATAGTGTCATACGTATTATCTATCGTTGTATATAGTTGTACATAGTGTCATACGTATTATCT
The DNA here is from genome assembly GCF_036320965.1 of Panulirus ornatus. Classification (NCBI taxonomy): domain Eukaryota; kingdom Metazoa; phylum Arthropoda; class Malacostraca; order Decapoda; family Palinuridae; genus Panulirus; species Panulirus ornatus. The sequence goes on from NC_092237.1 coordinate 14,441,914, forward strand.
AGGTTGGGCGGGACGACGTCTTCGCGAGGGTCTGTTGATAAGATGGAGTTCTGGAGAGATCATGGGTATAACATAGTCATCATGCTGAAAGGTATATTTGCCAGCAGTATTTTCAATGCAGTGCTGACCATCGGGAGGAGAAATGAATGAAGAAGAAAGAAATTATAAGCTAATCTGTAAAGTCTTTCAAATTAAATGAAATTTTCATTTCCGTGGAAACTTTAAGCTGCCTGTGTGAAGGTTGCTTCATTACAGGGAGAGTTTAGCCTCCCTCTGTGAGGATTTCATCTTTACAGGGAGAATTCAGCCCACGCATGTGACGGTTACAGTATTTCAGGGAGAGTTGTAGTGTCCTCTGTGACACAGCAGGGAGATTAGGCTGCCAGTGTGAAGGTTTCTACATTATAGAGAGAGTTTAGGCTCCCTGTCTGAAGGTTTTTACATTATAGGGAGAATTGAGGCGCTCTGTGTGACGGTTTCTACATTATAGGGAGAGTTTAGGCTCCCTGTGTGACGGTTTCTACATTATAGAGTTGAGGCTCTGTGTGATGGTCTCTACATTATAGAGAGAGTTTAGGCTTCCTGTGTGGTTTCTACATTATAGGGAGAGTTTAGGCTTCCTGTGTGACGGTTTCTACATTATAGAGTTGAGGCTCTGTGTGATGGTCTCTACATTATAGAGAGAGTTTAGGCTCCCTGTGTGAAGGTTTCTACATTATAGAGAGAGTTTAGGCTTCCTGTATGAAGGTTTCTACATTATAGGGAGAGTTTAGGCTCCCTGTATGAAGGTTTCTACATTATAGAGAGAGTTGAGGCTCTGTGTGATGGTCTCTACATTATAGGGAGAGTTTAGGCTTCCTGTGTGAAGGTTTCTACATTATAGGGAGAGTTGAGGCTCCCTGTATGAAGGTTTCTACATTATAGAGAGAGTTGAGGCTCTGTGTGACGGTTTCTACATTATAGGGAGAGTTTAGGCTTCCTGTGTGACGGTTTCTACATTACATTGAGTGGCATAGGTTGAGTAAGTGCCATAGGCTATACGTGAGAAGATCTTGGTCTTCTGTACAGAACGGATCTTCACCTTATTCTACACACTACATCCTTACCATCTTCCACGTTTGTTGTTACCGGACGAGCTGTACTTTACCGCAAAACTGTAAGATCTTACGTTCTCCTCATGCAAGACTGGGTAGTACAGCACAGAGCTGAGGAGTATGCAACAGCGCGGGAAATACAGGGTGTGCGTCAGCTTACGCAACATCAGTCAGTGCTGCGCTTCCCACACATGTGTGGAAGATCTTAGGGAGTTATGGCGACGTTTTCGATGCGTACAAAGAAAAAAAAAACTCCAAGGTTGTTCGGACACTTGTTAAAATCAGGCGTTCTCCCAATAGGAATAGCTAGACTTAACTAGATATTCTTAGGTTAAAATTCTAACACGTACAGCATAAAGCTTGAAACCAGGTACTGTGAACCAGTCTTGTGATTAATGTAACCAATGTGATAAGCATTACATTTATCTTGTGATTAATGTAATCCTTGAAATAAGCTTTACATTTATCTTGTGATTAATGTACACTTATCTCATGATTAATGTAATCGACGTAATGAGCTTTACATTTCGTTTTTAGGCTGAGCAAGGTACAGACACAGACCTCCTTACGTTACTCGAAATTACATATGAACTACATACAAATCCACGCTCTAACATGTGAAATGATATATATATATATATATATATATATATATATATATATATATATATATATATATATATATATATATATATATATATATATATATATGTATACGTATATACACGTATATATTGCATCTGTATAAGATTATATAATTCGTCTTATATTTATAAACTATAGAAATCAGAAGCTTTGTTTCGCCAGGATCGAGGAACCTTACAGTTAGGCGTTAGAGGTTCGAAAACTATAACCTTCACGATCTGATTCACATACAGGACCAACCTCGTAACAAGGTCTTTTCAGAATGAGATAGTAGTGTGGATAGTAGTAGTAGTAATAGTAGTAGTAATGGTGGTAATAGTAGTAGTAGTAGTAGTGGTGGTGGCAGTAGTAGTAATGGTAGTAGTAGTAGTAGTAGTAGTAGTAGTAGTAGTAATGGTAGTAATGGTAGCAGTAGTAGTAGTGATGGTAGTAGTGGTAGTAGTAATAGTAGTAATGGTAGCAGTAGTAGTAGTGATGGTAGTAATGGTAGTAGTAATAGTAGTAATGGTAGCAGTAGTAATAGTGATGGTAGTAATGGTAGTAGTAGTAGTAGTAGTAGTATTAATGGTAGTAGTAGTAGTAGTAGTAATGGTAGTAGCAGTCGCGGTGGTGGTGGTTGTGGTAGAGACGTGGGCGACAGAAGCGGCAGCAGATGCAGGGGTTGGTGGTGACAGACAACATCATCTGCTGCCTCAGTATATGTGATCTGGAGAGAGAGAACGTGGAAATAGCGGTACCACACTGGTGTTACTGGTGTTCCTGCTGCTTTTACTGCTGCTGCTGGTGTTTCTGCTGCTGTTACTGCTGCTGTTAATACTACTGCTGCTGCTGCTGCTGTTACTGCTGCTGCTGTTACTGCTGCTGCTGTTACTGCTGCTGTTACTGCTGCTGCTGTTACTACTGCTGTTACTACTGCTGCTGTTACTGCTGCTGCTGTTACTGCTGCTGTTACTACTACTGCTGCTGCTGTTACTGCTGCTGCTGTTACTGCTGCTGCTGTTATTGCTGCTGCTGTTACTGCTGCTGTTACTACTACTGCTGTTACTGCTGCTGCTGTTATTGCTGCTGCTGTTACTGCTGCTGTTACTACTACTGCTGCTGCTGCTGCTGTTACTGCTGCTGCTGTTACTGTTGCTGTTCCTGCTGCT
>NC_092237.1:14447300-14469800 GCF_036320965.1 Panulirus ornatus
CTGATCTGGGAGAGAACGATGATTAAGCGGTTATATCTCGTTCAGGCGGTTAACAATCCTCGCTGCTCATGGGAGGAAGAGACTTGGAGTGGTGTGGTGAGGTTGGGGAGTCAGACAGGGTCTGCTTCTGTCCACAGTACTGATCAACCTATATATGCAGAAGCAACGGTGTGATAACCTGCTGCTGACCTTGATGAAGGTGGTAATGTCTTTTATCAGCAGCACAGACGAAGGATTCCCAGCCAACGGTACCATATATAACGTAGGGATCACAAAGTGTTTGGGAGTGTTGACGGAGGGAGAGCATACTCAACCACAACGAATGTGATGTGAGATATATAACGAAAGAATGAGGAGACTTTTTTTACTATAATCATTGAAAATCAGACACTTGAAGAAGTAAAGACATTTTCAAAGTGATGAGGAAGTTGTTATAACTTGAAATAGAAATTATATGAAGGATTGCATGAAGGACTGTATGAAGGAAGTGAAGATGAGAAATGCCATAGGCAAAGCAGCTTTCAGCAAAGAGAAAAAAAGGCTGTTCACAGGTTAGCGCTTACCTGAAACTGAAGTAATGGGTTATAAAGATCCGTATCTGGAGCATAGTTCCATATGGTGCTGAAAAACATTGAAGATGAAATAAAAAGAAAAAAAAGATAATCGTAAAAAGACTTTGAAATGTGGATTTGGAGAAGACTAACGCAAACGTTGGATAGAATATCAAATCAACTAGGACGATTTACGCAAAGTGGAGGAAGGAAGAATTGTACTCGAATAACTCGAAGATATAAGAACAGGAGAAACACAAGACCACTGGGATATAGAAAGAGGAAATTTATGCTTGATGACTTGAAGACTTGGAGAGAATAAGTTATTATACCAGGGAGAGGAAGGCTGAAGATAGAGTAGCCTAGCAAGAGATATAGATCCGTGAACTTGGGCCTGCCAACACTCACAACACCAGAAAGGATCAATGACAGAGTCGGATGGACTGTATTGTGTAATATCTTGCAATATTCCATATGGGAATGAATACCTTTGGGATGAGTGGATGTTCCATGCACCTATCAGTTCATAAATGCCTCGGCAACCCGGAGATGGGACACGTCAGTTACTACATAATATCTTTATCTTAAGCCAGTGTCTCTACCATCACCAATTCGACTTCGGTTTGCTCATACGGTTTAGATATGATTATCATTCACATCCAATGAGAAGAGCAGGGAGGAAGAAAGTAAAGCGAGTGAAGAAAAGTGAGGCAGATGAATAAAGAGGGACAACTGGTATGAAATACCTCAGGGAAATCGAAGAGAAAGGAAGAATATTACAATGACCCAAGACCAGCCATATGAAATAGAGGTTCCAGGACGCCCACATGTACGTGACATCCATCTGTGTTCCAGACTGTGTCCAGCTTCCTCTGCCGAGACACACATAGCTTACATAGACTCCATGAACAGTTCCAAGCTTATAGTAGCTCAAGAACTAGTGAATGGATCGACTTCATATTTCAATAGATATATATATATATATATATATATACCTGTTATGCAAAGACATACATATATGGGATTACACGTTATGAGGATGTTATAGATATCAACTTTAAGAGCTGGTATCTCATCTGGGTCTCAGTGGTGTAGGGGTTTGTGTTTACTGACCGTGATGCATTCACGGGCCGCTCGAGGTACAACCCCGCTTAGGTTCGAATTCTGGCCGCGCAGTTGGTCTGCAGGACACCCAACTGTTCATCATTCCCTTTGGGGATGACCAACAAATTAGATATCTGGCTTAGGCTTGGATATATATATATATATATATATATATATATATATATGTATATATATATATATATATATATATATATATATATATATATATATATATATATATATATATATATATATATAAAATGTAAATAAGATGGTCTTTATTAGGGCATGAAACTTTACAAGAGATATGTAAAATATGAGTGTCTCGGTGTTTTCTAGTGCGTGCTACCTCATGCGTTTTGTGCAGTCATTAACTGAGATCGGATCAATAAATCGTTTTTAGTTCAAATATATCCTGCCCACAGTGTCTAAATTCATACACAAGCACAGAATCTTTGACTCAACCGCTTAAGTAGTTCGGAACACTTACCTATCACATCCATCTTCACCCTTGACCTTTTGAGCGTAACGGTATGACCCTTAGGTAATTTGCGGCCCCTGGTAATGATGGCTTGATCTTTGACCTGATGTTTTGAAGGTCAGGTCAGAAGCCAAGCGGTCATACCCAAGAATCATTACCATCTTCCTCAAGGGGTGTCGAATGCATCTTTCAAGAGGTCGTATTCCTCCAGCTCACATCTCACACTGGTTCTATTTGTGAGGATATTTGGTGTCGCGTCTGATAGTGAGTATTGCCTCTCATGTCCCATAACAAGCTGGCTGCGAAGGCCAGGCAGGAAGCTAGGGGGAGAGAGTACCTCATTAGGCCTGAGAGGAGAAAAAGGAAAAGGAGGAGAGAGAATGTCCAATTTGTAGCCACGTTAGCGGGTCCCCGTGGTGTGCTCCAACTGACTTATGGGCCCACGATGAGATAAGGTAAGTCAGACTGTGTGAGCCCGCACTGTGTATGAGGTATTCATGTTCGTTTTCCCTCCTGCATCCATACGATTCAGTTTCAAATGGAGATATTATACAGGGAAGTCGATCATTTTCTGCGCCTTTGATGGGCGTGCCAATATTACATTTTGGAAAGGGATAAGAGAAAGAGGGTCATCTTGGCCGAAGAACTTACGAAATCGATGTGTCAAGAGATAATTCAATCCATCCAGTACCCGTTAAGATAAGCTAATAATGTGCGGACTTTACGTTGCGTTTATGAAAAGAAGTATAGGGCCACGTTCGCCAGTATGTATCTATATTTTATTTGGATGTTATCTTTATCTGTTGTTGTATCACTTTGGGTTTTCGTACAGACTTTTACAGGTAGAAACTTCCACTTGCCATCCCTACATCTTTATGTTCCACCCAAGATATGAGGAGCCACCTCTGTAGAAAAGATATAGAATAGCTTAGCTGTGGAATTCTCCTTTTCGTCTTTCGTCCTCTCCTTCTGCCAACACGTCTGGATTCTTTCAGTCTCGTACCTATTTATCACATCTTTTATCCAAGTGGGGCATGCCTTCTCCTGTGACATGTTGACCACTGTAAAAAAGAAATATAATGACAGCAGTGGGAGGGGAGGGGGACGGAATTCCACCATTTCTGTATCATTATTTTCTAAAAGTAGGAACAGAAAAGAGAGCCTGGCGAGGATTTGTCCTCGTAGACTCTATCTACTGGGTCTTCTACTATTCTAACGTAGAGAAGGCGAGGAATAGTAAAAAGAAAAAGAAAGTAATTGTTTTTTATAGCTTTATGGCAACCCTCCAAAAGAAGTAATTATCTCATGTGTTTTCTTTATATAATTCAATTAGCTACTTTCCGGAATGAAAATGGAACACCGACTGTCCGTTTTCTGAAGATATGTAACGTGAAAGAATCTCGTACATAAAAAGTAGACTAGAATTATGTCAACCCATAACACAGTAAACAATATGACACGACCCTAAAGTAAACAAAAGTTTACTGAAACTAGAAAAAAAGGCATTAAAAACCCGTAGTGAAAATGTAACCAAATTTTCCTTACACATTCCGTTTTCTTTTTAGTAATATAAATGAATCACCCTTTTTTTCTCCCCACCTCAGTAACACACTGGTAGGTTATAAAGCAATCAGGTCGACTAGAAAAAACTGTAATGGGGTTATCTGATACTTCGACGGCAGCAGTTTCCTTAAACATAAAACATTAGACAAAAGCCAATGGATTACGTGGACAACGCCACTGCTGAAGCCGACTCCGAATCCAGGAAAGGATATATATATATATATATATATATATATATATATATATATATATATATATATATATATATATATATATATATATATATTCATCCATATTCGCCATTTCTCGCGTTAGCGAAGTAGCGTTAAGAACAGAAGACTGATCCTAATAGGGAATCCTCACTTGGCCTCCTTCTCCGTTCCTTCTGAAAAAGCAAAAATTTGAGGGGAGGATTTCCAGCCACCCGCTTCATCCCCTTCTAGTTGCCTCTTACGACACGCAGGGAGTAAGTGGGAGGTATTCTTTCTTCCCTATACCCAGAGATAATGAATGAATATATAATGAATATATATATGTATGTGGTGTGAGGTGGTTTGATCGAGTAAGTAATAATAGGGTAAGAGAGATGTGTGGTAATAAAGAGAGTATGGTTGAGAGAGCAGAAGAGGGTGTTTTGAAATGGTTTGGTCACATAGAGAGAATAAGTGAGGAAAGATTGACCAAGAGGATATATGTGTCAGAGGTGGAGGGAACGAGGAGAAGTGGGAGACCAAATTGGAGGTGGAGAGATGGAGTGAAAAAGATTTTGAGTGATCGGGGCCTGAACATGCAGGAGGGTGTAAGACGTGCAAGGAATAGAGTGAATTGGAGCGATGTGGTATACCGTGGTCGACGTGCTATCAATGTATTGAACCAGGGCATGTGAAGCGTCTGGGGTAAACCATGGAAAGTTCTGTGGGGCCTGGATGTGGAAAGGGAGCTGTGGTTTCGATGCATTATTACATGGCAGCTAGAGACTGAGTGTGAACGAATGTATAGGTATGTATATTTGCGTGTGTTGACGTGTATGTATATACATGTGTATGTGGGTGGGTTGGGCCATTCTTTCGTCTGTTTCCTTGCGCTACCTCGCAAACGCGGGAGACAGCGACAAAGTATAATAAAAAAGAAAATATATATATATATATTCGCCATTTCCCGCGTTAGCGAAGTAGTTTTACGAACTGAGGACTGAGCCTTGGAGGGAATATCCTCACTTGGTCGCCTTTCTCTGCTCCTTCTTTTGAAAAATTAAAGAAAAGAAAGAAAACGGGAAGGGAGGAAAAAGCGCCACGGACAGACGAAGAAAAGGCCTCATTCGCTCAACATCCAATCTCTATCTGTCGTATGTAATCTACCGATACCACAAGCCCTTGCTATCCACGATAGACAATACCTCGCGAAATATAACTTTTCTAACACGATTACATTTCAATATCCGTAACTCGATAGAAACGAGAGATGAATACCATTCTTCGCACCTTCTCCGTAACGCAACCTGGAACCAAGAGTCATATAACCGATCAAAGGAACCCGTTCCCAGTGGCTTTCCACTCCACAAACTTTGGCGAAATTAAAATCCCGAAAAAAAAAAGAAGAGGAGCCCGCCGGATCGCGCGCGGAACTTTCCTACAACGTTATTTATCATGGAACTTTTGCGTGAGTGGGTGATAAATCGAATCGAATAGGGCTAGAGAATGAGGATGTCTGAAATCTCTTGTCACAGGAGGAAGTATGGACCTCTCTCTCTCTCTCTCTCTCTCTCTCTCTCTCTCTCTCTCTCTCTCTCTCTCTCTCTCTCTCTCTCTCTCTCTCTCTCTCTCTCTCTCCTCTTCTCTTCTCGTCTCGTCTCGTCTCTTCTCTTCTCTTCTCTTCTCTTTCTCTTTCTCTTTCTCTCTCTCTCTCTCTCTCTCTCTCTCTCTCTCTCTCTCTCTCTCTCTCTCTCTCTCTCTCTCTCTCTCTCATTGGTGCCAAAAACCCTCGATCGCTTTTCTCTCCACTAACAAGCACACCCTGCTATGCACTCTCTTCGTCATCATCCCACCTTTGCCTCTCAAGAGGTCCACAACTACGTGCTTGTGTTGAGAGCAGAGACTCCTGGCTGATTGTCTATTGTCTCGTATAGTTTGGCTGAGTCGTACGGATTAAGTCAATTTGGTATCGGTACTTGCGACATCAACCCATCCCTAACGCCCATTAGCAAATTGGCTATTACCAGTCACTAATCAGGCAGTGAGAGGAGTAGACTGTATTGTGGTGAAGGACGAGTGATGATCAAATTCCACTGACAAGAGATAGACAGATTCTGATATCTTTTCAGCTATACATTGTCGATATCTGTGATGGCGGACGACTAATTAGATTTCTCGTGGTCAATATTTTCTTTGTTTCCTGCCCTGAACGCTGACCTGTATTGATCTATTTGCATCGTTCTTATCTTCATTGAGGTATTTTCGTCTTCCTTTCTACCTCAGTATTTCTTTTGTCTTCCGAGACAATCCTCGTTCCTCTCCTCTGATTACTCTGATTTTCGGAGGAATTAGAGAACTTGAGTTCCTCAAAAGCAGATGGTTCTTCATTCCTCGTCAACAGGCTTAGACTCTATAGCAGAAACCACACATACCACTTTGAACTGGACTTACATTTAGTTTTACTGTCTCATTTGCACGTGAGGTACCCAGTGAATACTATCTTATCTTACAGATATACTTTATGAGCGTTTCACGGTGTAGGATACTCCTCGTCACCATTCGTCTCTGGATGTAAACGATTCCCATATAAGTTGAGGTATTACAGCAGGTATACTTTCCATCCAAGATCCATATGTTCCCTTTGCCTCATATCACAGAGGAATTTGATACCTTTCACGTGGAAACGCAGATCTCTGCACTCACATATGCCCCTGTGGTTTAACTCGAACACTGATCCAATGCTAAAGCCTTCAGTACTGAACCTACAGATGCCATTTTCCAAGCAGAGAAGCTCTAGTGTCTCCCTATATCCTCGTGTAATCCCCGCTTGCCCTTTTTGCCACACAGTGTTGGCTCACATTTTCTCTTCTGTAGGTATTACTCTGGTTTTTGTTCCTGAGAGCTGGCTGCTGGTGTGTTCCCCCTACCATTAGCTTGACCACGCAATACTCAACAAGCTGCTTTGTCACATGATTACTGTGTGGCCGTCGGCAACTTAAGGGTGGGCCGTTTTGATAACTGTTTCTTTCCCTACACCTCAAATCATTGGAACTCTCAACCCCTCCCATGTCTTTCTCAATAACTATGACTAATCACATTTTAAAAGTCAGGTTTTTTTTTCCCTTCCTCAAAAATTCGTAGATACTTTCCCTCGTGTCTTCTTTTTTTCCTTTCATTAACTTCTCAATATTTCACGTAAGGCCCGGCCGACCTTGAATTGGACTTTCGTCCGTGACTGGAGCCTCCAACTTCAGAAGAAATATAGAATCCCTTCATGAAGTTCATGATCATTGTTAAATGATCATCATCCTCGAATACATTTCAGCGTTCGGCGCTTGGTGCCTTGTGTTCTGCAAAATACGTGTGCCACTGACATCTCCAAAATGGATTTTGCAGTTTTCTCTTCGTCCTGCCATTCTCCCCAGCCACAAGAAAACATTTGCCCATTTCCAGCTTTCTGATCACCACTTTACCTGGAGCCGAGGCCAGCCTCTGCTACAATCCGATACACGAGACATCTTATCCCCTTTTATTCGCACTCACGTCGATGTCCTGATTTCGCTTCTAATATCACTAACCAAGATTTTTTTTTTCTTCAGGTTTTTCATTTTTCTTCATTTCATTTCATCCCAGCTTTTCACCGTACGTCGATAACTAATACAAAAAAATATAAAGGATGAATTGACACTGGTTCAGCCATTACCTTGTACAAAATAGTAACTGTAATCTCACAATCATTATTCTCTCACCGTTACTGAAGGATTCACGATGCGTCTCATTCTCGTCATCTGCACATTTGCTAATATTTTCCTATACTTCTTAAATTCGTTTATTTTTCTTCCCCTTTTCTTTTTCTTGTCACCATCATTATATGAAAGTGATTTTCTTTTCGTTTTGCAATACGCGTCTTGCATTGCCTAACTCTCCATCATCATCCTTCCGCATGGGGCTAATTCCATCACCATTATACAATAACTAGCACACTCTTTGGAGCAGCATTTTCCCTATCTATACTTTCCTTTGCCCTTCCATCACCATCATACAACAATGAACACTCTGTTTAGAGCAGCATTTCCCTCTCTATACTTTCCTTTACCCTTCCATCATCATCATTATACAACAATGAACACTCTGTTTAGAGTAGCAGTTCCCTCTCTATACTCTCCTTTGCCCCTTCGAAGAGACCAGATTCATTTTTATATAAAACTTGTTGTTGATATCGCTTGAACGTCATGTAGACCAAGATTTCTCTCACAGATCTTATGATAATGTTGCCACGAAGGTCTCTCATGTTTCCAAAGGCAACCTGCACTCACGACTCGGATATAGAGGAAGAGCCGAGGGCGGTGGTGGATCATTCCAACACCATCACGCCTGTTGCACGTCTCTTGGGCCTTTGGGATCACCAAACTAGATGCCATCTAACCCAAGCGTTTGTCTGCTAACTACCGCACTCACTCTTCCATTTCGCTTCTGCCCTAAAAACTAAACCTTCTCTGTCTTCTTGAACACGCACTTGTCCCAGAGAAAAGGGGTATTATCTAACTTCATCCATCTGTCTCCTCTTTGTTTTCAGTCATGCTGTTTGTGGTACTATCTCCTCAAGCTTCCTTTCCTGGCGTATCTTCAGTCTTACAGTCTTTCCTCTCTGAGCCTCAGTATGGGTTCAGGAAGGCTATAAGAAGGTTCACTTGTAACGTCCTCTCAGTACGTTAGGAATCGAAACTTTTTAACAGGATGTGGAATCAAGGTGTAATCTCCCAGCTCCCCTTCTGTTACACTGGTGTTCCATAACTAACCTCCTCTCTCTGGTAGATCTGTTTCCGTGATTAATGATTCTTCAAAATCAAACCTCTTCCCTTTCAAGAGTGGGGTTCGTCGACTTGAAAAAAATGAAATGATATGAAAAAGATAAGTTACAATTTCCAAGAAGATACGTCCTGTTAGACAGTCTTCTTCCCTCTGTACCTCCTCATCGCACACCCTTACCGAAGACGTACAACAGTTGAGTATATCGCGAAGAGGAGTAAATTTCTCCTATTTTTTCCCCAAGTATGTATATCATTCATCTTCACTTGAATACACAGTCACAATCTTGTATTACATCACCTCCTCATCCTTTCATATACTCTACCCACGCCTCCAAATCAATGTATAATCCTCCCTTCTCGCCTCTCAACTCCTCCTGGATCTACTGGGGTTTCCTCAATTTCCTTCAAGCTTCTTGCAAGCTACACAGTATTCCAAAAATCGCGCGCGCGTGTGTGTGTGTGTGTGTGTGTGTGTGTGTGTGTGTGTGGTGCAGAACCTAACCACAAATATGGTTTCATTCAACGCCCGTCCTCAACTTCCTGCAGAGCAATATTGAGTTGGTGTATTGTGGTCTTTTATACGTCTCCCACTTCTCTTCTCACACTTACAGTCGTCCGTGCTGGGTCTTTCCTTTGGTCACATCTTACAGGTCTTTTCGCACCGCAGGGAAAACCATCTTCCCTTCTCTCTCTCTCTCTCTCTCTCTCTCTCTCTCTCTCTCTCTCTCTCTCTCTCTCTCTCTCTCTCTCTCTCTCTCTCTCTCTCTCTCTCTCTCTCTCTCTCTCTCTCTCTCTCTCTCTTAATTCGTTCGTATTCTTAACGAAACATTGTCAGAAACACCCTCACCCAAGACGAAACCACCCCTCCCCTCTACATGTATGAGACGTAATCAGTGGATTGTCTTTTGATCCGTATATTACCCTTGTCTCTCCAGCCATGTGCTTTTGGACAGACGCGTCTACGGGTGGATATTCATGCCGCGGGGAAGCCAAGTCGTAAGTCAGGTATTGTCATCAATATGTCAGAAGAAGGGGAATACCTTTTTAAGACGTAATGGCATAAGTCGTATTTGCTGTTAAATGATAAACGGTGTAATGATAGATGTACATAATGCTGCTGGTGATGTTTTACGCAGACATGCATACATATATACATACATACAGACAGACAGACAGACGGACACATACACACACACACACACACACACACACACACACACACAGACACACACACCCTAGCGTAGGCCAAGTATACCCAATTTATGGCCCCCAACCTCTAAAGTAGGATGAACAGAGACAAACACACAAAGAGACAAAATGGAGATGGGAGGGAGAGAGAGAGAGAGAGAGAGAGAGAGAGAGAGAGAGAGAGAGAGAGAGAGAGTAGGAATTATCCTAGATGATCGCCGGTAAGATATTTGATACACATGTAGTCGTTCAGACTAAATGTATCTCGATGGGAGAATTTTGAGTCTCCCTCTTGTCACCATGACGTCTTTATCCTTGAAAAAAAAATAAAAAGAAAGAAGTTTATCCTGAAAAAAGAAGAAGTTTATCCTGAAATAAAAAAAGTTTATCCTGAAATAAAAAAAAGTTTATCCTGAAATAAAAAAAAGAAGTTTATCCTGAAATAAAAAAAGAAGTTTATCCTGAAATAAAAAAAGAAGTTTATCCTGAAATAAAAAAGAAGTTTATCCTGAAATAAAAAAGAAGTTTATCCTGAAATAAAAAAGAAGTTTATCCTGAAATAGAAAAGTTTATCCTGAAATGAAAAAAGTTTATCCTGAAATAAAAAAGAAGTTTATCCTGAAATAAAAAAAAAAAAAAGTTCCACCAACTGAATCTTTGTATAAGCAGTTCTGTCGCTGGCTGGACCAGTTTCTTCCCTGCCCCCCCTTCCTTCCCACCTTCGTAAATACAACGTGATATTTCAACAGTAATGCTTTCCAGATTTTCCGGGTTATATTCTCGGGCAATACTCGTCGGAAAGTTATACCCCCCACAAAAGTTATACCACCCCCCCCACAAAAGTTATAACACCCCACAAAAGTTATAACACCCACAAAAGTTATAACACCCCCCCACAAAAGTTAAACCCCCCACAAAAGTTATAACACCCCCCACAAAAGTTATAACACCCCCCACAAAAGTTATACCCCAAAAGTTATACCCCCCAAAAGTTATACCCCCACAAAAGTTATACTACCCCACAAAAGTTATAACCCCCCCCACAAAAGTTATAACACCCCCCCATAAAAGTTATACTACCCCACCCCCACCCACCCCCTATTTCCCCCCCCTCTCAATAACTCACTGCTTAGTAATTTTGAGAATTTTCTTAACTTCATTTTCTTTTTAAAGAAGGAAGTGCGAAGTTCTCTCTCTCTCTCTCTCTCTCTCTCTCTCTCTCTCTCTCTCTCTCTCTCTCTCTCTCTCTCTCTCTCTCTCTCTCTCTCTCTCTCTCTCTCTCCCTGGTGATGGCCAGAACCATTCATGCCCTCATGAGACATGTTCCAAAAGGGGGTGAGGTGAGGGAGGGGGGTTGCCTGCCTACCTCTCACCGCCATTGTTTTCTTTTGTCATCGGACGAGACGTGCGGTTAGAGAACTATGAAGACGACGTGCTGGTTAGGCACCACATGCATCTTAGGTTGACAGTATGTGTGTGTGTGTGTGTGTGTGTGTGTGTGTGTGTGTGGGTGAGTGGGTGTGTGTGTGTGGGGGGGGGGTTGGGGGGGTGTGTTTGTGGGTGTCTGTGTGTGTGTTTTTGGGTGTGTGTATATGTGTGTGTGTGTGTGTGTATGGGTGTGTGTGTGTGTGTGTGTATGGGTGTGTGAGTGGGTGTGTGTGTGTGGGGGGGGGTTGGGTGGGTGTGTTTGTGGGTGTCTGTGTGTGTGTTTTTGGGTGTGTGTATATGTGTGTGTGTGTGTGTGTGTATGGGTGTGTGTGTGTGTGTGTGTGTGTGTGTGTGTGTGTGTGTGTGTGTGTGTGTGTGTGTGTGTGTGTGTTCGACGCAGCTCCGAAAAGAACTCTCTCCACACCTTTGCTCATTAGTGACCAACCCTGTACAACCCATGATAAAATCAGTGCTACCAACACCTACATCCCTGGCTGCTGGGTTACCAGTGCTGCCAACCAACCCAACCTTTCCATGGACGGGGTTCGAGTGGAGAGCCAGAGGCCGAGTTATGGCCGACACATCACCTCACTGCCATACGCGACACCTCCCCCTCTCTCTCTCTCTCTCTCTCTCTCTCTCTCTCTCTCTCTCTCTCTCTCTCTCTCTCTCTCTCTCTCTCTCTCTCTCTCTCTCACCACTGGACCTAGTGAACAAGTAGGCGGCGGAGTTTAATAAAACCCCGAGTGCCGACTTTATACTTGGTAATGACGCAGGTAATACGCTGGGTGGCGCGACCCCGCAACGAGATATCGTCCACATTAGTTCCCAAGGCATATTGGAGGAGGAGGAGGAAGAGGAGGAGGATGAGGAGGAGGAGGAGGAAGAGGAGGAACGTCTTCTCTCTCATGCAATACGTATTTTGCTGGTCAATCTTCCTCATCACCTGAGTATTTCCAATACGCCCTGGTGTTCATCACCTGAGTATTTCCAATACGCCCTGGTGTTCATCACCTGAGTATTTCCAATACGCCCTGGTGTTCGTCACCTGAGTATTTCCAATACGCCCTGGTGTTCATCACCTGAGTATTTCCAATACGCCCTGGTGTTCATCACCTGAGTATTTCCAATACGCCCTGGTGTTCATCACCTGAGTATTTCCAATACGCCCTGGTGTTCATCACCTGAGTATTTCCAATACGCCCTGGTGTTCATCACCTGAGTATTTCCAATACGCCCTGGTGTTCATCACCTGAGTATTTCCAATACGCCCTGGTGTTCATCACCTGAGTATTTCCAATACGCCCTGGTGTTCATCACCTGAGTATTTCCAATACGCCCTGGTGTTCGTCACCTGAGTATTTCCAATACACCCTGGTGTTCATCACCTGAGTATTTCCAATACCCCCTGGTGTTCATCACCTGAGTATTTCCAATACCCCCTGGTGTTCGTCACCTGAGTATTTCCAATACCCCCTGGTGTTCATCACCTGAGTATTTCCAATACCCCCTGGTGTTCATCACCTGAGTATTTCCAATACCCCCTGGTGTTCATCACCTGAGTATTTCCAATACCCCCTGGTGTTCATCACCTGAGTATTTCCAATACCCCCTGGTGTTCATCACCTGAGTATTTCCAATACCCCCTGGTGTTCATCACCTGAGTATTTCCAATACGCCCTGGTGTTCATCACCTGAGTATTTCCAATACCCCCTGGTGTTCGTCACCTGAGTATTTCCAATACGCCCTGGTGTTCATCACCTGAGTATTTCCAATACGCCCTGGTGTTCATCACCTGAGTATTTCCAATACGCCCTGGTGTTCATCACCTGAGTATTTCCAATACGCCCTGGTGTTCATCACCTGAGTATTTCCAATACGCCCTGGTGTTCATCACCTGAGTATTTCCAATACCCCCTGGTGTTCATCACCTGAGTATTTCCAATACGCCCTGGTGTTCATCACCTGAGTATTTCCAATACGCCCTGGTGTTCATCACCTGAGTATTTCCAATACGCCCTGGTGTTCGTCATCCTGGGATTCAAGTCGATTTTCGTCCCATTTCCATACCTTATGAGACCCTACAGAAGCTTAAGCAGATGTATGTGATGTACAAGAAGAACGGTATATCTTCTTTTCCATATAGTTTTCATTAATGGGTATGCTTAATCATACACATTCACACTCATGATCAACTAGGTAGTATATATATATACTTGAGATACCAAACCTTCTATGCGACTAAGCTTGAAAATACAGCGTAAGTTCAAGCTGAGGAGGGGCAAAACACAGAGTGAAGCCAGAGCTGATTTCTAGTCATTTTGCCTCGTAACAGCAACGTGAAGTTAGGTCGGGGAACAGCAAAGCATAAGGTGGAGTTAGGGCTGATTTCTACATTCAGTTAGGGTCAAAAATCTAACGTGAAGTTGGGATAGGGATTACCGAAACATGAAGTTAGGGCTGATTTCTACATTCATTTAGGCTCGTAAAAGCGTGGCGAAGTTAATGTAGGAGGAGACAGAACATAGGGTGAAGTGAGGGCTGATATCTGATTTAAAAGTCTCTGTAATGCACTAGATCGTTTCGACCGTGAACTCATAGATCCTACATAAACATTTCCAATTTTACGGACTCTAATAAAATGTATTTGAACAGTGAGATCACATACATAGAAGTTTAATCTCTGTGATAAAGTGTATTTGAATTCTTAGCGCTGAATGTTCCATCCACCCTCTGTAGCAAACAGAGCAAACAAGGTCTGAACTCTGGTATTACACTCGAAATGTTGATACACCAGACTATGAGCGCCAGTTGCAAGCTAGGTCAGGATTGGCAACACGTTTTTTGTCGTGGCTGGTATATATATATATATATATATATATATATATATATATATATATATATATATATATATTGGAAATGATCACAATTTTGCGCGTGATCAAGATATCCCTATGAGTCCACGGGGAAAATGAAACACGAAAAGTTCCCAAGTGCACTTTCGTGTAATAATCACATCATCAGGGGAGACACAAGAGAGAAATGTAACAGTCAGTTGATATACATCGAAGAGACGAAGCTAGGACGCCATTTGGTAAACATGTGATTGTTTTGGACAATCATGTTTACCAAATGGCGTCCTAGCTTCGTCTCTTCGATGTATATCAACTGACTGTTAGATTTCTCTCTTGTGTCTCCCCTGATGATGTGATTATTACACGAAAGTGCACTTGGGAACTTTTCGTGTTTCATTTTCCCCGTGGACTCATAGGAATATATATATATATATATATATATATATATATATATATATATATATATATATATATATATATATATATATATATATATATATATATATATATATATATATATATATATATATATATATATATTGAATTACACGAATCGTCATGTACTGTCGTCCCTGTGGTACCACATGAACACTACATTTGTCATTTTTTGTAAACAGAAAAATTATATATGGTTGAAAATTTTCCACAATCCACGAACGCAGGGAGTTTTTCTCCTTACGTCCATTCACCTCATTTCCCGTGACTTAGAGTTCTCGTGCTGCCCGGATAGATTAAGAGGGAGGGAAATAGATCAAGTGGTTCTATATAGGTCAAGTCTTATTGGTCTGCTGCCACTCCCAAGTTGCCCTGCCAAGCATCACCCGTCATATTACTCCCAATAACTGTCTGGTGCCCCGGATTGCCCGGTTATGATGCCTCTCTCTCTCTCTCTCTCTCTCTCTCTCTCTCTCTCTCTCTCTCTCTCTCTCTCTCTCTCTCTCTCTCTCTCTCTCTCTCTCTCTCTCTCTCTCTCTCTCTCTCTCTCTCTCTCTCTCTCCACGGAGCGCGGGTCACTCACGCTGCAAGGGAGGTTAGGTCCATAATCCATAGGAGTTAGCCTTTGTGTTAGGAAGTCCCTCCCCCCCCCCACGATCGTTAAACTCCCTCGTTAGTCTACAAATAGGCCATTACAGATTGACACACACACACACACACACACACACACACACACACACACACACACACATACACACACATACACACACACACACACACACACACACACACACACACACACACCGGGTCAGTCGGTCCACTCCCAACCCAGATGTTCATCCCCTAGTGTCAGTCTCATGTTCTGGCCATATATATATATATATATATATATATATATATATATATATATATATATATATATATATATATATATATATATATATATCCCTGGGGATAGGAGAGAAAGAATACTTCCCACGTATTCCCTGCGTGTCGTAGAAGGCGACTAAAAGGGAAGGGAACGGGGGGCTGGAAATCTTCCCCTCTCATTTTTTTTTTCAATTTTCCAAAGGAAGGAACAGAGAAGGGGGCCAGGTGAGGATGTTTCCTCAGAGGCCCAGTCCTCTGTTCTTAACGCTGCGTCGCTGAGGCGGGAAATGGCGAATAGTATGAAAGAAAGATATATATATATATATATATATATATATATATATATATATATATATATATATATATATATATATATATTAATTTGTTTATGAAAGCCTCCATCTGCATATATGAAAAATTGAAAGAAAATGAAAAAGAATTGAACTGCGCTGTGAAAAATACGGTAATATGTAAACAATATGAAACAGCATATTTAATTCATGATATTTCAAGAGCGCAAATTTTTACAAAGCGAAAGGCCAGTGGGTAAAATCTTTCAGAGTATAATGGTGTATATTTGTACATGTTATTTATATGAATTATTAATTACTGTAAATATACCGAACATGTTTTCCAAACTGTTTGTGTGATGTGTAGCGTAAAGTGAACAACTATACGGATTTTTCCGATCACATATATGTATATATATATATATATATATATATATATATATATATATATATATATATATATATATATATATATATATATATATATATATATATGCTATCCCTGGGGATAGGAGAGAAAGAATACTTCCCACGTATTCCCTGTACGTCGTGGAAGGCGACTAAAACGGGAAGGAGCTGGAGGCTGGAAATCCTCCTCTCCCAATTTTAATTTCTCAAGAGAAGGAACAGAGAAGGGGGCCAGGTGAGGATGATCCCTCTAAGGATCAGTCCTCTGTTCCTAACGCTACCTCACTAGCGCGGGAAATGGCGAATATGTACGGAAAAAAAGAATATATATATATATATATATATATATATATATATATATATATATATATATATATATATATATATATATATATATATATATATATATATATATATATATATATATATATATATGCTGAATGTAATTTATATCATTTATAGAGTAAAATGGTTAAATAGACACACTTCCTGTTCTCATTATCTTATATGTAAACCAACCGTTTTATTTTCCCCCAGTTAGTGTGATCGACTATGTAGCTCGTAGTAACATCCGTGGTCTGCAGTCGTGATGATGAGCACCGGCTCTCTTCGCTTCGCTGTCCTATGTACCTCAGGACTCCCGGAGAGGCAACCTTTCAAATCCGTCTCTGAGACTGGCGCCTCTCTCTCTCTCTCTCTCTCTCTCTCTCTCTCTCTCTCTCTCTCTCTCTCTGAATACTCTTCTTCCCTTTAACACACGTCTCAAAGTCCGTGCGTCCTTAGCAACCTGTCTTGCGTCTTTAACAACCTGTCTTGCGTCTTTAACAACCTGTCTTGCGTCTTTAACAACCTGTTCCTCGTATTTAGCAACCTGTCTTGCGTCTACCAACCTGTCTTGCGTCTTTAGCAACCTGTCTTGCGTCTACCAACCTGTCTTGCGTCTACCAACCTGTCTTGCGTCTTTAACAACCTGTCTTACATATTTAACAACTTGTCTTACGTCTTTAACAACCTGTCATACGTCTTTAACAACCTGTCTTGCGTCTTTACCTCTCTTACAATTTATAACCTTATTCAAAAGTCTCAGTATCCGTTTTCTTTTTTTCTACGACTCATGAAAAACCTTCTCGTCACTTTCCACGTCGTGCCCGTCCCAGTGTGTTACTGATCCTTTCTACGTCGTATAGGGAAACGCTCCCGTATATATAGCTCGACTTCATCCATACAGATCAGGAACGTAGGATACTACTGTTATCTTCCAACAGATATAACTTCATGATAGACCATCAGGTCTTTTGTTATCTGGCATTTCTTATCAGTGTGCAGTCCTTATTCTCTAGCAAATACAGTCACACACTGTCCAGGATTCCCATTGGCAACATGTTACAAAATGAGTGGATAATGTCTTGTGAAATGTGCGTGTTAACCTAGTGAATGCAAACTGATCTATCGTCTCTCCAAACGCAACCAAAGCGGAGACATGTCGGTGGATCATCTCCGTGGTTGTAAGATCCTCATTTCATCAGTCTTTATTCCCAAGATTTACTTACTCACTTAACGAACGCAGACACACCGTTCAATTCCTATACTTGTTATGAATTCGGTCAAAAGAAAAGGGAGGAAATGGGGGCGTTTGGGGATCGAAGGGATTGGGGGGAGAGGCAGTAAAGACGAGAGGGTATGTACAGTCAGCCCATGAATTACTCTCATACCATCAGTGTCAAACAATATGACACACACGGCGAAAACTTCCGAACAAAAGCCCTTGCATCTGGCATCACATTGGCAGACCTGCTTCCCTTGAATAGGGGGAATATGTGTGTGTTTGTGTGTGTGTGTGGGTTGGGGTTTGGGGGGGTGCCACCAGTAACACCGTACCTGGCGCTTGCCATAATGCATTGACGTCGGAATCACGCTCAACCAGCCCTGTGGAGACAAACAGGAGAGGTAGTGTTCGTTCTGAAAAAAAAAAAACCCATTGCACCCAGTCATTACGAGTACATTACCTAAGGAGGGCTGATGCGTTCAACGGGAGAGAGAGAGAGAGAGAGAGAGAGAGAGAGAGAGAGAGAGAGAGAGAGAGAGAGAGAGAGAGAGAGAGAGAGAGAGAGTATACTCTCCTACGATGACGTTTAGCCAGAACAGCAAGGCTAGAACGAGACACTCACTGCACTATATTATGTATGCCCTAGCCTATGCCAGGTGTGCTTTGGGTTGGATGAACAGCTGCGTTGACTGTGGACCGTCCTGCCTCAACCAAGATTCGAACCAGAGCTCCCGTGACACCGGGCGGCCCGTGAATGCGTGACAGTCAGGAACGACAAATCGCTACACCACGGGAGGTCAGAGAGAGAGAGAGAGAGAGAGAGAGAGAGAGAGAGAGAGAGAGAGAGAGAGAGAGAGAGAGAGAGAGAGAGAGAGAGAGAGAATCGCTGTACAGCTGGTAAAGGACAAGCATTAACGATCACTGTGAATGGCTTAATTAGAGTTAGTTCAACCCCCCCTCTCCCTCCCTCCCCCGAGGCACCAAGCGGCGCAGCAGAGCAGAAATCGAGCCACTCAATAGTGAGCCGAAGGGAAACGCTTGTAGTATGCAAAGCGTAATTAATGTTCGTAATTGTTATTGGCAGTTCACTAATGTCTGAACCAAGTGTACTAGACATAATTTACATACACAGAAGTAGCAGCGTGAGCGGTGTTTCGCACAGCGGTGTAGAATATTTCGCCTCGATAGAGAATCAAGCTCAGTCAAGCTGAACAGACTCAGTCAAGCTGAACAGACTTAGTCAAGCTGATGTTTGGGTTTGATGATACTAACCTTTCATGATATGAAGGTATAGTAGTCTCACCGATGTTTGCATGGATGCGAGGCATGGGATATATATAGAGAGAGATGAGGATGTGGGGAGGAGGGTGGGTATCTTGAAAATGAAGTGTTTATGGGCAATATGTTGTGTGAGTTGGTTGGATCGGGTGAGTATGAAAAGGGTAAGAGAGATGTGTGGTAACAGAAAGAGTGTGGTTGAGAGAGCAGAAGAGGGTGTGCTGAAATGGTTTGGAAACATGGAGACATTGAGTGAGAAGTTAAAAAGAGGATATATATGTGTCAAAAGTGGAAGGAACATTGCAGGAGGGTGAAAGGTGTGCACGGGATATAGCGCATTGGAACGATGTGGTATACAGGGGTTGACGTACTGTCAATAAACTAAACCAGGTCATGTGGAACGGCTTGGGTAAACCATGGGAAGGTCTGTGGGGCCTAGATGCGGATAGGGAGCTGTAGTTTCGGTGCATTACTCATGACAACCAGAGAATGGATGTGAACGAATGCGGCCTTTCTTGTTATGTTTTCGCTGCTACACTGCGACCGAGGGAAGCGGCAGAATGTATATATATATATATATATATATATATATATATATATATATATATATATATATATATATATATATATATATATATATATTCCCTGGGGATAGGGGAGAAAGAATACTTCCCACGTATTCCCTGCGTGTCGTAGAAGGCGACTAAAAGGGAAGGGAGCGGGGGGCTGGAAATCCTCCCCTCTCGTTTTTTTTTTTTTTTTTAATTTTCCAAAAGAAGGAACAGAGAAGAGGGCCAGGTGAGGATATTCCCTCAAAGGCCCAGTCCTCTGTTCTTAACGCTACCTCGCTATCGCGGGAAATGGCGAATAGTATGAAAAAAAAAGATATATATATATATATATATATATATTGTTCAGTGCTTGTTGGGATACTTCGATGTGTATAGGCTTTGCACATGTTTGTTAGGGATGGGAGCATCAACAAACGTAGTCTGCTGAAGTGTGAGGCAAGGGTAAGCCTTTTATTTCTTCCTTGGTACTACCGTTAACTTCCTGTTTCGAGTGTTGGATTCGTAGAATCACCAAAAGAGATTGTGAGATACGTTTTAATAACACAGACTCAGTAATTCACCCAATATAGTTCATGGGGAATTCATAGATTTCTAATTTTTGTTTCCAGAACATATCCATAGTACAGCGTCCATTATATAAGTTCATCATATAAAGAGAGGGAATGAAAAAAATGAGGGGATATCATCGTAAACCATTCACACTCGGAACAAATCCGATCAAATCCTAATTAAAAAAGTATAGAGAACATCAGATCCTAATTTCATAGGCAGGGTACTGTCTGGAAAAGGCAGGTTTACACCATCGACACAGAGCACAACTACCATGTTGGATAATGTTTTTTTTGGTTGTGCTAGAATAAAATTCGACAGTACAAGTACCTATATCTCAAAAAAGGCGCCACAGCTGTGTGGGGCTTGAATCCCTCAGTCCTTATCAGGATATCAGGATATATTTACGTGCAAAAAAAAAATTGGGCTTATGACTTGGTGTTGCGCATTACCGTAAACTGACGAATGATTTCGCTACGTAAAACAAAATGGTGATATTCCGTGACGTTCGAAATTATCATGTAGAGAAGCGTATGACAATGCTCAAGGTGATATAAAGAATTCGTAGTCATAAGGACGCTGGTGTCAATCAAATGAACATCATTCACACCCATACATGCATACACGCAAGATGTAATAGCAAATGGTAAACACACACACACGCACACACACACACGAACACACACACACACACACACACACACACACACACACACAGGCCTTCGTGGTGTGGTCATTAGGGTCACTGATCATAAGGTCCACGGGCTCGCCTGAGGTCGGGCTTACATGGGTTCGAATCTTGGGCATGGAAGTAGGCCATCACTCAACCCAGGTGTTCATCCTCCCCTCGGGGTTAGTCGATGAATGGGTGCCTGACCTAGGCTCGGACATGTGTGTGTGTGTGTGTGTGTGTGTGTGTGTGTGTGTGTGTGTGCGTGCACACATGCTTAGGGGTCAAAGACATTGTGCATGTATACAGAGTTAAGAGACGGGGACAACACAAGTGTAAAACTCCCTCCCCGTAACAACACAAGTAGTAGCAAAACACACACACACACACACACACACACACACACACACACACTGGAGTGCAGGAAGTACTTGCATGAAACACATGAGTCATGGCGTCTTACAGCCAGCCAGGTTTAACCCACTATCTAGCGCGGTGTTGTTATTCCCCAGTTCAACACTGTATTTCATGAACATTTCAGGGAAATGCGTCCACTGTGAACAACTTTATTTCATTCACCCTGGATTATCGCCGGAGAGCGCTAATCTCCTAAATGATCCTCATTCATCGGTGCGCCAGAAAAAAAAAAATGGAAAAACAACTTGACTTTCTATTTTTCCAATGGCGACGTTCAGTTGATAACCCCTTGGAACACATCAGTTGGCAACGAAGCTAACGGCAGTATTCCTATCCATTTAGTCATGTATCGATGCTTCACTGAGTCCTGTATTGATGCTTCACCGAGTCTCGTTTCGATGCTTCACCGAGTCTCGTTTCGATGCTTCACATATAACACAAAGGATTGATCCCATCTGTTGTATGGAGCACTGCGCTCACCTACGGGGTGTGTGTCTACGTCAACGCTCTGTATTTAGTGTCTACCTCAACTGTAATTAGGGCCTACGTCAACGCTGTGTGCTTAGCGCCTACGTCAACACCCTGTACTTGGCGCCTACCTCAACGCTCTGTGGTTAGCGCCTACGTCAACGCTCTGTATTTAGCGCCTGCGTCAACGCACTGTATCTAGCGTCTACGTCAACGCACTGTATCTAGCGTCTACGTCAACGCTCTGTATTTAGCGCCTACGTCAACACACTGTATTTAGCGCCTACGTCAACGCACTGTATCTAGCGTCTACGTCAACGCACTGTATCTAGCGTCTACGTCAACGCTCTGTGCTTAGCGCCTACGTCAACGCACTATCTAGCGTCTACGTCAACGCTCTGTGCTTAGCGCCTACGTCAACGCACTGTATCTAGCGTCTACATCAACGCACTGTATCTAGCGTCTACGTCAACGCACTGTATCTAGCGTCTACGTCAACGCACTGTATCTAGCGTCTACATCAACGCACTGTATCTAGCGTCTACGTCAACGCACTGTATCTAGCGTCTACCTCAACGCACTGTATCTAGCGTCTACGTCAACGCACTGTATCTAGCGTCTACGTCAACGCACTGTATCTAGCGTCTACATCAACGCACTGTATCTAGCGTCTACGTCAACGCACTGTATCTAGCGTCTACGTCAACGCACTGTATCTAGCGTCTACGTCAACGCACTGTATCTAGCGAGTGTGAAATCATCGCGATTTATTCACCCTGAAATAAATTCTCCCTCCATCAATGTATGTCACGACCCGCCTCACG
>NC_092237.1:14474800-14509800 GCF_036320965.1 Panulirus ornatus
TTCATTCTGACATCGTGTCATATTACCTCATAACATCACCACTCTACCCTTTCTCTCCTCCTCTTCAACAACTTCCCTACCCGCCATCTCTCCATCTCCAACACTTACCCTTCCTCCACCATCATGCCCTAGTGTGTGTTCTCATTCACTTCATGTTCTGAACACACTATGCCTTGTCTTTTGTATTCTTCCCCATCATTCTACATTTATTTACTTCCTTATTTCATTTTTTCTCTTATCCCCCTCTCACATCTTTTCGTTTCTTAACCTCATTTAGTTTTGTTGATTTTCCTGATTTTCTCACCATCATCCCATTTCTTTATCTGTCCCCAGCGTTCTACACTAACCCTTATCCTTACATTGTCTCACATTTCCTGTCCTTTTTTTTTCCAGTTTATTACCTCTTTGCTTCCTCATCCTTCCTCCACACATCCCTTCTTTCCCCCCCCCTCTCCTTTTTCGTATCTATCTTCTTTATCACGTCTTCCTTTCCCTAACCCAACTCTAGCTCCACACCTCCTCTCGCTGCCCTGGGTGCGGTGGTGGCAGGAGGTAAATGGGGGACAGAGAGAGGGAGGGAGGGAGGAGTCGCCACCAATCTCTTCCCCTGCGTGACCCAGCATGACTTAAAGCCACAACTCGAGCGTACTTGACGCGACAGTCATTCTCCTCATCACACTGTGGAAGCTTGTGTGCTCAGAGAGACACAACACATTCCCGGTGTCATCCACGTCTCCCGCCCACCACTCGAGTAAATTTTAATTCACGACGAAACCCATCTCCTAAAGCAGACCCGCGATTAGAAAACGGAGCCTTCTTTAAAGGAGGAAAAGGAGCAGATATTTTTTTTTTTTTTCGTCTTGAATATCAGTAAGACCTTTAAGATGGCTTGGAGCGGGGGCCGCTAGGTATCCTTCCCATATTACTTTCCAAAAGAAGGATAGCAGGTAGGAGCAAAGTGAGGATTTCTCTCCTCTAAGGCTCAGTTTTCTCAGTTGTTGACGCTACATCGCTTACGTAGGAAATGGCAAACATGTATAAAAGATAATATATGCATATATATATATATATATATATATATATATATATATATATATATATATATATATATATATATATATATATATGTTACTTGTTCACGTTAATCATGAAGACCTGTAAAGGATACAAGAAAATACAAGGGCAAATGGAATAAGACTTAAAGCTAAAAGATGAACACTGACGTAGTGAAAAAAAAAAGAATAAAGTTTCTTTGCATATAGATGCGTTGAATACTGGCCTAAGTTACCGTCAGACATCGTTAATGCAAGGATTATAAATGCCTTCAACAGCGGCTCGGACAAGATTTTCATCAGTTCCGCTGTCTCCTGAAGGAATACGAGGAAAAGTTTTATACACACAAATAAATTCCTTTTTTGGCTCATTCTACATCGACCCTAAACATGTATCAAAGTGCAGCAGCGAGTGGGGTGGTGGATGGAGATTTTATCGTAGTATTTCAATTTCGTTCTATCCTGTTAGGTTCAACGCAGGCTTACTTACTTTACAAGTTCGTTAATCTTCTTCCCATTCTTTTATTTTTTTTCCCCCTGTCGGCTCTTGTTCTCGGAAGGAGTTGAGGGTGAGGCTGGGGTGGGGGAGAAGGCCTTCTTACTTTTCTATCCTTGCCTGAGCCACTTAGAAATAGATATAGGGTTAGGTGAAGTTAGGAACAGACGAACTTAGACATGAGCCGACGGGTGCTATTATTGTCTGTCTTTCCCACATGTACCACTACTACTACTACTCTCTCTCTCTCTCTCTCTCTCTCTCTCTCTCTCTCTCTCTCTCTCTCTCTCTCTCTCTCTCTCTCTCTCTCTCTCCCCCTCCCCCCCCCTTCCCGTGGCTTTCTGCGGGGACGTCGCTGCCCTCTTGTGAGAGCCGTGATAAATGTTGCCGAAAATCTAGCAAACACATATTCGCCATTTCCAGAAGTTGATTAATTGTATACCGGGATAATCAACAACTCCAAATAAAGTTACTTAATTAGTTCTAGTCTGCTATTTGCAGTCTGACGCGGAGGGGATGAGAACCAGAGAATCTGGTGTAATGTAGATGTGTATGTGGGTGTAATGTAGATGTGTATGTGAATGTAATGTGGCTGTGTAGGTGGGTGTAATGTGGTTGTGTAGGTGGGTGTAATGTGAGTGTGTAGGTGGGTGTAATGTAGATGTGTATGTGAATGTAATGTGGCTGTGTATGTGGGTGTAATGTGTTTGTGTAGGTGGGTGTAATGTGAGTGTGTAGGTGGGTGTAATGTGGCTGAGTAGGTGTTGTTATGTTGTGTATATGGTATGACGTAGTGCTAAGTGTAATGCGGCTGTGTATGTGGTGTGATGGTACTGTGTAGGTGGTGGCGTGTGTACTTGTGTACATGGGTGTAATGAGACTACGTAAGTGCCTCATCTCTTAACAGTAGATCCCCTCTTGATAGTAGTGTTATGGTTCATAATATAACACTGATAAGTATAATGAAAATGACGGCAATTTATTTATTTTTTTTTTTATCTTTGTGAGTAACGTCTGATGTAAAATTGGTGTTCGGCTCGGTAAGATGGGAGACGAGGAAAATGATACTTTTATATATGATGACGAAAATCTTATGATTTCTCTCTGCAATCAGGAAGTATATTTGGGAAAATCACGTGCATTATACAGACTTCATCTTTCACACTGGTGGTCAGCCATATATATATATATATATATATATATATATATATATATATATATATATATATATATATTATTCTTTATCATACTTTGTCGCTGTCTCCCGCGCTAGCGAGTTAGCGCAAGGAAACAGACGAAAGGATGGCCCAACCCACCCACATACACATGTATGTACATAAACGCCCACACACGCACACATACATACCTATACATTTCAACGTATACATACATATCCATACACAGACATATACATATATGCACATGTACATATTCATACATGCTGCTTTCATCCATTCTCGCCGTCACCCCGCCACACATAAAATAGCACACCCCCTCCCCCAGCGTGCGCGAGAGGTAGCGCTAAGAAAAGACAACAAAGGCCACATTCGTTCACACTTAGTCTCTAGCTATAAAGTGTAATACACCGAAACCACTGCTCCCTTTCCATATCCAGGCCCCACAAAACGTTCCATGGCTTACCCCAGACGCTTCACATGCCCTGTTTCAATCCATTGACAGCGCGTCGACCCCGGTATAACACATCGTTCCAATTCACTCTATTCCTTGCACGCCTAATTACTCTCCTGTATGTTCAGGCCCCGATCGCTCAAAATCTTTTTCACTTCATCCATCCACCTCCAATTTGGTCTACCACTTCTCCTTGTTTCCTCCACCTCTGATACATATATCCTCTTTGTCAATCTTTCCTCACTCATTCTCTCCATGTGACCAAACCATTTCAATACACCCTCTTCTGCTCTCTCATCCACACCCTTTGTATTACCACACATCTCTCTTACCATTTCATTATATATATATATATATATATATATATATATATATATATATATATATATATATATATATATATATATATATATATATATATTCGTTCTATCCATTTTTCACCCAGACTTAACATACTAATCTTATCTTTAGAAACATATTATATACAAGACATACTTAGGATAATCCATGTGCCATGCTGGAACGCGTTGAAGTCATTCACTTTCGAGTTATGGTGCCAACAGACAGGCCAACCAACGGAACCAAGAGACGAGCGGACAGAACGGTAGCAACAACTTTGCGCGGGAGCTTGGTGTTGTTAATACAGTGAGGGCAGCGCCCCTGACTCTCTTTCTCAATACTTCCTAGAAACGCCTCATTGAAGCATGAAAGCACTCGCTTTCAGCACAGCGCAACACCACTGAAAGACTGGATAAACGTGCTGCCGTAACCCTGGTCGCTTTCATGGCAACAGTTTGGAGGTTCTGTGTTCTTAAGAGAAACCTACGAAACTTTTTCTCTTTAATTTTCCTTTTCTGTCTCTATATCTCCAAAGATTCAGATAGAAAGTTTTTTTTTATAAGACTCTGCTGTTTGTTGATGAAAAAGAAAATGCGTCAGTGAAGATTGCTTTTCTAGAGGGATAACTAATGAAAAAATAATTAATAATAAAAGGGAGAGTGTTTCGATTCTTCAAGTGTCTGGACCTTCGTATACATATTTTTTTTTCTAAAGTTCTTGACCTCGACAGCTCCCCGTGGATGCCTTCCTTGTGGCCGTTACTACTGGGGTTATCAGGTCTGACCTGGTGAAGACCTTTTTTTCTTTCCCTTTTTTTTTGTTTTTACACAATGACGCTGTGAGACAAACGCCATTATCTTGACAGAACAGATGTTTGGTAGGATTACCATAATCTCTTTAGAATCCGACACAGAATATATGTAACTTACATTATTTCTTTTTTATGAAAATGAACTGATAATTTTATAGTTTTTCTTTTTTTTTTTTACGTAGAGAAAAATAACGGAAAATTATAATTTGTTCACATACTATTTCCTTACTGAAAATGAACTGATAATCTAGGGTTTATCCCGCGGAAGAAAATATCTATAAGAAAAAAAAAGATTGTTTTTTCCCCACAATATTTGATCTATAAGCTTACCAAGAGAAACTTACGAATATATCAATAAAAAAAAAAAGATTGTTTTTTCCCCACAATATTTGAACTATAAACTTACCAACAGAAACTTACGAATAAGAGGCCCAACCTTCAGGCAAAATATATTCCCTGAGAAGGCCAGTCCCTGCTGGCTGGCTGGCGTCTTGCGTCGCTCCACAGTGAGCCTCCGAAGCTGATAATGTCATGTATAATATTCACCAGAAAAATCAAGAAATAGGTGTGAATATTATCAGACTCTTTCTGACATGAATATTCCCAAGATTCGGTAAAAAAAGAAAAAAATGCTTAAGGAATATGAAAAGTCCTGACGATTTAATAAATACATAAAAGTGATGCATTTTTGAAAAAAAAAAGAAAAGACTATACAAGGAAAATATACCTAAATTAACAATGAAATTTCATAATTTACTTAAAAAGATGTGAGAGACCGTTATGTGAATCTCATAAGAATATGTTCAGGAGGGAACGTTATGAACAAAGATGAACAAGTGTGTCAGTTAGTGATGAGTATGTACTGTGAGGAGAGTGTTTCGATTCTTCAAGTGTCTGGACCTTCGTATACATATTTTTTTTTTCTAAAGTTCTTGACCTCGACAGCTCCCCGTGGATGCCTTCCTTGTGGCCGTTACTACTGGGGGTATCAGGTCTGACTTGGTGAAGACCTTTTTTTCTTTCCCTTTTTTTTTTTTTTTACACAATGACGCTGTGAGACAAACGCCATTATCTTGACAGAACAGATGTTTGGTTGGAGGATTACCATAATCTCTTTAGAATCCGACACAGAATATACGTAACTTACATTATTTCTTTTTTATGAAAATGAACTGATAATTTTATAGTTTTTCTTTTTTTTTTTTTTTACGTAGAGAAAAATAACGGAAAATTATAATTTGTTCACATACTATTTCCTTACTGAAAATGAACTGATAATCTAGGGTTTATCCCGCGGAAGAAAATATCTATAAGAAAAAAAAAAGATTGTTTTTTCCCCACAATATTTGAACTATAAACTTACCAACAGAAACTTACGAATAAGAGGCCCAACCTTCAGGCAAAATATATTCCCTGAGAGGGCCAGTCCCTGCTGGCTGGCTGGCGTCTTGCGTCGCTCCACAGTGAGCCTCCGAGACCGTTATGTGAATCTCATAAGAATATGTTCGGAGGGAACGTTATGAACAAAGATGAACAAGTGTGTAGTTGATGAGTATGTACTGTGAGAAGTGTTGTCTCAGTGTGACCCGTATAACAAGTGATGACTCCGTGATGCCACCAATGTGACGTAACTACGGGATATATGTCTACTTGTGAATGACCTTAATTTTAAGTTTTTCTTTTTTTTTTACGTAGGAAAAATAGACGAAAGATGTTTGGTTCAGGGATACATTCTTGACTGACAGAATGAACTGACCTAATAGTGTTTATGCAGAAGATAATTTATCTAGTAAGAAAATAAGGAAAAGATTGATTTTGTTCCCCACAAATAGACTGATAAGTTACCGAAGAAATTAGAATAAAGCCCCAGGGATATTTGAATATACTTCCAGAACTCAATGAGCCAACTGCTGGCTGCTGGCGGGTCTTGCGTCGCTCCACAGTGAGCCCCGAGAGCTGATAATGTCATGTATAATATTCACCAGAAAAATCAAGAAATAGGTGTGAATATTATCAGACTCTTTCTGACATGAATATTTCTAAGATTCGGTAAAAAAAGAAAAAAAATGCTTAAGGAATATGAAAAGTCCTGACGATTTAATAAATACATAAAAGTGATGCATTTTTGAAGAAAAAAAAGACTATACAAGGAAAATATACCTAAATTAACAATGAAATTTCATAATTTACTTAAAAAGATGTGAGAGACCGTTATGTGAATCTCATAAGAATATGTTCTGGAGGGAACGTTATGAACAAAGATGAACAAGTGTGGGTAGTGATGAGTATGTACTGTGATGACCAAGTGAGTATGTACTCAGTGATGATCACGTGAGTAAGGCAGGGATGAGTATGTACTCAGTGATGACCAAGTGAGTAAGGCAGGGATGAATGTGTACTCAGTGATGACCAAGTGTGTAAGGCAGGGGTGAGTGTGTACTCAGTGATGACCAAGTGTGTAAGGCAGGGATGAGTTTGTGCTCAGTGATGACCAAGTGTGTAAGGCAGGGATGAATGTGTACTCAGTAATGATCAAGTGGGTAAGGCAGGGATGAGTGTGTACTCAGTGATGACCAAGTGTGTAAAGCAGGGATGAGTTTGTACTCAGTAATGACCAAGTGTGTAAGGCAGGGATGAGTATGTACTCAGTGATGACCAAGTGTGTAAGGCAGGGATGAGTATGTACTCAGTGATGACCAAGTGTGTAAGGCAGGGATGAGTATGTACTCAGTGATGACCAAGTGTGTAAGGCAGGGGTGAGTGTGTACTCAGTGATGACCAAGTGTGTAAGGCAGGGATGAGTGTATACTCAGTGATGACCAAGTGTGTAAGGCAGGGATGAGTATGTACTCAGTGATGACCAAG
Organism: Panulirus ornatus; assembly: GCF_036320965.1. NCBI lineage: Eukaryota > Metazoa > Arthropoda > Malacostraca > Decapoda > Palinuridae > Panulirus > Panulirus ornatus. The sequence goes on from NC_092237.1 coordinate 14,481,993, forward strand.
TGTGTAAGGCAGGGGTGAGTGTGTACTCAGTGATGACCAAGTGTGTAAGGCAGGGATGAGTGTGTACTCAGTGATGACCAAGTGTGTAAGGCAGGGATGAGTATGTACTCAGTGATGATCACGTGAGTAAGGCAGGGATGAGTTTGTACTCAGTGATGACCAAGTGTATAAGGCAGGGATGAGTGTGTACTCAGTGATGACCAAGTGTGTACGGCAGGGGTGAGTATGTACTCAGTGATGACCAAGTGTATAAGGCAGGGATGAGTGTGTACTCAGTGATGACCAAGTGTGTAAGGCAGGGGTGAGTGTGTACTCAGTGATGACCAAGTGTGTAAGGCAGGGGTGAGTGTGTACTCAGTGATGACCAAGTGTGTAAGGCAGGGATGAGTATGTACTCAGTGATGACCAAGTGTGTAAGGCAGGGATGAGTGTGTACTCAGTGATGACCAAGTGTGTAAGGCAGGGGTGAGTGTGTACTCAGTGATGACCAAGTGTGTAAGGCAGGGGTGAGTGTGTACTCAGTGATGACCAAGTGTGTAAGGCAGGGATGAGTATGTACTCAGTGATGACCAAGTGTGTAAGGCAGGGATGAGTATGTACTCAGTGATGACCAAGTGTGTAAGGCAGGGATGAGTGTATACTCAGTGATGACCAAGTGTGTAAGGCAGGGATGAGTATGTACTAAGTGATGACCAAGTGTGTAAGGCAGGGATGAGTGTGTACTCAGTGATGACTAAGTATGTAAGGCAGGGATGAGTGTGTACTCAGTGATGACTAAGTGTGTAAGGCAGGGATGAGTGTGTACTCAGTGATGACCAGGTGTGTAAAGCAGGGATGAGTGTGTACTCAGTGATGACCAAGTGTGTAAGGCAGGGATGAGTATGCACTCAGTGATGACCAAGTGTGTAAGGCAGGGATGAGTGTGTACTCAGTGATGACCAAGTGTGTAAGGCAGGGATGAGTGTATACTCAGTGATGACCAAGTGTGTAAGGCAGGGATGAGTATGTACTAAGTGATGACCAAGTGTGTAAGGCAGGGATGAGTGTGTACTCAGTGATGACTAAGTATGTAAGGCAGGGATGAGTGTGTACTCAGTGATGACTAAGTGTGTAAGGCAGGGATGAGTGTGTACTCAGTGATGACCAGGTGTGTAAAGCAGGGATGAGTGTGTACTCAGTGATGACCAAGTGTGTAAGGCAGGGATGAGTATGCACTCAGTGATGACCAAGTGTGTAAGGCAGGGATGAGTGTGTACTCAGTGATGACCAAGTGTGTAAGGCAGGGATGAGTATGCACTCAGTGATGACCAAGTGTGTAAGGCAGGGATGAATGTGTACTCACTGATGACCAAGTGTGTAAGGCAGGGATGAGTTTGTACTCAGTGATGACCAAGTGTGTAAAGCAGGGGTGAATGTGTACTCAGTGATGACCAAGTGTGTAAGGCAGGGATGAGTATGTACTCAGTGATGACCAAGTGTGTAAAGCAGGGGTGAATGTGTACTCAGTGATGACCAAGTGTTGAAGGCAGGGATGAGTATGTACTCAGTGATGACCAAGTGTGTAAGGCAGGGATGAGTATGTACTCAGTGATGACCAAGTTTGTAAGGCAGGGATGAGTGTGTACTCAGTGATGACCAAGTGTGTAAGGCAGGGGTGAGTGTGTACTCAGTGATGACCAAGTGTGTAAGGCAGGGGTGAGTAATTTTCTGAGTTACAGTCTCTGACCATCATACCTTTGTTCAACTTCATTCTCACGTAAATGACCAAGTAACGAGTTACCCGGGTTCCTCACACGATAGTCTCATGCGTTATAATGAAGTTTCGTGTGGAATAACAGACCAGACACTGTGACCATCGTTGTCACAGGCACACAAATGGACGGAGATTATAATCAAACTGGTTATGAGTTGGGTTGTGAAACGGTGGTAATGACCCAACTTGTGATGACTCTTGGTGATTATTATCTGTATGTATTACGGGGAAAGACTTTAGGACATCATTTCTATAAATGACTGTAATGAAATCAAATACGTTCTGACGTGGCGAAAAAAAAAAATGTATCTCCTTTCACATTCGTGTCATTTTGGTTCTTTATTTAATTAAGGAGATTCAAGCCATATAAAACTTATAAAAGTATGAAGTTACATTAAAAAGAATTCTCTGATTTCAGTTATGTTATGAATTATGTAAGGAAGACTAAAGTACGCATATTAACATATATGGAACGAAAAACATAGGGATCCTTAAAAGTCGACTTACACTCGTCTTGCTCAAGTGATTGTAAAGTGTTACGGCAAAGAAAACGTGTAGTGAGTTATTGATGACCTGCTGTTACGTTAAGATAAGGAGGTATGTCACGTCAGGGAACGTCTTCATCCATCAGACACCGTCATTATGTCTGACAAAACTTCAAAATTGATCCAACACGTAGTGCCAAATCTCCACCAGGTTTCCAATGGTGTGTTTCAAGCATGTGCAACTCAAGAAGCGAGTACTTACAGTGTCCTTTCAGCTCTTATTTCTTGTATATACTTATATATGACACACACACACACACACACACACACACACACACACACACACACACACACACACACACGTGTACGCACGTAATTAAAAACTGAAGGGACGCGTGACTCTCCCTGTGGAGTGAGGGAAGAAATCCATGCCACAGAAAGGGCTTTCATGAAGGATCTTTTTGGAGGCCGTGGCCCACCACATGGTTGGGCCTCGAGCACATTAGCGAGATTACAAGGAGCCACGACACACACACACACACACACACACACACACACACACACACACACACACACACACGTGTTCCGTGGGCCTCGCCTCCCCCAAGGGGAATGTGTGTGTTAGAGGCCCAAGAGGACCGCCTTCCGTCTCTCAAAGTAAGGGGAGTCAGGATCCGCCTGGCTCGCGGGGTCCCAACGCCGCCAGCCCTCACCTCTACAAGCGTGGGAGAGGAGAGGAGATGAGGAGGAGTAAAGGAGGAGGAAGGTAATGAGGAGAGTAGATGGCGGGGGGGAGGGTGTTTCATGAAGGCCTAGGGGAGAGAATCCTGGGGATGGTGATTGATGATAGGGTAAGTAGAGGAGGAGTGAGTGAGAGGTTCTCACGATGATTGGAAAAGAGGAGGAAGAAGACCGATCACTGTGATTGGAAGGGAGGACGAGTGAATGAGAGGTTCACGGTGATTGGAAGAGAGGAGGAGGAAGACCGATCACTGCGATTGGAAGGGAGGAGGAGTGAATGAGAGGTTCACGGTGATTGGAAGAGAGGAGGAGGAAGACAGATCACTATGATTGGAAGGGAGGAGGAGTGAATGAGAGGTTCTCACGATGATTGGAAGAGAGGAGGAGGAAGACAGATCACTATGATTGGAAGGGAGGAGGGGGAGGAGGAAGAGTGAGAAGTTCACTGTGATTGGAAGAGAGGACGAAAACAGAAGTTCTCTATAATTGGAAGAGAAGAGGAAGACAGAAAATCACTGTGATTGAAGGAAAAGAGGAAGAAAGAAGTTCACCGTGAAGAAAAGAGGAGGACAGAAGTTCAATATGATTGATAGGAAAGAGGAAGACAAAAGTTCACTAAGATGGGAAGACAGAGGGAGACAAAAATGACACATGAATGAAAGGATCGCTTGAGTGAAATGGTCGTGGAGAGGAAGACAAGAGAATGCGTGAACGAAAGGGTGCCCAAATGATGGATGTGACAAAGGAAACGCAAGGAAGGAAAATGCGTAGTAAAGAATAAAGAAAGAAACAGCCGGTGTGAAGACAAGGAAAACACAGAAAAAAAAGTGTAAGGTAAAAAAAAAAGAAAATCTGGTGTCGAAAATCAGGAAAATCCCATTAGACAGAAGACGCAACGATGTAAGAGAGATGAATGCGTGCACATGCATGATGAATTGAAGGCGAAAGATGAATAACGGAGATGAAGACTTGATGAAGATGCACGCGGCAGGCGTGGGGGGAGGGGGGGGGGGTTGGAGATGGGGCACGTGTTGAATAATGATGAAGTATGAAATCAAATGTATGAAGGAACATTAAAGATGCCACAGTGGCGTTATGGAAATGAGATATTTAGGGCAGGAAGAGATTTAAGGGTTTTAAGGATTTGAATGATTCTTATTTAAGGGTTTTAAGGATTGAAGAATTCTTATTTAGTGGGTTTTAAGGATTTGAAGAATTCTTATTTCTGGGTTTAAGGATTTGAAGAATTTTTATTCAAGGGTTTAAGGATTTGAAGAATTCTTATTTAAGGGTTTAAGGATTTAAAGAATTCTTATGTAAGGGTTTAAGGATTTGAAGAATTCTTATATAAGGGTTTTAAGGATATAAAGAATTCTTATTTAAGGGTTTTAAGGATTGAAGAATTCTTATTTAAGGGTTTTAAGGATATAAAGAATTCTTATTTAAGGGTTTTAAGGATTGAAGAATTCTTATTTAAGGGTTTTAAGGATATAAAGAATTCTTATTTAAGGGTTTTAAGGATATAAAGAATTCTTATTTAAGGGTTTTAAGGATATAAAGAATTCTTATTTAAGGGTTTTAAGGATATAAAGAATTCTTATTTAAGGGTTTTAAGGATTGAAGAATTCTTATTTAAGGGTTTTAAGGATATAAAGAATTCTTATTTAAGGGTTTTAAGGATATAAAGAATTCTTATTCAAGGGTTTAAGGATTTGAAGCATTCTTATTTCAAGGTTAAGGATTTGAAGAATTCTAATTGAGTTTAGGTTTTCTAACTGGGTTTGAGGATGTAATGAATTCTTATTTAAGGTGTTAAGGATTTGAAAACTTATTATTTCCGGGAGTTCCTGCGCCGTGTGAACTCATATTGGAAAAAAAAAAAAAAACGAATCCGACCCCGTAAATTGAGTAGATGAGGAAGGCAAGATTCGTGGTGGAAAAATCATTATGGTAAATGATAAATGATAAATGTCAGTTATGATAATATTTTCCCGCGGTAAATGGATCATTAACGCGTATACTTCGTCATATTTTTGGCTAAATGGTCGTATATTTGAGTAAATTATATATTGCTGACTACTTAATGCAGTCTGTCTTCTTATCTTATGCTGTATTTATTCTTTATCAGTTTATCTATTACCGTAACTGCTGGCTACAGAACCATCAGTCTGTCAGACTGATGGTTTTGTGTTTGTCACGTTTCTTAAGGAAAATCTATTTCTAAAGTAAAGAGCCAAGAGAAGATGAAAGAATATATATATATATATATATATATATATATATATATATATATATATATATATATATATATATATATATATATATATATATTCCCCTTTGCCTTTGTACAATGGCACTATGCACGCATTCCGCCAATCCTCAGGCACCTCACCATGAGTCATACATACATTAAATAACCTTACCAACCAGTCAACAATACAGTCACCCCCTTTTTTAATAAATTCCACTGCAATACCATCCAAACCTGCTGCCTTGCCGGCTTTCATCTTTCGCAAAGCTTTTACTACCTCTTCTCTGTTTACCAAATCATTTTCCCTAACCCTCTCACTTTGCACACCACCTCGACCAAAACACCCTATATCTGCCACTCTAGTCATCAAACACATTCAACAAACCTTCAAAATACTCACTCCATCTCCTTCTCACATCACCACTACTTGTTATCACCTCCCCATATATATATCTTTCTTTCTTTCATACTATTCGCCATTTCCCGCGTCAGCGAGGTAGCGTTAAGAACAGAGGAATGGGCCTCTGAGGAAACGTCCTCATCTAGCCCCCTTCTCTGTTCCTTCCTTTGGGGGAAAAAAAAAAAATATATATATATATATATATATATATATATATATATATATATATATATATATATATATATATATATATATAAATGTATATAGATATATGTAAATATATAAATATATATATTCTTTTTTTTATCCATATTCGCCATCTCTCGCGTTAGCTAGGTAGCGTTAAGAGGACTGAGCCGTAGAGGGAATATCCTTATTTGGCCCCCCTTTCTCTCTCTCTCTCTCTCTCTCTCTCTCTCTCTCTCTCTCTCTCTCTCTCTCTCTCTCTCTCTCTCTCTCTCTCTCTCTCTCTCTCTCTCTCTCTCTCTATGTGTTACGTGTGTGTGTGTGTGTCCATTTACAACGGAAGAACCCTTGGTTATGATGTCATGACCTTTGACCCCCCTTCCTCCAAGGGTCAAGTTAAGAATAAGAAATTAGGTGAGGTAAAGACCAGAGCGCCACAACATGAGCTTCATTTCGTTCATAATTCGAGTTTCTTAAAGCAATGAATGACTTTATATTATCCTGATCATTTCATTGTAATATATTAGCATATATTTCAACCTAACATGAGAATACAGACGTTGATAATGTCTATCATCTTTATCATCAATGTCACGTTATCTTACAACCTAACATGAGAATACAGACGTTGATAATGTCTATCATCTTTATTATCAATATTCCGTTATCTTACTGCGTTTGCTTCAAAGTTTTCTTATTCGTATTTGCGTTCGGGGTCTTATTCTTTCTTCTAGTTTATTTACACATCATCGAGGGAATACTAAGACAGTTTCCTAACTCCCAGTTCAATATCCCCACAGCATTTTCCTGATCTAGTATATCCAGTTTTCCTATTTCGATAGACTCAAAGTTTACTTCATCATAATCAGATTTCTGCTGTTTCAGTATTCTCACTCTATCCTGTTTCATCATTCCTAGTTGTCCTTCTCAGATATTTTCCATGTTTCCGGCGTTTCAATATTTTCTTCACAACATTTTAGGTTATCCCCCCTCGCGGATCTTATACAGCATAATCCCTCGTCGAAAATATACCAGCTCTGATAGATGTGTTTCCATCTGTAGATTAAAAGATTAAGGTTAATCTCTTTTCTATAATCGTCTTGTTTTAGGAAGTATAGCATTATCTTTGCAGTATCTCTCTTCCTCTTCATAGTCTTTTATATTAACGGTAATGTTTGCCGTACACTGCTTTATTCCTTTAATACTATCAGTTAATATCTAACTCACAAGGTTATTTTTTACAAGGGAGTGCAGTTAAAGTGACTCATTTCTTTGTTATATTGTGTACACATCCAATACGAATTGTGTATACATCCAATACGAAGAGTAGAACCCAATAGCTCTTTATATGTACATCCCATATAATGAGTATAGACCTGCAGACATATGTAATTATACATACAATAGAGTAAAGACCTTCAGCCACACACACACACACACACACACACACACACATATATATATATATATATATATATATATATATATATATATATATATATATATATATATATATATATATATTTAGGCACCCCAATCTGAGCCTTCGAGGAGGATGAGCACTCCCCGCGTGACTCCTTCTTCTGTTTCCCATTTTAGAAAGTTAAAAAATACAAGGAGGGGAGGATTTCTGGCCCCCCGCTCCCGTCCCCTCTAGTCGCTTTCTACGACACGCGAGGAATGCGTGGGAAGTATTCTTTCACCCCTATCCCAGGGATAATATATATATATATATATATATATATATATATATATATATATATATATATATATATATATATATATATATATATGTATATATATATATTTTTTTTTTTTTTTTTTTTTGCTTTGTCGCTGTCTCCCGCGTTTGCGAGGTAGCGCAAGGAAACAGACGAAAGAAATGGCCCAACCCCCCCACATACACATGTATATACATACGTCCACACACGCAAATATACATACCTACCCAGCTTTCCATGGTTTACCCCAGACGCTTCACATGCCTTGATTCAATCCACTGACAGCACGTCAACCACGGTATACCACATCGCTCCAATTCACTCTATTCCTTGCCCTCCTTTCACCCTCCCGCATGTTCAGGCCCCGATCACACAAAATCTTTTTCACTCCATCTTTCCACCTCCAATTTGGTCTCCCTCTTCTCCTCGTTCCCTCCACCTCCGACACATATATCCTCTTGGGCAATCTTTCCTCACTCATTCTCTCCATGTGCCCAAACCATTTCAAAACACCCTCTTCTGCTCTCTCAACCACGCTCTTTTTATTTCCACACAACTCTCTTACCCTTACGTTACTTACTCGATCAAACCACCTCACACCACACATTGTCCTCAAACATCTCATTTCCAGCACATCCATCCTCCTGCGCACAACTCTATCCATAGCCCACGCCTCGCAACCATACAACATTGTTGGAACCACTATTCCTTCAAACATACCCATTTTTGCTTTCCGAGATAATGTTCTCAACTTCCACACATTCTTCAAGGCTCCCAGAATTTTCGCCCCCTCCCCCACCCTATGATCCACTTCCGCTTCCATGGTTCCATCCGCTGCCAGATCCACTCCCAGATATCTAAAACACTTCACTTCCTCCAGTTTTTCTCCATTCAAACTCACCTCCCAATTGACTTGACCCTCAACCCTACTGTACCTAATAACCTTGCTCTTATTCACATTTACTCTTAACTTTCTTCTTTCACACACTTTACCAAACTCAGTCACCAGCTTCTGCAGTTTCTCACATGAATCAGCCACCAGCGCTGTATCATCAGCGAACAACAACTGACTCACTTCCCAAACTCTCTCATCCCCAACAGACTTCATACTTGCCCCTCTTTCCAAAACTCTTGCATTCACCTCCCTAACAACCCCATCCATAAACAAATTAAACAACCATGGAGACATCACACACCCCTGCCGCAAACCTACATTCACTGAGAACCAATCACTTTCCTCTCTTCCTACACGTACACATGCCTTACATCCTCGATAAAAACTTTTCACTGCTTCTAACAACTTGCCTCCCACACCATATATTCTTAATACCTTCCACAGAGCATCTCTATCAACTGTACCATATGCCTTCTCCAGATCCATAAATGCTACATACAAATCCATTTGCTTTTCTAAGTATTTCTCACATACATTCTTCAAAGCAAACACCTGATCCACACATCCTCTACCACTTCTGAAACCACACTGCTCTTCCCCAATCTGATGCTCTGTACATGCCTTCACCCTCTCAATCAATACCCTCCCATATAATTTACCAGGAATACTCAACAAACTTATACCTCTGTAATTTGAGCACTCACTCTTATCCCCTTTGCCTTTGTACAATGGCACTATGCACGCATTCCGCCAATCCTCATGCACCTCACCATGAGTCATACATACATTAAATAACCTTACTAACCAGTCAACAATACAGTCACCCCCTTTTTTAATAAATTCCACTGCAATACCATCCAAACCTGCTGCCTTGCCGGCTTTCATCTTCCGCAAAGCTTTTACTACCTCTTCTCTGTTTACCAAATCATTTTCCCTAACCCTCTCACTTTGCACACCACCTCGACCAAAACACCCTATATCTGCCACTCTATCATCAAACACATTCAACAAACCTTCAAAATACTCACTCCATCTCCTTCTCACATCACCACTACTTGTTATCACCTCCCCATTTGCGCCCTTCACTGAAGTTCCCATTTGCTCCCTTGTCTTGCGCACTATATTTACCTCCTTCCAGAACATCTTTTTATTCTCCCTAAAATTTAATGATACTCTCTCACCCCAACTCTCATTTGCCCTTTTTTTCACCTCTTGCTCCTTTCTCTTGACCTCCTGTCTCTTTCTTTTATACATCTCCCACTCAATTGCATTTTTTCCCTGCAAAAATCGTCCAAATGCCTCTCTCTTCTCTTTCACTAATACTCTTACTTCTTCATCCCACCACTCACTACCCTTTCTAATCAACCCACCTCCCACTCTTCTCATGCCACAAGCATCTTTTGCGCAATCCATCACTGATTCCCTAAATACATCCCATTCCTCCCCCACTCCCCTTACTTCCATTGTTCTCACCTTTTTCCATTCTGTACTCAGTCTCTCCTGGTACTTCCTCACACAAGTCTCCTTCCCAAGCTCACTTACTCTCACCACCCTCTTCACCCCAACATTCACTCTTCTTTTCCGAAAAGCCATACAAATCTTCACCTTAGCCTTCACAAGATAATGATCAGACATCCCTCCAGTTGCACCTCTCAGCACATTAACATCCAAAAGTCTCTCTTTCGCGCGCCTGTCAATTAACACGTAATCCAATAACGCTCTCTGGCCATCTCTCCTACTTACATAAGTATACTTATGTATATCTCGCTTTTTAAACCGGTATTTCCAATCATCAGTCCTTTTTCAGCACATAAATCTACAAGCTCTTCACCATTTCCATTTACAACACTGAACACCCCATGTATACCAATTATTCCCTCAACTGCCACATTACTCACCTTTGCATTCAAATCACCCATCACTATAACCCGGTCTCGTGCATCAAAACCACTAACACACTCATTCAGCTGCTCCCAAAACACTTGCCTCTCATGATCTTTCTTCTCATGCCCAGGTGCATATGCACCAATAATCATCCATCTCTCTCCATCAACTTTCAGTTTTACCCATATTAATCGAGAATTTACTTTCTTACATTCTATCACATACTCCCACAACTCCTGTTTCAGGAGTACTGCTACTCCTTCCCTTGCTCTTGTTCTCTCACTAACCCTTGACTTTACTCCCAAGACATTCCCAAACCACTCTTCCCCTTTACCCTTGAGCTTCGTTTCACTCAGAGCCAAAACATCCAGGTTCCTTTCCTCAAACATACTACCTATCTCTCCTTTTTTCACATCTTGGTTACATCCACACACATTTAGGCACCCCAATCTGAGCCTTCGAGGAGGATGAGCACTCCCCGCGTGACTCCTTCTTCTGTTTCCCATTTTAGAAAGTTAAAAAATACAAGGAGGGGAGGATTTCTGGCCCCCCGCTCCCGTCCCCTCTAGCCGCTTTCTACGACACGCGAAGAATACGTGGGAAGTATTCTTTCACCCCTATCCCCAGGGATGATATATATATATATATATATATATATATATATATATATATATATATATATATATATATATATATATATATATATATATATATATATATATATATATATATATATATATATATATATATATATATATATATATATATATATATATATATGTCACACTTCTCGTTTTGTTAATCATTACCCAATTAACGCTCTTCACATCTGTAATCACATTTACTCAGTATGCGAAGCAGACACACACACAACCCCCAGCCAAGCCTCACACTGTGCTGTATATTAATGGAATTTCAATGGCAATTTTTTAAAGCCAATTGCCACACACGTACAGAGCGGGGTTGGAAAAAAAAAAAAAAAAAAAAAAAAATATATATATATATATATATATATATATATATATATATATATATATATATATATATATATATATATATATATATTTCTAAATGATTCTCTGGCTTAATTAAAAAGCCGTTGTTGTTTTGCTCTTTTCATTTAATTAGACATCGGATTCATTTACCCGAACCAGAGCATCCGAACCTGAACACCGAGCTCTGGCTTCATCTGGTTCGAATAGTCAGTCACCCACACCACAGCTCCCACGGAGCGACCTGGGCGAAAGCAAGAGTCATATCGTCATTGCGTGATCTTCTAGTCTTCGTTAGTTACCCTTTAATATATATGACGGACGTGGACTACATTTTCGTCGAGTTAATACAAAGGAGAGGAAACACAAATTACATATGTTTGATAATTAATAGACATGAGATTTGGTGCTGATTTACCAGACATTCTAATTATATAAGCTGAAAAATTATGGGTACAATCCCCTACACTGTATCTGGAGTTACAAGATATTGTATAATGCTTTTATGTTTGATGTGTTTATTTCATTTTCGCTAAGGGAGGAAAAGGTATCGAATCACCTACATATTCGCTCGCTTCCCTTAACGTTTCTTAGGCTAGGTTGAACTAGTTTAAGGTTTATGCCTTACCTAACGTCATCTAACCTAACTTAACCCACTCTAACCTATTCAAACCTAGCCTAGAACAACGCTGTGGGGATATTGGGGAGAAGGGGTAATTAATATTCAGTTGATCCACCTCAACTGTGATTGATTAAAAAATATATGGCTTTCGATAATTATTCTGCCATCTACACTACCCAAACGCCACTGCGGTCCATGTGAGACTTTATATTATTGGATTTAGTGGTAATCAACTGCTGAATGAAACAAGTAATCAGAACACATTTCATTCATGATGAATATATATATATATATATATATATATATATATATATATATATATATATATATATATATATATATATATATATATATATATATATATATATATATATATATATATATATATATATATATATATATATATATATATATATATATATATATATATATATATATATATATATATATATATATATATATATATATATATATATATATATATATATATATATTCTTTCTTTCATACTATTCGCCATTTCCCGCAACCGAGGTAGCGTTAAGAACAGAGGACTGGGCCTTTGAGGGAATATCTTCTCCTGGCCCCTTTCTCTGTTCCTTACTTTGGAAAATTTAAAAAAAAAAAAAAAACGAGAGGGGAGGATTTCCAGCCCCCCCGCTCCCTCTTTTAGTCGCCTTCTACGACACGCAGGGAATACGTGAGAAGTATTCTTTCTCCCCTATCCCCAGGCATATATATATATATATATATTTTTTTTTTTTTTTTTTTTTTTATACTTTGTCGCTGTCTCCCGCGTTTGCGAGGTAGCGCAAGGAAACAGACGAAAGAAATGGCCCAATCCCCCCCCCCCCCCATACACATGTACATACACACGTCCACACACGCAAATATACATACCTACACAGCTTTCCTTGGTTTACCCCGGACGCTTCACATGCCTTGATTCAATCCACTGACAGCACGTCAACCCCTGTATACCACATCGCTCCAATTCCCTCTATTCCTTGCCCTCCTTTCACCCTCCTGCATGTTCAGGCCCCGATCACACAAAATCCTTTTCACTCCATCTTTCCACCTCCAATTTGGTCTCCCTCTTCTCCTCGTTCCCTCCACCTCCGACACATATATCCTCTTGGTCAATCTTTCCTCACTCATTCTCTCCATGTGCCCAAACCATTTCAAAACACCCTCTTCTGCTCTCTCAACCACGCTCTTTTTATTTCCACACATCTCTCTTACCCTTACGTTACTTACTCGATCAAACCACCTCACACCACACACTGTCCTCAAACATCTCATTTCCAGCACATCCATCCTCCTGCGCACAACTCTATCCATAGCCCACGCCTCGCAACCATACAACATTGTTGGAACTACTATTCCTTCAAACATACCCATTTTTGCTTTCCGGGATAATGTTCTCGACTTCCACACATTTTTCAAGGCTCCCAAAATTTTCGCCCCCTCCCCCACCCTATGATCCACTTCCGCTTCCATGGTTCCATCCGCTGACAGATCCACTCCCAGATATCTAAAACACTTCACTTCCTCCAGTTTTTCTCCATTCAAACTCACCTCCCAATTGACTTGACCCTCAACCCTACTGTACCTAATAACCTTGCTCTTATTCACATTTACTCTTAACTTTCTTCTTCCACACACTTTACCAAACTCCGTCACCAGCTTCTGCAGTTTCTCACATGAATCCGCCACCAGCGCTGTATCATCAGCGAACAACAACTGACTCACTTCCCAAGCTCTCTCATCCCCAACAGACTTCATACTTGCCCCTCTTTCCAAGACTCTTGCATTTACCTCCCTAACAACCCCATCCATAAACAAATTAAACAACCATGGAGACATCACACACCCCTGCCGCAAACCTACATTCACTGAGAACCAATCACTTTCCTCTCTTCCTACACGTACACATGCCTTACATCCTCGATATATATATATATATATATATATATATATATATATATATATATATATATATATATATATATATATATATATATATATATATATATATATGGAATGTAGTTGATAAGTATATTGTTGAATTTCATGGGAATCATAATCTAAACTTCATTGACCCGGTGTCTGCATCATCCGTTTCTCAGTATAGGAGATTTCCCATTCCTAAATCAAGCAGTCTCACTTTTCATCTTCTTCTTCCACCAAAACAGCAAACAAAAAAAGCACATACTATAAGGACATCGAGTGAAATGCATCCCCAACTTTTCCCCACATGTTACCCGCCTCACATAACAACGAAACCGGGTCAAACAAAACCCACTCACCATTAAAAGAAATCAGAGAAACATAACTACAGAAATACACACTGCTGACTGGACATCCTCCCTCAGTACAGTGAACCATAGTACCCATAGCAACCCACTCTGGTGAAGTAAGATCCACATTTACCGCACCCGTCTCAACCCGACTCATTGAGCCACTCTGACCCATTCCAGTAATATCCCTTCTCCCAAAATACACCCAAGCGTACCCATGAGACACTACTCATAAATCAACCACAAAGCAACGTCACACCTTACCAGGGAAATCAAGGAAAGCCTACAGATATTTCATCCAGAAACAACTGGCAAACCACACTTTACACCTACCGATAACAGCAGTGGTTTCAAGACCTTAAAGAATTCTCCAGCGGCAGGCAGGCTCTGACAACGTATACAATTTTCAAATGAAACACTTCGGCCCAATTGCAAACCCTTGCACTTACTACAGATGTCTTCAACCACTTTACAATAAAATCCTCAACACCTGGAAACTTGCCAACATAAGGCACCAATCCCAAAATTCTTCCAAACCACCTAACTTCTCCCTCTACTTCTCCCTTCCTATTCCACTTACGTTTTGAGTATACACACTTTTCAAATATTGATCCACAACAACAGTCGGAGTTCCTGGTGAAGACTTTACCAAGCTTGGGCGAGCCTTAAGGACGGTTCTGATGAATGGACTTATATAAGACTCATTTTGTCGTGGTCATCGCCTTGTTAATAACGATATGCACGTCGAGAGTCGTTGTTTTTCACATTGTATATTTGTGTTTCTGTCTATGTCCTACTTAAGAAACACTACCTGTACAGTAATCCAGAGGCCAAGAGTAGATAGAGTCAATTTTGGTTTCGAAGAAGCTAAAGCAAAATTGCGCTTTCTGGTTTGCCTTTACAGGAAAAGAGAAAACGCATGTATGATGTGGGCGTTTAAACGACGCAGTAACGTAGAGAGAAACTGGTAAGGGATGCAGTCTGCTAACGTTGTTACCAACGTAACAGGGAAGTTATTAAGTTACATGGATTCACGTCATATTCAAATTGGTCGACTGTGACATAAAAACGTTCAATAGCATTTTTCCAATTTTTGCGTTGGTCGTTAGGGTCCCCGGTCAGTCGAAAGATATTCTGAACACGTTCATCAGAGGGTTCAAAGATGAACCACATCATCTTACAAGTTTTCACTATATATATATTAACCTTGTTATCAAAAGACTCGTTTCGTCCTGCAGGCTTTTTAGGCTTCTTCAACTCCCAAGGTTCATTGAGCCGTTACTTTAAAGCAATAAAAGGTTATATGATCATGTGTTTATTTGTTAGCTTTTATGTCATTTTGTTGAGAGGGAAAACCCCTCTCTAGAAACCGCGGATACACTCTCGGGTGAGCGATTGATATAGCAATTAATTTCCATCAAGATATCGTTATCCACCTGAACCATTATAATAAGTCCAATCTCTTAGTTAGAGCAATTAATGCCATGGGATCCTCCTCGAATGATTCACTGGCTCTGAATTCTGAACAAATTTCGGTGAAAGAAAATTGATCGTAATCCTCTGACAAGAGACTGTAGTCAATGAAATCCTTTGGGCATCGAGAAATCGCCTAATTTCAGAGGTAAATTCCCTGGTAACATTAGATCAGTGTAGCTTGATGAGACCATTGGCATGAGTTTCTGCTTCGTTGTGGAATGAAATCCTCGAGAGAAGAAAACATCTGCTTACACCACTTGACCAGAATCATGAGGAAGTCAAAAACCTTTTTAATCAACTTAACGTGTAAGTAAACAGACCCCCCCCCCCCCCCTAGGCTTATACCAGTTACTACGAAAAATTGTGAGGGTTTGTAAATATCAGCCAAAAAATATAAAAAAAAAAGAAAAAAAAAGAGGTTCTCGCTTCCTTGGGAACGCCAGCAACCATCATTTTTTTCTCACTTTTCCACTACAGCTTCGCCCGGTTTAGCCCCGCACACACGCCGTTGACAATCCGAATGGGTTACTAAGACGGCCGTAGTATAGATAATGGTCACCACTACGTCCACTAACCAGACCTCCTCCTCCTCCCCCTTTCGTCTTCGGGTAAGAAAAGAAAACGCTTGTTGGCTACAGACGGACATCAGCTCATGCAGTGATGTCGCCCCATTCTTACCGCCAGGAGTTAAACTACCCCAGACTGCTGCTTCCTCCTTTACCATCCCGCTTGAAACTTACCACTTGCTCTTTCTAAGACGAGGCAAACTATCCTCGTCCCACAGAACCAAATGGACAGATCCAGTAGTCATGGGGAATCGATCCACTTCACTCTGTCCCTTGCACGAATATCACTCTATCCCTTACATGAATCGATCCAGTTTGCTCTATCCCTTGCATGAAATGGTCCAGTTCACCCTATCCCTTGCATGAATCGGTCCAGTTTACCCTATCCCTGAGATGAATCGATCCAGTTTACTCTATCCCTTGCATGAAACGGTCCAGTTCACCCTATCCATTGCATGAATCGGTCCAGTTTACCCTATCCCTTGCATGAATCGTTCCAGTTCACCTTATCCCTTGAATGAATCTGTCCAATTCACCCTATCCCTGACATGAATCGATCCAGTCCGCTCTATCCCTTGCAACGAATCTGTTATGATGTTTTCCACAAGTAGTGGATAACTCTGTAAGCACTGCTAATATGATAACACAGTCTCCCTCATTTCTTGCACGGATCTACCAGCGAGTTCTTGCTGCAGCAGGATATATATATAAGACTCAGGAAAGTCATGGACGTTCGTCACCAAAAGGCAGATGTAAAGAGTCCATGATATTTACTGACGCTCGTGTTATAGCGTTACATGTTACTATTTCTCCTGTGACGAAATGAATACTAATAGTGACAGTAATAGCAGTGGTAACAGTACAGTACTAGTCACGATAGAAATACTATCAAGAGCATTAGTAACAGTGACTTATAGTAACAGTAATGATGATAATTGTGATAGTATGAGAGAGAGAGAGAGAGAGAGAGAGAGAGAGAGAGAGAGAGAGAGAGAGAGAGAGAGAGAGAGAGAGAGAGAGAGAGAGAGAGAGAGAGAGAGAGAGAGAGAGATGATAATGCTCTGGAAGAATGGTTTTGTTATTGTCGTATACCAAAGTCTTATTATTTAGTGCCGTTTTCTTTAGCTAAGGCTTGTTATTATGCCATCCATTTTCTATCTCTTACCTGTTGATCAGTCCTGTCCATATTACCTGTCTAGCAATTTGATGAATCTCATCCTTCTCTCTTATCTAATGGGTTTAATCATCCTGTCTTATCTTACTGCTATCATCAGTTATGCTTACCAGTTAATCGTTCTCGCCTGTTTTTATCATCCATACCATTTAGTCACTCACACCCAGTTATACCTCAAACCAGTAGACCACCAGATTCACCTATCTCATATCTAACCAGTATATCAATCTCATCCATCGATTACGCTATCTCATTCATCTTATCTCTCGTTACCATAGGTTAATCAGAGATTAATCTGTCTCACCAGTCTCATCTCAGTCCAGTTAATCAATCTCACCCACCTTTTTTTTGTACTGGGATTTCACATTCATCACGAGATGCGCGTTCGGTGCGAAATTCATCGCCCTTAGTGATGATCGCTCACGATTTGTCTCGAGCAAGTCGATGGCCAGACTGGCGAACACAGTACGTAGCGCAGGAGTCGGCCTACGGTCACCTGGGGCCAAGGATGGGAGGTAGAGAACCACACAAGATCGAATGGCAACCATTAAGGTATAAATGGAATCCAATTCTCCAAACGCAAAAACGGAAATGGCTTTACAGTGGCACATTCTGAATTGACTTTCAGCCTCGTCTGTTCTGCAACAGAGGTGGGTGCCAGGAGGTTCTGGAACATTTCTTGTGTGAATATAATGCAAATGAAAACATCTGACATATGAATCAAATAATGGGTAACGTATGGACAATGAAAACCAAGAGAAATCATATATATATATATTATCGTGACTTAGATCATTGCTGACGTGTATACTGGAAATGAAAAAGAAATGGAATATTATGATGGGCTGTGATTACCTTTTCTTGCAAGCAGCTGTTCCATAGCACCAGGGAGGCTCCATTCGTTCCCAGTATGGAATTACTGCTCACATATCTAGAGTGGTTCTTCTTCAAGTATTCCTTTTTGGCCAGTGTGAGATCTAAGGCCTTTAGCCCTATCGAGTTTACTGATCATTACTTTTCTTCAATCGTTCCTTCCATTCAGGTCTCCGTGACGTTGCCCCTCTCTCTCTCTCTCTCTCTCTCTCTCTCTCTCTCTCTCTCTCTCTCTCTCTCTCTCTCTCTCTCTCTCTCTCTCTCTCTCTCTCTCTCTCTCTCTGCTCTATAGGTATCATTTCGGCCACTTGTCATGTGGGGTTGTCTTTCAGTGTCGTAGTTCCTATGATCCGGTGGTCGCTGCACTTGCCTGGCTGCTGTTTCCCCATAAGCTTGCTCCTGCGTGGAGACAACTCGAGGATTAACCGTTGCGACACCTCGAACCCATCCTCGCACAGCGACGCTGTGGAACTCTCCTCTCCGTCTGTTGTCTTCTCCCCTTCCCACGGTGAGGGGACGGGTTTATAAACACCTGGCGGGGTCGGGGAAGAGCTCAGACGAACCCATCCTGTATCACTCTCCCCTCACCTGTCCTCCGGTGATTGGCTGTTTGCGCTTTAGACCAGTGTCAATTGCCAGTGTCAATGAGGTAGTCATTGTCAAGCGACTACATCCGCTTAATGAAATGTTCATAACCACTTTTTCAGGTATTGAAGATATCAATTCTGATATCACGTACATCCTCATTCTATGCCCGTGACTCATGGTTGAACACTGGATACCAAATTAGATTATCATGACGAATAAGATGATGGCGAGCGTACATAGAGCGGTGGTGAAATAATTAGAAAATATATATTTAGTAAGAATGAAATGATGGAGAAAGATAATGATAATAGAGAAGAAATAACATGATGTATTACTCTAGACTGTCTTGTGTTCGAGTGAACATCTCAAGTGGAAAAAAAAATAACACTAGTAGTGGAAGACGAAGCTGACCACACAACAGCAACGGTGAATGGATCCAAGCCCCACCCAGTTGATCCACTTCATTTTATACACCCGTAACGACCCCCTTAGCCGCCGTTATTCATTTGTTACATGCATAATTCTGCCATAAATTCCTGGACGGGTCTTCCCCGAGACGAAACCGTAGAATGAAATTGACATTAAGCTCGACTAACTGCCCGTGTCTCTGGTATATTTCGTAATGGCTTTGGATATTCACTCACCAATCCTGCTAGTGCGTCTGTAGAGGCAATTTGTAAGTAATACGGAACCATTTGGTTAGAGATGGAGGTGGTGGGCGAGAGATGACGATGGTGGGCCCACCAATAGGCGACAGATGGTGGCGATGGGCTAACTGCGAGGAAGAGATAGTGGTTGTGGTCCAAGAGTGGGCGACAGTTGGTGATGGGGGTGGGCAGCTAACAGCGGGCGAAAGGTGGTATCGCTGGGCAAAGCAGTGGAAGACAGATGGTGCTGCTATGCCAAGCCAAACTGTGGACGCGAGGTGGTGGTGTTGATGTGGCCCAGAAATGGTCGACGTGAGATGTTCGCGGGTGGATCACCATCCGTCTAGCTCAGGGAGAGGGAGGGAGGGAGGGAGGTGCATCGATCCTCTGTAACCTTAAACATGTTACAAGATCGCCAAGAGGCGCCTCAGCGTCATGAGCTTTTGATTCACTGGAAGTAGAGCCCACTTCCCTAAGTGAGTCATATTCAGAGATTGAATACATTTTATGTGTAAGACTCGTATGTGACATTGACCTGCAGCTGGTCCATAGATGTAATTGTTCCTTTCCCATATCTTCTGCTCTGATAACGCCACTCATGTTACTCTACACTGTTTAACCTTCCTTAGTCATTCTCCCTATTATACTCTCCGCTTCTCACTTTCTTCAGCTCACTCTGCTGTTCATTTGCCAGTGTTCAGTCTCCTTTCTTCACTTCCTCTATTCACTCCACCGTATTCACCTTCCTTTATTCCCTATTCACTTTCTCCTGTTCGTTCGTGCCTGTTGACTCCACAACTCCAACCTGTTCTGTTTTCTTGTTCATCTTCCGTTGTTCACTCTGTTTTCACTTTCCCCCGTTCACTTTCCCATTCACCCTCCCTTGTTTACCCTCGACCGTTCAGTCTTCCTGTGTTCACTCTGTTCTTCATTCTTCCCTCTTCGTTCCCGTCTTTCACTCCCTCCTGTTAACTCCACCGTTCGTTCTTCCCTGTTCACCTCGCCGTTTAATCTACCCCGTTTACTCTCCCTGTTCACACCCTGTTGTTATCTCTCCTTTGATCACTACCTTATTCACTTTCCCCTGTTCATTCTAGCCTTTTCATGCCAACGTTCAGTCTCAGTCGCTCTCCTCTGATCACTTCTCTCTGTTCACCGTCCAAGTTCACTCTCTCTCTCTCTCTCTCTCTCTCTCTCTCTCTCTCTCTCTCTCTCTCTCTCTCTCTCTCTCTCTCTCTCTCTCTCTTCTCAGTCTTTCAGGTTCATTTCACTGTTCATTCATCTGTTCATTCATCCCTATTTGTTCATTCCACTGTTCACTCCTGATCATTCCACTGTTCACTTCTGAACGTTCCACTGTTCACTCAACTGTCCCCCTTACCCCCAGCGTTCCCTCTTCCCCTCTTTGCTTCACTGTTCACTCACCCTCGCTAATTCTTCTCTGTTCTCTCTTCCCTATTCACTGTTCACTCTCCCTTGTCCACACTCTCCTGTTTATTCACCGCTGTTCAGTCTCCCGCCCTGCTGGCTAAAGATGGCTTACATATAATAAACAAGGTTGTGAACGCAAGGCTCGGCAGGATTTTAGATAAGCTGACCAACCAAGTGTTTACCAAGATCACGCACGGTAAGAGCTGGGTCATACCAATCCAGGAAGTCGGGTATCAGTCAGGTCAGACACGACCTCACCCGCTGGTTCACTCAGCATCCAGTAAGGGGAAGAGACGCGTGGGACGGGGTGCCCTCTGCTTTGCTATGTCACGGACCATCAGGTCTCTTGCTATCTGTCCTTGCTATGTACTGTCCTCCAGCATATACCCTTTCGTCGTGGACCATCAATCAGGTCTCTCTATCTTGAGTCCTTCTCGTCTACTCCCATTCACTACCCTATTCCCCCTACTGCTCACTCCCTTATTCACGCTTCTCGTTCACTCACCCGTGTTCGTTCCTCCCGATCATTCCCGTTGTTCACTCACCACTATTCACTGACCCAATCCGTTCCCTCTGTTCACTGTCCTTTCTCCACCGCCACACTGTTCGCTACCACACGTTATCTTCAGCACTCACTTTTCCTTGTTTATTCTCCCCTGTTCACTCTAACACATTTACTCTCCCTTCTTCACCCTCCGTATTCCATTCCCCGTTTACTCTCCCCTGCCTGTGACCCAAGGTAGTACACATACAAGCACCCGTTACGGCCCCTCACATCCAATTTACACACTCCTATTATCGTAGTGACACTGGAGCTACAGCGTGTTCGCCTCCCCTGGTGTATGTCCAGGGGTGTAATACACTCCGGTGCTGAGCTCAGTACGTGGCGATCTATCTATCCCTTCCAAACGTGAGATAGATATTCATTTTTTTTTTTGAATATGGCGTTAGAGGAAGGCTATCCACCATCCGGGTTTGGGTTAGGGATAATCTGACTGGCCACTAAACTTGAGACATAGTTAACCGTATTTAGTAAGAGCAAGTTTATTGACGATTTATTAAGGTAGGTTTTGAAATCTACGGCTGAAGATAGTAATGCCTAAACAATCTTAAGTCCATTTATTTTCGTTTTTCCTTTTTTTTTTTCTTTTTTTTTTTTACGTAAATGCGATTGTGTTCAGTAAGCACTTGCCGTTTTGTAAGCTTGTCATTCCCACCTGAAATCTGTCTGACCGTTACGTTATTTCTGGTAAAAAAAAAAAGAGAGACACACACACATTTATATATGTATATATATATATATATATATATATATATATATATATATATATATATATATATATATACATATATGTGTGTGTGTGTGTGTGTGATGGATCAAATTACTATAAATATAGATAAAGGCATGAAAGACTCAACACCTCCTGGTGGCCATCGCGTCTGCCAGCACCAGTCTGGTGGGCAGGACGCATCGATTCACACGTTTTATTTTGTTCTTTTACAATATTCACGAGACCGTTCAACGAGGCGGGCGGTGCGCTTCCATCGTTATCCCTCTCCCCTCGTTAATTCTCTTCTGTCTGGGCGAGCTTCTCTTTCACGACTTCTCTCATACGATCTGTTCCCCCTTGTGTCGACCAAACACCTGTTGCGGTAGTGGTTTGGAGAGATACAATCGTGTTTTACACATGTGTGTTGTTTGACAGTGGCTACCTTCTGTCTCTCTGTCTATCTGCATATCCTCTGTCTATCTATCCATCTATCTATCTTTTTATCTATCTGTATGGCTGTCTGTCTATCTATCGTCATTAATCCAATGCTGAATTCCCTAAGGTGGATCAAGGATGTACAGTTGCCGTTCAAATCGCTCATCCTCAACCCATCAAGGAATGCCATGAGGGACTTTCGCACTTCCCACCACCTCACAGAGCACAGTAAGTTCATTTGCTAAGTTCTAAGAGAAAAACTAGAACCAGTTCAAAGAGGAGCAACCATTCTCAACACCTCCATACACAAATTGTTCCCAATGCAACGGATCTCAAAATCATTTTGCAAATATTTCTATTTTGAAGTGTCCGCTTAATCTACTGTCATTTGTCTATGATGATGATGGTGGAAATTTAGATTATAGTTGGCTATAGAAGTTGGAATACCAAGAGCTTTTTCAAAAACACTTTTTTTTTTCTTTTGTCTACTTGTGATATTGCTTGTCTGGGTTCAAGTTGAATTTGCTTGCCGTGCTCTCTGGTGTTTCTTGGGAACAAGAAGCGAAGCAACGTCTCTCTCTCTCTCTCACACACACACACACACTACTGGGTAGTGAATTACCCAAAGCCTCGTCTATATCCCTCATGAATTCTAGGTAACCAGACCTGCCACTGGTCGACACCTGGCCACGGTAGACACCTGGCGAGTCAAATCCGCCACCTGGGTGAGGGATGGTCAGTCAGCTAGCCTCCCCCCGGGGGGTGGAGTGGTGTTCGATGATGGCGCGTCAGCTGGTATGTAAGACCAGCTGTTTGAGTTGACGCGACTCCCTCCCCACAGTCGACTCCCTGTGGATGATAGTGTACGTAGGAGAATGATGATGATGATGGTGCGTGAGCCTGGCGCTGGTCCCGTGCCTGGCATATGCAATAAAGAAACCTAAGGAGGTTCATGGAGACGCACGCCCTCCCTCTGCGGTCAGCGCTCGTGGACGTTGTCCAGGAGATGTACGCCCCCTTTTCCTGGGCGAGCGACGCCTGCGAGCGTCGTCCCTGTAGGATGTGGAGGTGTGAGGAGCCATTCTCGCCTGCGTCCACATCAAAATGCAGACCATGATAATTCGTTCTTCGAGGCAACCTTTATTCTTATTTTCCTTTCCCCCACTGGTAGAAATAGTGATAAATATTTACATAAATAGTGATAAACATTTACATATACCTTACGCCATGATGCTATTCATTTATAAACGTTCGTTGTTAGAGAATGCGACGTAAATGCCTACAATGTCCTTGACCTCAATTGTGATTGGACGTGACTCAGGCCACCAGCCAATCTATCATTTGATACACAACATTCCCTGTCCAAGAATAACCACTGCCGAGTCATTATCATGTGTATAACACGCGCTCCTGCGGTTATGATTACATTATCGTGTGTATAACACGCGCTCCTGCGGTTATGATTACATTATCGTGTGTATAACACGCGCTCCTGCGGTTATGATTACATTATCGTGTGTATAACACGCGCTCCTGCGGTTATGATTACATTACCATGTGTATAACACGCGCTCCTGCGGTTATGATTACATTACCATGTGTATAACACGCGCTCCCACGGTTATGATTACATTATCATGTGTATAACACGCGCTCCCACGGTTATGATTACATTATCATGTGTATAACACGCGCTCCTGCGGTTATGATTACATTATCATGTGTATAACACGCGCTCCTGCGGTTATGATTACATTATCATGTGTATAACACGCGCTCCTGCGGTTATGATTACATTATCATGTGTATAACACGCGCCCCTGCGGTTATGATTACATTATCATGTGTATAACACGCTCTCCCGCGGTTATGATTGAAAGATGGTGAATATATATAGTATGAGGACACCCATAGACATACAACACTGGCTCAGCTAATTTGTATCGTACAGTTGACCAGAAGTGTTTTATCATTACGCAATTGCACCTGTTATGAAGACGATTACGATAACCTATGTATATATGCTTATTATCTTTGTTTAGCAAGATGCTCTTCCTAATCACTTTATTCAACAAGCTTTGAAAGTTATTACATTTAGTATATAAAGGAGCCTAAAATGTCACGTCTACCATGAAGACATTCGAAAAATTATACTCACTGGGAACACCATTCCGTTGTTTTCTGTTGTATCATAACTTGTCATCGTCAATGCAGAATGGTCTTAAGTGCACAACGAAAGTTGGCTTCCTTTACTTTATCCTTCAAACCATCAAAATAAGTTTGCTTAACATGACAGAGAAATATACTCAAATAAAGAATATTAATATGATATAGTTACTCAACAAACACGTTTTCTGTGATGAGGTAATCATAGGGTAGCGTAGTTAACACTGACCGTTTTCCACGTATTCTCGTCTACAAGTTCCCAGCTTACTCATGAGATGGCGCAAGTGGTAACTTCAGGCACCCCTCTTCAATAATAATGGTAACATGGAACTGTCATGCACATTCTCCTCTTGGTTGAATCTTGTTAAATTTGTTCCAGTCTACCCGGAGCTCTGGCGCTTTGTGGATGTAGCCAGTGTGTCTGTGTCTGTACAGTTGTTTATACACGTTAGTTAGGTAGTATTACCCCCCAGTGTTACGTTGTGAAAGCTATCAACATGCCAGAAAATATTAGAACAATGGATGATAATCGTACAGCATCTTCGTCAGGTGTGGAACCATTCAGAAAGTGCAACGTACAGTTCCTGATGCCATGATGACCACAAAGCTATCGTCATAAGAGGCAACAAATAGACGCCAGAAATTATAGTGCTCTTCCTTTAGATGCCACGCTGAGATTTTCCGATGACCATGGCGGGGTAAGTGATTTTGCTCCAAAGACATAGACGTGTTTGACATTGGCGGTAATTCACAAGACGAGACCTTGAGACCGAGGTCGTAAGCAGGAGTTAAGTGTTTCCGCATTATCTACCGTCATGTCTTTATTCATGCCTCAATTTAGATGAAATTGATCGACAATATGATTTTTTAGTAACGCATTGCGTGTGTTATGTACACGGTATACCTTTTTACATGTGCATGAATCTTAAGATTATATTTACGTCATATCATGATTCCATATAGAACTATCTATCTCTTTCTTACATGTTTATTTAAAAGATGCTCTAATAGAACTTTTCATGATCATTTTGGTGAAGAAAATGGTGTTTCTGTCTGTCAAAACGTGTTTTACAAAGAGAGAGAGAAAAAGATGTTCATATGTTTGGCGTTAGCGTGAGGCACACAGAAGACAGGCCACACATGCACGGTGAAAGTGTATGTAGAATTATTTCTATCACCTGAAGAAGGCGTTAAAGATTTTTCGATCGGTGGATGTAGTACTTAACTTGACGTTAACGCCCTTAACGACCCTACCAGTCGTTAGGCCTAAAGTCCAAACAACCAACGAAGCGATCGGAGCATTTGAGCGGGTAAGGAATCACCTGGGCTTTGGCTTGAGTGTGTTAATTACGTACGTAGAAGGAGAGGTCGGCTTCGAACCCTGCCCATATATATATATATATATATATATATATATATATATATATATATATATCCTCCGCTCACAGTGGCCAGTCTCACACTCAAGGGTTGGGTACGCCATAAACCACCAGTTGCCTATTTAGTAGTTGCCAGATCAGACACATGAACACCAGATAGACACAAAATGTACCAGATCAAAATTAGCATTGAAATTTAAACCTTATTCTATTACTTACGTACTGTTCACTTTGTCATACAAAATAACAAATTACCCTAATAATGATCACCGCGATTGTTTCTCTGAGTAAACGAGCTAATTGGGTGATATGAACGATAAATATCTTCATAAGTACTATCCTGTCTCGTTAAGTTTGTACAGAAAAAATTGCGGTGTTATACGTATGTGGATAACATTAGACCATTTTCTATAAATCCAATTTCTACAATAACGCAAAGACGTTAACGGGGCATGACCATACCCTCTACTTTTTATCATATATCGTTAATGCAGATCCACGTAGTTATTAGCAAGCACTCTCTCTGATATCTGTATGCCCTATGTATAATCCGTACATACATACATTACATATCGCGTATTCCCGATACGAGACGAAAACGATAAATGGGGGAATTGAGACCCCGCTCGTCACAAACAGTTTTCATTTGTGGCAAACACAGAGAGAGAGAGAGAGAGAGAGAGAGAGAGAGAGAGAGAGAGAGAGAGAGAGAGATAGAGATAGAGAGAGAGAGAGAGATTTGACAGCATGCAGACAAAGCTTTCAGATTAAGAAGAATTACCAGTCCTATTTGTCCTACAATCCCTTGTAGTGCGTGTAGCTACGACGAATAATCGCACGTATTTCAGTTGGATTCGACGGCGTTATGTTCTTGTGCATGACGCTCAGTCATTTCATGTTGCTCGACATAGTACAGGCAACGGGTTTGTGTGTGGGGTGGAGGAAGTAGAGTTATCCTGGCTGTGTTTGAAATCTGTTCCATGCTCCCATTGGGTCGACATAATACGTGAAACACTTTTATTAGGAGCGGAGTTATTCTGGAACCACATGAAATCTGTTCATGTTCGAGGTAATTAAACTTCATGTCAGTGTGGTATTACTCGTACTGATCCATGGATGAACAGAATCGTATACCCCGTATTGCTTCGTGTGAATGATAATATTTCCGGGTTACGATCATATTATTTTTACACTCCCTTTTTTTTTCTCTCTCTCTGTAGTTGAACACCGTTGAAATGAACGTAAGCAATGGAGAGACTGTGGGAAGTAGAGATAAGAAGAGAGACAGAGAAACTAGAGGCAGCAGAACAGAGTAGAAAGAGAGTACGTGGGAGGACATAAGAGAGTACGTGGGAGGGCATAAGAGAGTACGTGGGAGGGCATAAGAAAGAGAAACTAGAGATAGCACAACAGAGGACAGAGTAGAAAGAGAGGACGTGGGAGGATATAAGAAAGACAGATAACAAACACCTGATGGTCTATCTATCTATCTATCTAATGTATATATAGATATATATATATATATATATATATATATATATATATATATATATATATATATATATATATATATA
>NC_092237.1:14514800-14534800 GCF_036320965.1 Panulirus ornatus
CTTATATCACCGGTGTCGGGGATGTGGTTGGTGTCATCTGTTGTTTTAATACACATTTGAATTTACACCATTTTATTCCTTGCGTCTTTTTTTTTTCACTATTTCTTATTTTATGTGAAGGTAAGATCCAGAATTTTTAATGTGTCATCCCCTCTGTCTGTACAGGAAAGCTCATATAAACTCTAACGATCTCTCTCTCTCTCTCTCTCTCTCTCTCTCTCTCTCTCTCTCTCTCTCTCTCTCTCTCCTCGAGAATCCAGATTCACACAGCTGTATCCCAGCACCAGGCCTATCCCACCGCTGAAACTTTCCAATCACCGAGAAGTACCGATCTCACTGCTTCATGTTCGGCCCTAGCTGTTCCTCATTCCCTGTCCCATAGCCGTGAGGTCTCACCCCTCCTAATCCCCCTTCCTCCACCTGTGATATCTTTCTCTCACCCGTAACATACCTATCCCCTCTCTGTAACATCCTTAACCCCACCAATAGCATCCTTCCCTCTCTCTCTCTCTCTCTCTCTCTCTCTCTCTCTCTCTCTCTCTCTCTCTCTCTCTCTCTCTCTCTCTATATATATATATATATATATATATATATATATATATATATATATATATATATATACTACACCACATGTAACACCCTCCCTGCCAGCGGCTGCCCCGCCCTCTGGTATAACACCAACTTTTCGTCTCTGTGATCTAGTAAATCACACAGCAAGAGCGGCTATTAGGGGCCCGTGGCGTGGGGGGGAAATTGAGAGATGGTGGGGGTAAAACTGGTTGGCAAGGGGGAGGTTTACTGTGGCGGAGTTATTTATCACTAGGGAAAAAAGGGTCAGGTGTAGTCGAGCAGGCTCTGAGAGAGGTCGTGTGGTGAGGTGACGCCACACACACACACACACACACACACACACACAAGACAAGGACATAGGTATAGACCTTCTAACCGTACCTCATAAAGGGTCGAAACCTGATTAGCGATTCACAGACTTCAAAAAAAAAAAAAGAAATAAGGAGAAGAATGATAAAGTGTATGGTTTCCCTCAGTAGGGAGACGTAAGCTACGCGCTCAAAATAAAGAGTGAAGAGATCAATAAATCTATGTTTATGCTCTTTGTTACTTTAGGGCGTAGATTACCATTGTGATTTATTACACCAAACGTCGAACAAGTTTAGTCTAATAAAGTGCTTTACCTGCACACATGTGTGGTAATGTTAACACACACACAACAGCTCAATTATCAATGTAAATTCGGATTTTTCCTACCTCGGCAATGTTACTTCCCCATTGTTAACCACACAGACATACATGCACACATACACACGCACACACACACACACACCACCACCACCACCACTACATCACGGGCCAGCTCGTGTTAGGATCCGCATGGGTTCGCATCGTGTGGGTGGCAGGTCGGCCGACACACACCCCAGATGTTCATCCTCTCCTTAGGGCTAGTTGATGAATAGGTACCTAGCTAACGCAGAGATGCACGTACGTGTGTGCATGCATACGTAAGAGTATAGACATGGTACATATATACGCATATGTATGTATATGCATACGTAAGAGTATTATCATTGTACATATACACACGTATGTGTTTACATACATATGTGAGACTGTAGAGATGGTACATGTATACAAGGTTAAGAGGCGAGGCAAAGCGAGTGTAACACTCTCTCTACGTAACACACAAATGGTAACCACATACACTTATTAACGTACACTAACTCACAGCAGTGAACAGTGTCCCTGTTGTCAGTGAAAAATTTTATCAGTTGGTGTTTTTCATCAGACCTTGATCCGCTCACTGCCGCAAGAGTTTCGTATAAAAAAGAATATATATATATATATATATATATATATATATATATATATATATATATATATATATATATATATATATATATATATTTCAAGTGCACTCAACTTTTTTACGTTTCATTTTCATATCACAGATCGGAAAAAAAAGGGGAGAAATACTAGCATCATGGATGCGTATTTACAAAATGAAGGAAATAAAAAAGAGTACCTATGAAATACGTGTTCTAGTTTTATTTCTACGTTAGCGTTACACATCTGGGTTCTATGAGAGAGAGAGAGAGAGAGAGAGAGAGAGAGAGAGAGAGAGAGAGAGAGAGAGAGAGAGACGGTAGGAGTGAAAAATAGAAATAACTAGATTTATAGATAGAGATAAACAGAATTGTTCGTACGATAGATCGTATATATATATATATATATATATATATATATATATATATATATATATATATATATATATATATATATATCTGCACTCGGTGAGGACTATATACACTAGTAAGCGTTGGCCCCTCGAAAGCGATTACTTGCATGGATTTATTGCACAGAATTTGTCTCTGTACCTGCTCTGTGCAACACTACCTGAAAGCAACATGATGTTTACTTAAATGTTATCTGTTTTCTCTTCATAGTTTCCTTGTTGTCTGGATGCGTTTTATATTGCTGGGAGAGTAGGCGCGTGATGTGTGGCCAGCGCGGGGGCACCTGGGGTTGCGTTTACCACTGGGTGGAGTGTAAACAAGCAGAGCCATCCTCTCTCTCTCTCTCTCTCTCTCTCTCTCTCTCTCTCTCTCTCTCTCTCTCTCTCTCTCTCTCTCTCTCTCTCTCTCTCTCTCTCTCTCTCTCTCTCTCTCTCTCTCTCTCTCTCTCTCTCTCTCTCTCTCTCACGATATAGGTGATGTCATATACCTGTCTTTCGTACCACCTCCTCCTCCTCCTCCTCCTCCTCTTCCACGTTTCACAGCTATTAAGGTGTGTTTGATACTTTAAATAGGTTGTGCTGACGAAACTTTCTGACCTTGATTATTGTTTATATAGAAAGTATTGACCTTTGGCAGTCGATGAAGCTCCAAACCACAAGTAACCAGCCAACTGTATGATTATACAGTTACTTGACAGGGTTTGCCACGGCAGATGTTACAGTTATTGACAGGGGTTGCCGTAGTAGGTGTTACAGTTATTGACGGAGTTTACTGGTACAGGTGTTACAAATTATTGACAGAGTTTGCCTATACGTGAAAGCATAGCCAAAAATAAAATCAATAATTTCACAGTATTGATAAATGAGATCTGATATATATATATATATATATATATATATATATATATATATATATATATATATATATATATATATATATATACTGCCATTCTATTCAAATAACCAATCAGTCACTTACACTTATTTGACGAAAAACAAGTACCAAATTTTGTGTACGTACAAGGTACCCTTGATCTACCAGCTGGGAAAAAAAAGAGGGTGGTATTTTAGCGTCTAAATGAAAATTGAAATAGCCTATCTTTTACCAAGCAGCTGGGGAAATAATGGTATTTTATGGTCTAAATGCCACGAAAACAGTCTTGATTTGAATATTTTTCGCCAGGAGAGGCAGTCTGGGGCGTCCTCACGCCAAGCCTACTGGCTCATAAGACTCAGGTTTAAGACACATTTCCTCACCGCTGATGGGCCCAAATGTGGCAGTTTCTGTCTATCCCAGGACGGTGTGTGAATATACACATGCATGTAATTACGTAATCACACACACACACACACACACACACACACACACACACACACACACACACAGTCATCATATATGCAAGGGTTTCCGTGGTGTAGTGGTTCCATTTATAGAATAAGAGTTAAAACTGACTCTCCTGGGGTCGGGCCCACTTTAGTTCGAATCCTGGGTACAGAAGTCGGCCTACACCCAACCCAGATGTTCATCCTCCTCTTCTGTCTGTAGTCAATGATGGGGTGCCTGGTAAATATAGTCTGGGGTGTTTGGGTGATTGCTCATTTGTGATTACCAATTTTCAGTGTACAGAGAGGGAGTCGTACACTCGTGGAGGCCCAATTCTTGAGCCAACTTTCCAATCGTGCCACTTCTTGCATCTGTTCCTCTGGATGTACTGTCCTTAAGTCTCTAATTGTTCACTATCCGCGACATAGACCTGTTTTAAAACCTTCGTGGTTGTTATTTGGTCACCTCTCACTCATCTCTCTTCCAAGTTGGGCAAATATAAAGCCTCTAGTCTTTCCCTTAATTCTGATGTTACTTTTGATGCCCTCATCTTGTGTGTGTGTGTGTGTGTGTGTGTGTGTGTGTGTGTGTGTGTCTGTATGTGTGTGTGTGTGTGTGTGTGTGTGTGTGTGTGTGTGAGTGTGTGTGTGATTACTCTTTGTGTTTACTGTTTTTGTGTTAACTCTTGTGTTGCCCCGTTTACTAACCTTGCATACATGTACCACGTCTTTAGTCTTGTGTGTGTGTGTGTGTGTGTGTGTGTGTGTGTGTGTGTGTGTGTGTGTGTGTACATTCATAGGAGTAAAGACAAACCAGATGTGTACGAAATTTAGAGACGGTGCAACACGAATTTAAAAATCTCTCCTTGTGACAAACAGATGCTGTACTCACACACGCATATATATGATGTCACCATGGCTGTTTAATGTGTTTGCGGACGTAACGTCGATAGTGGGTCTATACGGAGGGAAAACTGAGTCTTAAAGCAACACTCGGGTAGCAGTCTATTGATTGTTGATGATGTTCACTGTGGAAGGAAAGAATGCTTTTTTTCTTTTCTTTTTAGCGGTGTGTATTAGGTCGTACTGCCTTGATGCAGCTGTGACGAAATGCTATATGGGGGAGGAAGGCAGGAGCTGACAGTGGGTTCTTTCCCAAATGTAGAGTGAGGGAGAAGTGATGGTAGGATAGAGAGAGAAAGAGTCAGGTAGAGCCAATAGCTGTAAAATTTGATGTGTGTATGAACACGCCACGTGACTGGTATTCAAATTGGCTCAGTGTGTCGCCTCTACAGCACGTATATCCTCTCCTATCTCGCAGTCTTTGTTTTGTCATGAACTCTTTTTCTCTGTCATACCTTACCATACGTTCCTCACTCACTGCAGTGGCCTACCGACATACCATATAGGAACTTCAAGTCACCAGCGAAGGGTTGGAGAGGTCGCTGCTCCTATGTATGTCTGAGGTGACGTTTATATCTGAGGAAAGTTAGGTCCGTTAGTATGGGGAGGAAAATATTGCATAGACGGGAGAAACATAAAGTAATTTGTGGCCAGTTCTGTAAATCTCTGCTTTGTCTCCTTCCCCTCAGTCTGTACCAACTCCGCTATTCCCTCCAACATTCGAATCCACATCTCGCCCAACAATACTATCTGTTCACCCTCCCTTATCGAGTCGAATATCCCGAGTGAACACCTTAAAAAGTGCAC
Source organism: Panulirus ornatus (assembly GCF_036320965.1). NCBI lineage: Eukaryota > Metazoa > Arthropoda > Malacostraca > Decapoda > Palinuridae > Panulirus > Panulirus ornatus. The sequence continues at coordinate 14,520,082 of NC_092237.1, forward strand.
CGACCCCCTTCCCTGGGCTGTCATCTGTTCCAGCTAACCCCACGACAAACATGTCTATATTTACCCCGGTTCTTATCACCGTGACAGCTGACCTGATGACCTAACACGCACACTTCTTCGCCCCACCCTTCGCAAGCATATATATATATATATATATATATATATATATATATATATATATATATATATATATATATATATATTATATATATATATTATATATATATATATATATATTATCCCTGGGGATAGGGCAGAAAGAATACTTCCCACGTATTCCCTGCGTGTCGTAGAAGGCGACTAAAAGGGGAGGGAGCGGGGGGGCTGGAAATCCTCCCCTCTCATTTTTTTTTTTTTTAATTATCTAAAAGAAGGAACAGAGAAGGGGGCCAGGTGAGGATATTCCCTCAGAGGCCCAGTCCGCTGTTCTTAACGCTACCTTGCTAACTCGGGAAATGGCGAGTGGTTTGAAAGAAAAGAAACTGCAGAAACAGGTGACTGAGTTTGGTAAAGTGTGTGAAAGAAGAAAGTTAAGAGTAAATATGAATAAGAGCAAGGTTATTAGGTACAGTAGGGTTGAGGGTCAAGTCAATTGGAAGGTAAGTTTGAATGGAGAAAAACTGGAGGAAGTAAAGTGTTTTAGATATCTGGGAGTGGATCTGGCAGCGGATGGAACCATGGAAGCGGAAGTGAATCATAGGGTGGGGAAAGGGGCAAAAATCCTGGGAGCCTTGAAGAATGTGTGGAAGTCGAGAACATTATCTCGGAAAGCAAAAATGGGTATGTTTGAAGGAATAGTGGTTCCAACAATGTTGTATGGTTGCGAGGCGTGGGCTATGGATAGAGTTGTGCGCAGGAGGATGGATGTGCTGGAAATGAGATGTTTGAGGACAATGTGTGGTGTGAGGTGGTTTGATCGAGTAAGTAATGTAAGAGTAAGAGAGATATGTGGAAATAAAAAGAGCGTGGTTAAGAGAGCAGAAGAGGGTGTTTTGAAATGGTTTGGGCACATGGAGAGAATGAGAGAGGAAAGATTGACCAAGAGGATATATGTGTCAGAGGTGGAGGGAACGAGGAGAAGTGGGAGACCAAATTGGAGGTGGAAAGATGGAGTGAAAAAGATTTTTGAGTGATCGGGGCCTGAACATGCAGGAGGGGGAAAGGCGGGCAAGGAATAGAGTGAATTGGATCGATGTGGTATACCGGGGTCGACGTGCTGTCAATGGATTGAATCAGGGCATGTGAAGCGTCTGGGATAAACCATGGAAGGTTCTGTGGGGCCTGGATGTGGAAAGGGAGCTGTGGTTTCGGGCATTATTGCATGACAGCTAGAGACTGAGTGTGAACGAATGGGGCCTTTGTTGTCTTTTCCTAGCGCTACCTCGCACACATGAGGGGGGAGGGGGATGTTATTCCATGTGTGGCGAGGTGGCGATGGGAATGAATAAAGGCAGACAGTGTGAATTGTGTGCATGTGTATATATGTATGTGTCTGTGTGTGTATATATATGTGTGTACATTGAGATGTATGGGTATGTATATTTGCGTGTGTGGACGTGTATGGATATACATGTGTATGGGGGTGGGCTGGGCCATTTCTTTGGTCTGTTTCCTTGCGCTACCTCGCAAACGCGGGAGACAGCGACAAAGCAAATAAAAAAAAGAAAGAAAGTAATATATATATATATATATATATATATATATATATATATATATATATATATATATATATATATATGAAATGGCACTCCCTACCCCTCTGTGCGCGCGAGGTAGCGCTAGGAAAAGACCTCAAAGACCACATTCGTTCACACACAATCTCTAGCTGTCATGTATAATGCACCGAAACCACAGCTTCCTTTCCACATCCAGGCCCCACAGAACTTTACATGGTTTACCCCAGACGCTGTACATGCCCTTGTTCAATCTATTGACAGCACGTCGACCCCGGTATACCACATTGTTCCAATATACTCTATTACTTGCACGCCTTTCACCCTTCTGCATGTTCAGGCCGCGATCGCTCAAGATCTTTTTCACTCATCCTTCCATCTCTAGTTTGGTCTCCCACTTCTCGTTCCCTCCACCTCTGATACATATATCTCATTGTCAATCTTTCCTCACTCATTCTCTCCATGTGACCAAAACATTTCAAAACACCCTCTCCTGCTCTCTCAACCACACTCTTTATATATATATATATATATATATATATATATATATATATATATATATATATATATATATATATATATATATCCGTAACTAAAGTGTATGTACATGAAATGGACGACTGAAAATGAAAGCTAAAAGAAAAAAAAAAGAAACATAGAAAAAGAAACTTCCCCCAAAAATGCTGAAGAGGAAACTGGAAATACTGAAGCGAAGATTGAACCGCTTGTCGGGATAATTGCTTGCTTGTTTTTGTTCGGAATAGAAATAAAACATCGGTTACAAAATTGGAACACGGAGGGAGGAGGTTGGAGACTGGTATTTGTATAAATAAATGATGCAGTGATTGAGGGTGAAACTCAAGGAGAAAGTGAGATTGAGTGAAAGACAGACAGACAGACAGACGTGTAGAGAGATTAAGCTTTTCGGTCTGTTAGCTTCGTTTACTGGGAAAATCTTGCTTACTTGTTGGTCAGATTTTAAAAGAAAATCTTTAGTTTACGTAGACTTGCAGGCTTTATTTACGACAAGAACTTAGAAAGAAGAAGTGAGCCTTCTAACTTGTACCACACTATTCTGTGAGTTTCTGATATCTTCCGCTATCACAAGCAGCCTCGAAAGGATCCAGTGGTCTGTTGCCTTTTGTATTCCTTTGAATTCTTTTGTCTAACGCTCGTATACAGTCTAAACGTATCTGTTAACAACGAGTTAGCATCATCGTTTAGACTTGGATCCTGAAGTGTGTACTAAACCCATTCAAGAGTCGTTCTTGTGATGATGGCTGAGTGGCGATGGTCAGGTCTGAGGTGATGATGGTCAGGTCTGGGGGTGGTGATGGTCAGGTCTGGGGGTGGTGATGGTCAGGTCTGGGGTGGTGATGGTCAGGTCTGGGGTGGTGATGGTCATGTCTGTGGTGGTGATGGTCAGGTCTGGGGGTGGTGATGGTCAAGTCTGAGGAGGTGATGGTCAGGTCTGGGGTGGTGATGGTCAAGTCTGAGGTGTCCATGGTCAGGTCTAGGGGTGGTGATGGTCAGGTCTGGGGGTGGTGATGGTCAGGTCTGAGGTGGTGATGGTCAGGTCTAGGGTGGCGAGGGTCTGGTCAAAGCCGCGGTGATGATCAGGTCTAGGGGTAGCGTATCCCATGCACCTAACCCACACCTGCAACCCTGACCCAATGCCTCAGCCCTTAAAAGTCTTTCTCATCCTTGATCCCAAACCCTCATCATAAACCTCACTCCTAAAGATATAAAACATGAAGCCAACCTCACCCTACCCCAGATCCACAACCTCACCACCTCAGTATCTCCCTAACAAGCCAGATATCCAACCCTCAGCCGGCCGTGTCTTAACCCCTGAGTCCAACAGCGTCTCAGGTTTCCCTCGAACACATCCTTTGTCTCCACCTTCTTCACACAGTACCAGACTGTTCCTCCGTGGATGACCACGTACTCAACTCACCCCCAAGCTTACCCTGAGTCACAACTCGAACTAAACTCGACCTTTTATTTTTGTCCTTTTTATCCTTAAAGCCTTCGTCATGTCTACCATCTCAGGTCCTAGTTATTCTCTTAGACGCATGTCTTCCCCAGAGTGGGTTCGTGAGAGTTGTTGCTTGACTACGGTCGCCAGAGGAGGTGATCACTTGTAAGGAGGTGGTGCTAGATCATGAGGGTCGGGTCTGAGAGATATCTCTCCTACTGTATAGATATGTCTGGCTTAACTTGAACTATATATATGTACAGAGAGTGTACCAGCCAGCGTGGGCGTATCTGGCTGGTTTTAGAAGTTAGCCGAGTGGAAATCAACACTTGGCCATAATCTCGATAACAACTGTGACCCTACAATGCACAAGGACCCCCCCCCCTGCAATGCACAAGGGCTCCTAGTTTGACTCAAGGATCGTACCTTTGTGCTGAGGATCGTACTATTATGCTCAAGGATCGTACCGTTGTGCTCAAGGGTCGTTCCGTTGTGCTCAAGGGTCGTTCCGTTGTGCTCAGGGGTCGTACCGTCGTGTTTAAGGATCGTACCGTTGTGCTCAAGGGTGGTATCGTTATGCTCAAGGATCGCACCATTGTGCTCAAGGATCGTACCGTCGTGCTCAAGGATCGTACCGTTGTGCTCAAGGGTCGTAGCGTTGTGTTCAAGGATCGTACCGCTGTGCTCAAAGATCGTACCATTGTGCTCAAGGATCGTACCGTTGTGCTCAAGGATCGTACCGTTGTGCTCAAGGATCGTACCGTTGTGCTCAAGGATCGTACCGTTGTGCTGAAGAATCGTACTATTATGCTCAAGGATCGTACCGTTGTGCTCAAGGATCGTACCGTTGTGCTCAAGGATCGTACCGTTTTGCTCAAGGATCGTACCGTTGTGCTCAAGGATCGTACCGTTGTGCTCAAGGATCGTACCATTGGGTTCAAGGATCGTACCATTGGGCTCAAGGATCGCACCATCGTGTTCAAGGATCGTACCATTGTGTTCATGGATCGTACCGTTGTGCTCAAGGATCGTATCGTTGTGCTCAAGGATCGTACCGGTGTACTCAAGGATCGTACCATTTAGCCAATTGCATGTTAAAAGCATGTATACACATGAAGCACGGCAGGGTGACATAACAGACAGTGTTTGTAAGGCAGCCTTGTTCACGTCCTGCGACCGGAGTTCCGACCTTCGACCTTCCCCGTAAGTTTGCACTAATCACCCGACAGAAACTCTCCCATTATAATTAAATCTTTTTAACTGGAGTTTGGCGCTGAAATTTATGTGTTTCAACAAACTTTGCTTGAGGGGCTGGCTTGGAGACCATCGGAAATAAATGTCATAGTTTAATCAAATATTCTTTAAGGTTTCAACTCCTTTTTAGACTGAATAATATATGGTTTATACAAATGCTATATAGGTTCAAGTCATTTAGGCTGAGTGACGTATTGGTTTAAGATAATGCTCTTTAAGTTTAAAATGATTGAGGCTGAGTGACGTAGTATCGGTTTGGGAAATGCCCTTTAAGTTTAGATCCTTTGTGATCGATTGTCGTGTGCTTTAAAGAAATGTTCTTTAAACAGTTTGGGCTGAATGATTTAGGGTTTAGGTAGATTCTATTCAAGTTCAACTGCTTTGCGCTGAATGACGTATGGTTTAAGGAAATGATCTCGAAGGTTAAATGATTTAGCCTACATGATGTACGATTTAAACAAATGATCTTTTTGTCCAGATCCTTCAAGCAATGATAAAGGAAATGCACTTTCAGTTTAGATAATCAAGTTTGAATGACACCATGAGATCGAGTTTTAGGTTGGTATATACAGTCAATCAGTTATTCATCAACGAGGGCCATTATACAATGTGAACAATGTGTGTATTATCTCTGGGTTATCATGAACACCTGAGTATGGTGTTGCAACTTGATGGTGTCGATGGTGCTCAATCCTATCTATATAGGCTTGAGCCTTTACAAGTAAGCCTTGTCTTAAGATGGCCCGTCCATTCCTGACCCTTTATCATAGACGGAATGGCCATCAACATTATAGATCACTAAGCCATAACCCGTACCAGAGGTCGTTTATAGAAATTGAAATGATTAAAATGATTTGGCCCTCCCCTCCAGCAAGGGCAGCCAGCAAGTGTTGGTATCACTGCTGACATGGATGTAATGGACAGCTGTGTAATGAGAGAATATTACTTTGACAGGAGGATCTATTTCCCATTTCAGTGATATTTGGGCTTGTATGATATTCCTTATGCAAATGAAAGAAAGAAATGTGTCATGTTTCAGTATTCCAGGACATGTAAATATAAAGAAAAGTATCATAGTTCAGTATTCTAGGACATGTAAATGTGATCTGAAAAGCTGAGAGACGAGCTAGTGCAATTCTGACTTACGTTAGTTACAGTAAATATGTTACTATTACAAGTAAATATGGTTATTGTTACAAGTGAAGTCAAACACGACTTATAGATTCAGCATATATATATTAGCAGATGAGTACCTAATCAAGGCCATCTCATTAACGGTATATATATATATATATATATATATATATATATATATATATATATATATATATATATATCAGATTGGGGAAGAGCAGTGTGGTTTCAGAAGTGGTAGAGGATTTGTGGATCAGGTGTTTGCTTTGAAGAATGTATGTGAGAAATACTTAGAAAAGCAAATGGATTTGTATGTAGCATTTATAGATCTGGAGAAGGCATATGATAGAGTTGATAGAGATGCTCTGTGGAAGGTATTAAGAATATATGGTGTGGGAGGCAAGCTGTTAGAAGCAGTGAAAAGTCTTTATCGAGGATGTAAGGCATGTGTACGTGTAGGAGGAGAGGAAAGTGATTGGTTCTCAGTGAATGTAGGTTTGCGGCAGGGGTGTGTGATGTCTCCATGGTTGTTTAATTTGTTTATGGGTGGGGTTGTTAGGGAGGTGAATGCAAGAGTTTTGGAAAGAGGGGCAGGTATGAAGTCTGTTGGGGATGAGAGAGCTTCTGATGATACAGCGCTGGTGGCTGATTCATGTGAGAAACTGCTGAAGCTGGTGACTGAGTTTGGTAAAGTGTGTGAAAGAAGAAAGTTAAGAGTAAATGTGAATAAGCAAGGTTATTAGGTACAGTAGGGTTGAGGGTCAAGTCAATTGGGAGGTAAGTTTGAATGGAGAAAAACTGGAGGAAGTAAAGTGTTTTAGATATCTGGGAGTGGATCTGGCAGCGGATGGAACCATGGAAGCGAAATTGGATCATAGGGTGGGGGAGGAGGCGAAAATCCTGGGAGCCTTGAAGAATGTGTGGAAGTCGAGAACATTATCTCGGAAAGCAAAAATGGGTATGTTTGAAGGAATAGTGGTTCCAACAATGTTGTATGGTTGCGAGGCGTGGACTATGGATAGAGTTGTGCGCAGGAGGATGGATGTGCTGGAAATGAGATGTTTGAGGACAATGTGTGGTGTGAGGTGGTTTGACCGAGTAAGTAACGTAAGGGTAAGAGAGATGTGTGGAAATAAAAAGAGCGTGGTTGAGAGAGCAGAGGAGGGTGTTTTGAAATGGTTTAGGCACATGGAGAGAATGAGTGAGGAAAGATTGACCAAGAGGATATATGTGTCGGAGGTGGAGGGAACGAGGAGAAGTGGGAGACCAAATTGGAGGTGGAAAGATGGAGTGAAAAAGATTTTGAGTGATCGGGGCCTGAACATGCAGGAGGGTGAAAGGAGGGCAAGGAATAGAGTGAATTGGATCGATGTGGTATACCGGGGTTGACGTGCTGTCAGTGGATTGAATCAGGACATGTGAAGCGTCTGGGGTAAACCATGGAAAGCTGTGTAGGTATGTATATTTGCCTGTGTGGACGTATGTATATACATGTGTATGGGGGTGGGTTGGGCCATTTCTTTCGTCTGTTTCCTTGCGCTACCTCGCAAACGCGGGAGACAGCGACAAAGCAAAAAAAAAAAAAAAAAAAATATATATATATATATATATATATATATATATATATATATATATATATATATATATATATATATTTTTTTTTTTTTTTCTTTTTTTTCCTTTATTGTACTTTGTCACTATCTCCCGCGTTAGCAACGTAACGCAAGGAAATAGACAAAAGAATGGCTCAACCCACCCATATATCCATGTATATACATAAACGCCCACACACGCACATATACATACTTATACATTCCAACGTGTACATACATGTACATACGCGGACATATGCATATATACATATGTACATATTCATACATGCGGCCTTCATCCATTCTCCCCGCCACACATGATATGACACCCCCCTCCCCCCGCGTGCGCGCGAGGTAGCGCTAGGAAAAGACAACGAAGGCCACATTCGTTCACACTCAGTCTCTAGCTGTCATGTGTAATGCACCGAAACCATAGCTCCCTTTCCGCATCCAGGCCCCACAAAACTTTCCATGGTTTACCCCAGACGCTTTACATTCCCTGGTTCAATCCATTGACAGCACGTCGACCCCGGTATACCACATCGTTCTAATTCACTCTATTCCTTGCACGCCTTTCACCCTCCTGTATGTTCAGGCCCCGATCGCTCAAGATCTTTTTCACTCCATCCTTCCACCTCCAATTTGGTCTCCCACTTCTCGTTCCCTCCACCTCTGACACATATATCCTCTTGGTCAATTTTTCCTCACCCATTCTCTCAATTTGACCAAACCATTTCAAAATACCCTCTTCTGTTCTCTCAACCACACTCTTTTTATTACCACACATCTCTCTTACCCTCTCATTACTTACTCGATCAAATCACCTCACACCACATATTGTCCTCAAACATCTCATTTCCAACACATCCACCCTCCGCACAACCCTATCTATAGCCCATGCCTTACAACCATATATATATATATATATATATATATATATATATATATATATATATATATATATCTTTCATACTGTTCGCCATTTCCCGCGTTTGCGAGATAGCGTTAAGAACAGAGGACTGGACCTTTGAAGGAATATCCTTACCTGGCTCCCTTCTCTGTTCCTTTTGGAATGTTAAAAAAAAAAAGAAGGGGAGGATTTCCACCCACCCGCTGATGAACAGCTTAGTTGACTGTGAGCCGACAGCTGCAGCGGTTTAGAGTGATATAGACCACTCATGTAGATGTAAAATCATTTTAGGATCAGCGCCGTAATATGACCGTAGCAAGATACGATACATGTACTTTTTCATGGTTATCTTTTACGTATATATCTTTTTATTTGTATTACAAGATAAGTTTAAAAAGGACTGGAATTGTGGAAACAATTCAAACTTAACTTTATGAACTGATTCTCTATGAAAAGGATGTTATTTTAAGTCCTTAAAAACTAAATATTTCTTAGCTTTTGCTATCCTATTTCCGTTTCTTCTGACATCGACTAGCCCACCTAGCCTAAGTTATCTTTACGTAGCCCAAGTCAACCTCACCTAACTTAGAATATATATATTTGACGTAGGAAGACCACTAGATTTGAACACTGGCAAAGTTGAGTCAAAAGTCTTCCGCTCTTAGTTAACATATACCTTTTTCTTTCCCCCGTTATTTTGGCAAATGAATTGGCGCGTTGTTTTATGTTGGGTGTGCGGGCTACGCTGCTGGTTTCTGTGTTTGCCTAGGTTATTTATTATCTGTTCTGTTTCTTTTCATGAAAGTGTTTCACGAGTTTATAATACGTTATTGTCTGTTTGTTATTTTGGCTGAGACTTTTGCATGTAGTTGTTTGTGTTGTGATTTCTTGTTGCTTGGTTGTTTTTGTTTTTGTTATTTCATTAATTTCTTTATCTATATTGTTTGTACATCTTGTTTATGCCCTATATTTTATTTATTTATTGAGTCTGAATGGCTTTTATATGAATTATTCCGTCAGACAGATTCATGTCAACTGAAGATTGAGTACGAAAAAGTGATTATATGATTTACTATAACTGATTTATTTAATCAATGAAGCATTAAAAATTCTATGAAACTTAATAGCATGAAGTTTAAATACCGGTTCCTCAGAGATAAGAGTTTTCAAAAGATAATGATCTTATTCATATTCCACAAACTGTTCTCTACACGTTTTCCTCCAACACAGTTTAATAGCTTAACCGTAAGATGGCAGTAATGGCAAGTCTTTTTTCCTAACTCTTCAAAAATACCGGTAACCCGGGAAAGTTATACTTCCTAAATACATCCTCGTTGGTCCAAGTTACAACTTGTTTTTAGTTTACCCAGAACACTGGCGCCTAGCGGATTTAACCAGTGTATCTGAATTTGTACAATTGTTTTCATACCCGTTTTCTGTTCGGCAGTATTGCCTCCGTGTTACGTTATGGAGACTGTTCACATACCTGTGAATACAAGAACAATGGTTGATAACCCTAAAGCATCTCCCCAGGTGTGCAGATGTTCAAAAGTGTAAATATTTAGTTGTTGACGACATGATCACAAGCGCTAGTCTCAGGAGACAGCATATGGAGGACAAATATTACAGTGCAACTCAGATGACATGAAGATCACAAGCGCTATTCGGAAGAGACAGGATGTGGAGGAGAAATATTACAGTGCAACTCGTATGGGTGAAGGAGTCTACCAAGGATGTTGGACGACCTTGGTGGAGCAAAGCAGTTTGCGTTATGTTTCACGCTAACGAAACCTTGAGACCCAAGACGTAGGTAGTGAGTGGTTGGGACTGTTTCTTCGTTATTTACCCGCTTATCGTTATAGATGCTTTAGTTCTGATGAAATCAATAAACAGACTAACAGAATGATTTTTTTTTTTTTTTGAGTTATGTAGAAACTATATCGTTTCCTGTTTGTAATCAGCGATTTTTTTTTTCGATCCTGATTCCCTCCAAGTGATATCTTGTTACATAAATGTTCATTGGAAACTAGAAAAAAAAACGGTATTCATATCTCAAGTAGAAAATATTTTATCAAAAAGTTGTAAACATGTTTGGCGCGAGCTTGAAGCACATAGAGACCTCGAAATCTTGAGGGAGTGGGTGTCACCCAGCTTGTTATTTTTTTTTTAATTCATTATGGCCAAATTTTTTCATTGATTCTGAATTTCTTCTCACAATCTATTTGTTCTTTAATTTACATTTTGTAGTCCTGTGGGCTAGTAATAAGTTTATATATCCTGAATGCAATTCTTATATGCTTAATTGAATTAATAATTTCTTCAGCCATCCAACTTTGAAAATCCCTGTCTGTCTCTTTCAAGGAAAAGTAATTCATTTCGAAGTTGCTCCACATCTCTTCAACTGTATCCATGTTGAAGACCATAATCCACTCTGCATCACCATGTCATGGCTTATCAAAGTCTGTCAAGTCTAGAATATGGCAACCCTGTGTGTTTATCGAAAATCGAAACGGAACTTGCCAGTGATTCGTTTAGTACTGCAATCACTGTTACATGCATTCCACTGGCCTTATGGACGTTAGTTTAGTCTCTGTGGATGTCTCTGTATCAGAAAGGGTATTGCCTCTGACTGGGGGCATTGGATGATGTGATTCAGTGAAATAGATTGTTCTTGTTATTCTCTTGACCACCTATCCCGGTGATATTGCAGGGATTGTAAAAGATTTCTTACAATTATAATTATTGCTTCGTTATTGGTAGTTGAAGGTTTATCATATTCTCCTCTCTCTTCTCAGAAGCCTTTCCGCCTTTCAGGGTAAAGGTAGCAAAAACCCAATGAGCTATGATAATTGATTTCATTCCTTTTCCTCGTGTACATTGTATTTCTTTTATCTGAAATGGCCTTGATGAAGGTATATATATTTCTCCCCGCGTTAGGTCATTAACTACAAAAAAGAAGTAATACAATGGTTCTAAAAGCATTCGCTCTGTTTTTCTGTTGGTTATATATATGTCACTGAACCTCGACTGCGATCAATAGCTTAAGAGCCATATATGATATATACGTCACATGTATGTACATCACAACAACGAATTTCCCTCCAACAAACATTGGCAATGTTTAGAAAGAAGAATCCAGTTCCATTAATTTTGAACTGAAATGTTTAGAAAGAAGAATTCAGTCCCTTTAATTTGAACTGAAATGCCCACAATGGAGGAATGGTAATGTCTAATTGGTTTGAAAGTTATTTTAAACTTCGGGACCATCAATTATTATGAGGGTTAATCATCGTAAAGGCTGTGAACGTTAGGATATCAGTAACGGGCGAAAAAGTCTTGAACAACGTAACTTTAGTTGCGATGTTTTATGCCTTAACTGTTTGCCGGCAACACTGGCAGTCGTTACACAGTTGCCCAATCCATCCATTTTGAATATAATTCTAAAATAGAATTTTTAGGAAAGCAATATTTTCTCTTGAGGATGGAAACGATTCCGTAAATAAAACTCTCATCTTTACTATACCAATGTTTTTCCCACACCTCCTGCTTCTCCCACAGTTGGCAGTTAATATAAAGTACCAAGTCACTGAGCGCATTTAGTGTGTGTGTGTGTGTGTGTGTGTGTGTGTTGAGGAGGGAGGGGGGCTCAGTCAGGCCACCGCTTACGTTACCAGAGCTTTTTATCATTTCCACAGATTTTACGACCAGATCAGATAAAATTCAGGAAGAGCTTGGCCAAACACTCGTTCTCGAACTGTAATATCATGATCTGATAATGGCTAAATCAGATGCATAATGCTCTGTTTTCGGGGGGGAAAAAAAGAGAAAAAGAGTTCACTTCATAAATATCTAATTTCCATCCAGTAATAAAAAAGGTGGAAATTCTTTTCAATCAGATCAAAACGTTTCAAACATCGGATTATATTACTGCAATCACATTTCAATGAATTGCCGCCGTTCACCGTATGTTTTAATCTAGTGTACTTTATTGTCCTAGATTCCATTATATAACTTACGCAGTAGTCGATAGAATGGGTTTTCATAGCAATACCTCGGCGAAAAGCGCGAGAGCACAAAGTGCATTTGGAATTGGATGAAATACCTCGTAAATATATGTTGGAGTTCTTTCCATGAACCTAATGTATATATTTTCTATCATGGGTTCGGCTCTGTTCATGGTAGTATTTTGAACTCCTTGTATATTAGTCTACGAATAAGATACCAGTCAGGTGTAGGTCAATTACATTTGGTCAAAGACAAACATTCAAATTCATCGTTAAGCCATTGTCTTCGTAACCACAGGAGTAGTGGTTGGATGACCTCATTAACCTAACACTCTTGACTCACAAACAAACGTCAAAGCTTTCAGGTTTGTGTAATACAGTTTTCGTATTTTACCCACAATTGAACATTTTCAGTTCCATATATCTCGTTCATAAAAAAAAAATTGAGAGTAAAACACGCCTTAGGTGTAACGGAAGTACTTTGATAACTTTTAATTTAGATTGTTGATGATTAGAGTTAGTCAGACGACAATTACCTGGTCTTGATAAATGTATCCATACATAAGTTTTATACTGTTTCAGTTCGATTATGAAAAACACTGGGCCAACGATCGTGTCATCGTTGAATTTCGTTAAGTCTCTGCTTCATATTCCATCATGTGATGAGTTGCAGTTTATTTCTAGTTGTTTACATGACGCAAGTCTACACACACACACACACACACATTTGAAACCCCAGCCTAAGTTTTAGATAAGCCAAAAGATACCCAGCACATCCCACCACAAGATCACAAGTGCAGTCTAGGGAACTTGCAAAATTCTTATCAGAAGAAAAATATTGCATTAAGACGCAAAAGAAGAATAACAACCTTATAAACGAAATGGCTGATTTCCCTGGCGGTATTGTAACTTGCTTGCTGTATGCAGGCGAGGTCGCAACAAAATGAGGCAGTAATACATTCATGCTTCCCAGCAGAGCGGACGGCGCCGTCTGTTATATTTCTCTCTTGTGTCTCCCCTGATGATGTGATTATTGCACGAAAGTGCACTTGGGAACTTATCGTGTTTCATTTTCCCCTTGGACTCATTGGAATATCTTGATCACGCGCAAAATTGTGATCCTTTCCAATATATATATATATATATATATATATATATATATATATATATATATATATATATATATATATATATATGAAATGGCCGTTCTTGGCTTTCAACTAGGCCCACAAGGCTGATAGTTGAAATACTGAAACAAGTGAAAGGTCACCTTTTTCAAGGCTGTATCATCATCCGTTGAAACAAAATACAGCTTTGTTAATGAACTCCTCGCGACAGAGGAGTCTAGATAGCCTGTCCTTGTTGCTAACTCGATTCAAACAGGCGATCAGGTAGCCTCACACTATAATGAAGATACCACAGGATCAGCGCCAGGATCCATGGGCACCACATCCTGGTCTTAATGTCCAAAAAAAGACATCTTCCAAGGTTCATCCTTACTACACCATGATGCCACGCACTCAACCACGCATGTTGAATACTTCAACTATCGGTCTTGCAGGCCCAGTTGAAAGCCAAGAACGGCCATTTCATATATATATATATATATATATATATATATATATATATATATATATATATATATATATATATATATATATATGTATATATATCCCTGGGGATAGGGGAGAAAGAATACTTCCCACGTATTCCCTGCGTGTCGTAGAAGGCGACTAAAAGGGAAGTGAGCGGGGGCTGGAAATCCTCCCGTCCGGTTTTTTTATTTTATTTTTTATTTTCCAAAAGACGGAACAGAGAAGGGGGCCAGGTGAGGATATTCCCTCTAAGGCCCAGTCATCTGTTCTTAACGCTACCTCGCTAACGTGGGAAATGGCGAATAGTATATAAAATATATATATATATATATATATATATATATATATATATATATATATATATATATATATATATATATATATATATATATACTGGTAGTTTTAGTTTTAGTTCGGTTTTAAGTATCTCTCTATGTTTCCCTTCATCCAAAGTTCACATTTAATGTTTAAGTAAAGAATGAATTACACCATAACACCAGAGTTAGTAAAGAATACTTTTGATATATATATTTTCCCAGTAGTGTTTTAAAACGGGGAAATGTCATACCTATTAGCCAC
>NC_092237.1:14539800-14597300 GCF_036320965.1 Panulirus ornatus
GTTGTTAGTGATGGTAATGGTGGTAGGTATGGTCGGTGTTGAGCACGGTGTTCGTGGTCGTATAGATGGTTGGGGCGGTGGTTGGAAGGGTTGACCGTGACAATGGTAGTGATGGTGATAGTGGTGGTGAACGCAGGTGGTGATGGTGGTGGTAGTGGTGGTGAACGCAGGTGGTGATGGTGGTGGTAGTGGTGGTGAACGCAGGTGGTGATGGTGGTGATAGTGGTGGTGAACGCAGGTGGTGATGGTGGTGGTAGTGGTGGTGAACGCAGGTGGTGGTAGTGGTGGTGAACGCAGGTGGTGGTGGTGGTAGTGGTGGTAAACGCAGGTGGTGGTGGTGGTAGTGGTGGTGAACGCAGGTGGTGGTGGTAGTGGTGGTGAACGCAGGTGGTGGTAGTGGTAGTGGTGGTGAACGCAGGTGGTGGTAGTGGTAGTGGTAGCGAACGCAGGTGGTGGTGGTGGTAGTGGTGGTAAACGCAGGTGGTGGTGGTGGTAGTGGTGGTGAACGCAGGTGGTGGTGGTGGTAGTGGTGGTGAACGCAGGTGGTGATGGTGGTGGTAGTGGTGGTGAACGCGGGTGGTAGTGATGGTGATAGTGGTGGTGAACGCAGGTGGTGGTGGTGGTAGTGGTGGTGAACGCAGGTGGTGGTGGTGGTAGTGGTGGTGAACGCGGGTGGTGGTAGTGAACGCAAGTGGTGGTAGTGGTATTGGTGGTGAACGCAGGTGGTGGTGGTGGTAGTGGTGGTGAACGCAGGTAGTGGTAGTGGTGGTGAACGCAGGTGGTGGTAGTGGTAGTGGTGGTGAACGCGGGTGGTGGTAGTGGTAGTGAACGCAGGTGGTGGTAGTGGTGGTGAACGCAGGTGGTGGTAGTGGTGGTGAACGCAGGTAGTGGTAGTGGTGGTGAACGCAGGTGGTGGTAGTGGTAGTGGTGGTGAACGCGGGGTTTGGGGTAGTGGTGGTGAACCCCAGGTGGTTTTTTAAAGTTGGTAGTGGTGGTGAAGAAAGGTGGTTGGGAAAGTGGTGGTAACGCAGGTTTGGTTTGGTAGGGTTAGTGGTGGTGAACCAGGTGGTGGGTAGTGGTAGTGGGGGTTTTGAACGCGGGTTTTTGGGGGGAAATTTGGTGGTGAAACGCAGGTTTTTTGGTAGTGGTTTTTGGGGGTTTGAACGCAGGTGGTTTAGGGTTAGTGGTGTGAACGCAGGGGGGTTGGTAGTGGGTAGTGGTGGTAAACCCCCCAGGTTTTAGGGGTTTGGTAAACGAAAAGGTTTGGTGGTAGTGGGGGGATGAACCAGGGGGGGTGTGTGGTGGTAGTGGGATAACGCGGGGGTTAGTGGGGTAAAGAAAGGGGGTTAAAAGTTTAACCCCAAAGGTTTGGTTTTTATTTAGAACCCAGGGGGTTTTTAGTTTGGTTTTTTTGGTTTAAACCGGGTGGTTTTTAAGTTTTGGTTTTGAAACCAGGGGGGTTTAGGGGTTTTTAAACCAGGTTGGTGGGGTTTGGGTTATTTTGGTGAACCCCCCAGGGGGGGTTTTTTAACCCCCGGGGGATGAACCAAGGGGGTGGTATTTGGTTTTTGTGCCAAAGGGTGGTGGAAAGGGTGGTAAACCCCCAGGTGGGTTGGTGGTTTGTTAAAAATTTTTCTTTGGGTTAAGGGGGGGTAATTTTCCCCCCCCCTATTTTTTTCATAATTTTTTGTTAAATAAAAATTTTCAAATTTATTATAATTTTTATTTATTAAATTTTTATTTTCCCATTATTTTGGGGAAAAAGGTAATTTAATTTACAAAGGGGTTTATAAATTGGATTTATATTTTATCCTGGTTTTCCCCCCGAACTATCACCCCTGAGGAATTGATTACCCCCTTTTTGGGATTTTTGGTTTTGTTTTGTTGGGTTGTGTTTTGGGGTTGGGTTTTGGTTTTGTGGGGGTTTGATGTGTTGGGTGGTTTTTGATGGGGGGGGGTTGGTGGGGGTTTGGTTGTGGGGGGGTTTGGGGTTGTTGGGTGGGGTTTTTAAATGGTTTTTGGGGTTTTTGGGGTTTTGGGTTGTGTGTTTTGTGTGGGGGGGTTTGGGGTTTTGCCTGGTTGGGCTTAAGGATAGGATAGCCTGGATTGGTGGTTGGAGGGGCAGACGGAC
This sequence comes from Panulirus ornatus, assembly GCF_036320965.1. Taxonomy (NCBI): domain Eukaryota; kingdom Metazoa; phylum Arthropoda; class Malacostraca; order Decapoda; family Palinuridae; genus Panulirus; species Panulirus ornatus. The sequence continues at coordinate 14,541,932 of NC_092237.1, forward strand.
ACATGACAGATAAGTTGGGTTATTATGATGGGTGAAGAACAGAACTAGTGGAATTTTATTTTTTTGGGTGTAGGTTTTTAAGGCACAGACAAGAGGGGTTTTGGGTTAAAATCTGAGGGAAAGGGTGATTTTGGTTTCGGGGCTCTTGGATGGGTTGAGGCAAGCGTGTCTGTCACCTGTCCCCTTGGGAAAAGGCCCTTTAAAAAACCCACGCAAGAAAATTTGTGTGGAGTGGAAAACCTTGCCCCCCCAATTTAAAAAACGGGCCCGAAAAATATGTGTCCCTTGTTAAAAGGGGAACGCCAGCCCTTCCCCAAATAAATTTTTATCTCTCGGGGGCACCCAAATTACTCATTATAAAACCTCCCCGTATGTCTTTTAAATTTATCATTGTTCACGAGGTTGGTTAATTCAGTATGTCAGCGAGGTGGTCAGGGAAAACCCCGGAAAATGCCCTGTGTCCAGAAATTGTGTTGGGTTTTAAGGGTGTCTTTAAAACCTGCCCACGAAAGCCTAAGGGAACCTCGCAAACTACATCGTAGCCCTTGATAACCTCACCTGTGTAATGAGCCGCTGAGTGGAATCAGTAGCCAGAGATATACTACGTAGCAGGGCCAGTTAGCCTCCCTGTTTTGCAGTCATGAAGCAGCTTAACCAAGCTTTAATTCGCAAGACAACAAAGAAGAAAGACTGTAGACAGGCAATCCTCCTATTCGTTGTCGGTTTACATTTCTAAACTGTTATGTTCAGCATCAGCTAATCCGAGGCATTTAAGACTTCCAGGCTTGTCTCAGTAAGCGCTCTCTCTCTCTCTCTCTCTCTCTCTCTCTCTCTCTCTCTCTCTCTCTCTCTCTCTCTCTCTCTCTCTCTCTCCAGGGTATTTCACACGTAAGAGAGAGAGAGAGAGAGAGAGAGAGAGAGAGAGAGGAGAGAGAGAGAGAGAGAGAGAGAGAGAGAGAGAGCCTGATCAGAATGAACGAGTGGCAGGGACCCCACTCTCAATAGCTCCACCATCGACAGGGGCAAAGTATACAGCAATGGCACCCTTGGGTCGCCTTAAGTACAGTTTATGGGTCCAGGAACCCAGGCGCGGCGCTGGCGCCGCCCTCCCCCCTGTACATCGTAAAATCCCAGGGTCGAGCTTACCTTAATATTCAGTCACAGTTGTCGAGTCCACCAGACTCTAGTACTCTATCTAGGGATTAAATCTCATGTCCACCAGGTCTTAGTACTCTATCTAGTGATTAAATCGTATCCCCGAGTCATTCCGCTTTTCCATGGTAGCAAGAGTTACGACGCTGGCGTTAGAATCTTAGATTCTCCCGTAGGAGTGAGTTAGGGCGATGATCTCGTACATCTTGTTCGTGGAGGTGTATGTGTAGATTGCTGTAGGGGTTAAGTGTGGGTAAGTGTACTATGTGTGGTTTCATAGAGTGTTAAGATATACCTCAGACATGTCATGTATACATGATATCTGATGTAAATTATTTACCATTTATTTTGGTGGTATAATGGTAAGTAATTTACAAAGTGTATAAGATTGGATTTATATGTTTATCCTGTTCACGTAACTATACACCTGAGAATTGATCTACACACCTGGATTGTGTGTGTGTGTGTGGGGGAGGGGGGAGGTAGCATAAAGAGGTTGGAGTTTACTTTGAGTCTTCGAGTTCAGTGAGTTATCCTTTCGCCTGGTTTATGCTGGTATCCCCCGGGCTGAATATTGATTCACATTCCCCCACGTTTCATCATTGAACTCACTGTCGATTTATTGGGTTCGTATGTCTGTCTATTTTTCTTGCTGGACTGAATCCGGACCAAGCCAGACCTGCTTTATGTTTTTATTTTCATCTACGTGTAGTATCTGACTTATGTAAGCCCCTGTGTGACGAAGAGGATATATATATATATATATATATATATATATATATATATATATATATATATATATATATATATATATATATATATATATATATATATGTGTGTGTGTGTGTTTATCTTTCAGGATGGGGCTGTCACTCCCACTATCAGCGTTGTTATTGTGGTATAGTCATGTTATACCCCATGTCGGTAAGTTCGTCTTTAATACGCGTCTGTTGCTGCCATACCTCAATGAACAGGTGACTGACTCCTCCACTGGATGATCACCCGCCCCCCGGGCTGGTCGACCGTACCCCTCGCCTCCTGGCTTTGGATGATCGCGTCGGTCCAGTAGAGTCTTGGAAACCTTGAAGTTCTTGTGATCTGAAACAAGACGATGATATTTTGGTTTTTTTTTCAACTCAAATGCCACAAAAGTGAACATGGTGTGTTTGAAGTCTACGCCACCAAAGGCGGAGACGATTTTTCCCCCTTCTTTGTGCCTCATCTTTTTTTTTTTCATCTTTTCTCGTATTATTTCCTTTCTTTCTTTTCTTATTCTTCTCTTTCTTCCTCCTTCACATTTTCCTCCGTAATTTTTAAGCAGGACCGGACACATGCACGCATATTCTTTGAGGCAATTTTATCCCTGACGTGAATATAAATTCGCTAGACCGACCTCGAATGAATTATTTTTGTTCAGGCCTCTTAACCCCTCACGGACGATGGTACAACCCTTGAATACTATGGTTCTAGCCCTAAACACGACGGTACAACCCTCGAGCATTATGATACTACCCTTAAACATGATGGTACAACCCTTAAGCACTATGATACTGCCCTTAAATATGATGGTACAACCCTTAAGCAATACGCTATGCTGCCCCTGGATCGTACCATCGTACTCAAAGGTCTTAGTGTCGAGTTCAAGGATCGTACCGTTGTTGGTCGATAAACTGGGTATCTGGCTCAGGTGTGTGTGTATATATATATATATATATATATATATATATATATATATATATATATATATATATATATATATATATATATATATATATTCTTTTCTTTCTTTCGTACTATTCGCCATTTCCCACATCAGCGAGGTAGCGTTAAGAACAGAGGAATGGGCCTTTGAGGGAACATCCTCACCTGGCCCCCTTCTCTGTTCCTTCTTTTGGAAAATTGAAAAAAACGAGAGGGGAGGATTTCCAGCCACCCGCTCCCTCCCCTTTTAGTCGCCTTCTACGACACGCAGGGAATACGTGGGAAGTATTCTTTCTCCCCTATCCCCAGGGATAATATATATATATATATATATATATATATATATATATATATATATATATATATATATATATATGATAAGATGGCTTTGATTAGCGCATTCAGTTAGCTGTGCCGTGTTTCAGCTACCATAAATAAAACAACAACATCAATAAATAAAAACCTCATTATCTGTACTCGAACTGTTTATGATTACAACACAAGTGAGACACATATACATCAGTCATACTTAAGGAAGTGTGATCATCCTCTCTCCAGCATCTCTCACTGCAGTATGTTCCAGTGTCTGGACCATAATCACAGAGAGTTAACCGAGACTAATTTAAGGCTAATGGCCAATTAGTCAGTGGATCCCGGTGCCGCTGGAAGCTCTGAACCAGCGGCAGAGGAGGAGGAGGAGGAGGAGGAGTGGCTGGTAGCTCTGAGCCAGCGGCAGAGGAGGAGGAGTGAGGAGGAGGAGCAGGAGGAGGAGGCAGGCCTCAACACAGCAGCAGCAGCAGCAGATCTTTAATGTGGTTTATTGGTAAAAGTCGTCAAGTGCCGCGTCGGGGAGGGATCTGTCACAGGGAGATGCTTCATCGGGGAGGAATTAAGGTCCACTTGATTTCCGTCTGGCCGATTAATTTTTGGAACTCCCACCTCTTGTCTTGTCGCCTCACTGTAGTGTTGTCGCTGGTATGTGCTTACACGCTCTCTCTCTCTCTCTCTCTCTCTCTCTCTCTCTCTCTCTCTCTCTCTCTCTCTCTCTCTCTCTCTCTCTCTCTCTCTGCACATCTCTCAGTCTGTCTGTGTGTGTGTGTGTGTGTGTGTGTGTGTCACCCTCTGTCATATTTCTCTTTCGGCTCTCTTCGCTTCGTTTTTCTACCGTAGTTTTTTTTTTGATTTTCTATTTCGTTCTCTTTGCTGAAATGACGTCGACATTTCCTCCCTTGGGACTGGCCATCGTATAGAACACCAGTAACGTATCGAAAGGTATACATGGACACGTATACATGCCCGTGGTTACACTGTGGGTGAAAAGCCGCCTTGAACGAGGCTGTAACGTACACATTCCGGTGGTTACATCGCGGCTAAAACGTCACTTCGACGAGGCTGTAACATCGTCAGGATATGAGAGGGTTGTTAGGTCTCTCCGAACAACGTCTCACTTGAAAGCAGTCCATCATATCTCTGTTACTGGAAGTAGCGCCGCTTTAGAACTGCAGGAGGTCCTAGAAAGCGTTCCTGGGTGACGCCAGAGGTCCTGGGATGATTATAAATGAATATGAATCTAGTCTAACTGGTGTACCCAGGGCTCCATGGTCAAAAAATGGTGTTTGAATTAAGATAGGAGTGCCGTCAAAATGGCCATAATTTTTTTTGATGGCAAATCGAGATATGGGGTTACTTGTGAGTTACGGAAGTGTACCGTTAAGGTATAGTAACCCTGATCCTTGAAAGGCCATCTTAAGCCTTTGTTTGGCCTTTGTTGGCCCTTAAGGCTGTGGCCGTGGTGTTCCTGCGCCCTGCCCTTGATCGTGACGTATCTTCATTATCATCTCAGACGGCTGTTGGGTCGTCTTTCTATGGTGAGTGACCTTAATGACCACAGAACGACCATTCTAGGCTAACATGCAGTGACCTTAATGATCCCAGAACGACCATTCTAGGCTAACATGCACTGACCTTAATGATCCCATAACGACCATTCTAGGCTAACATGCAGTGACCTTAAAGTCCTACCTTCCTTAAGTGTTACTTTCCAAAGAAGAAAAAATGAGGAAGGAGCCATACGAAGATTTTATTTTTTCCCTCTCTCTCAAAACACCTAGTCGTCTGTCTCTGACGCTACCTCACTAGCGCGGGAAACTACAAACAAAGATTGTCGTTTGTGTGTGTGTGTGTGTGTGTGTGTGTGTGTGTGTGTGTGTGTGTGTGTGTGTGTGTTATTGGAAATGTTTTAAGCTTTACTGACTTAATTTTGGTTTAACTGTATTTCTTTTTTTCTTCTACAGATCACCTTGGCAACGTATCCAGCCCAGATTGATTCGCGGTAAGGTATCTGGTAACTTCTTCCTCCGCATTTTGTCCCTCGAGGTTAATGCCTTCCCTTGGTGTGTTTATTCGTATTCGTAGTGTGTGTGTGTGTGTGTACAAAGAATAACATAAAGTATAGTTACGAATTCCGTATACGAAAGATACGAGGGATATAAGACTAGACAAAAGATAGTGTTCGTATATAGATAAGAATTCCATATACGAAAGATAAGAGGAATATAAGATTAGACAAGAGAAAGTGTTCGTGTAAATAAGGTGCTTTGAATAGTGTGTGTGTGTGTGTGGATGACGAGGTGTGGAAGAGCGAGTTAAGAGTGCCACATCGGTGAAGTGTGCCTTGAACAGACTGAGCTAATCAGCCACAGTGGGAAAGCTCAACCACACTGAGAATGCCGCTGGAGATGATGCTTAAACCTGTGGTAATAAGGGAGGATATGTGAGCTCTTGGCAGCAGCTCGATGGAAAGGGACTTGTCGTTGCTTTAGGGTGAACTTCTATTCTTCCGTGAAAGGACCATGAAATATTGCGATGCGCCTTTCCAGATGTGAGGACGAACGTGGCTTTTGTGAAGGATGAAGCTGTTGTGAGGGTGAGAGATGGGGATGAGGAAATACAAGAAAGGCGGGGGAAAGGTTCGGAGGCATTCTTAGCAGATTCGGGAGGTCAACTTGATGTCCAGGGGGGAAGAACTTTGTGATATGTGTTCAGCCCAGGAATGTGAGATGTTGGTGTGTTGCTGGTATGTTGATCGTCATGTGGGGGTAGTTCTTAATTTCTTGCTCTGCAAGATCTGCTTGATGCTAGATGTTGCTTCGATGTTGCAAAATTGACACTCAGAGATCAGAACCGAAAGTTAGAGAAAGTTAAAGTGATGTGTATATACTTTGCCTGTTCTTGTAAAGCGGTAGAAAAGATTGCTGTTAATGGTGGCTTCATCTGCATATGTATTTGAATGGAAAAGTCCAAATGTGTGTAAAAGCTAATGCTTAGTGCCAAGGACAAAGCCCTGGAATATTCGATAATCATTGGCTAATTCCTGGAAATTGGCTAATGATGCTTCATCCGGAATTGACAGAAGAAATCCACTACGTAGAAGGAAAAAAGGAGGGAGGTCATACGAACTGTGTTTAGCGAGAAAAGCCAGATGCTAAAATTTCGTACGGGTTTTTGAGAACTTTAGGTCATCCAGTAAATTTCAGTAATTCATCCGGGATCTAAACAGCTTTACGAATGATAGTATCTGCAGTGGAGAAGGTCAGAAAATATATCATGAGATTATTTTCTGTGTCATAGATACAGAGGAGCAATTATTTTTTTTTCAATATAATTTCTTTGACTTTAGTAATGGTTGGTTGATTGGGTGGTTGGGCTTTATACCCTCTCAATTGCCAGGGTCAGTAAGGCCGTCAATATTAAGCTACACCAACCGGAAAATCTTTAACACCTTCAGACGTGAAGAATAATTTCGGGACCACATACACGCTCATTGTGTATGTGGTCCTTGTTTACAAATTAATGACGTACATGATCTTGACCGATAACTTAATGAGGGGAGAAAAAAATTAATTTTTTTTACGGTTAGGTTTTAAGGTTGACAGATTTTTAAGGCCCAGTGAGGTTAGAGGAAGAAGGTTTAAAAAAAAAAGAAGAAAAGAATCATTAAAAAAAAAAGTATCTTACCACTTTCTGTGTGAAAAATTATGACACCACGGACGAAAGGTATTGAGAAATGCTCATTGGTCTGGTCCTCGCATTAATAGCCCTTCTTTCCTGGCATCGTCATATATCGATTGCTAGCGACGTTTCCTGTCATTTTACCATAATAAATATTATACCAATTTCACCTTTCGATGGAAGTAACTATAAAGTGGGGGCTACCATAATTAATAGAAAATTTGTCTTACGTTCACACTTACGAACCCTACCGTGAGATACAAGTCGTATCGATCATTTCAAAACTTATCGGACCGATCAGGAAAGATACTTTCTGTTCTTTCTTCAACCGTGTGTATGAAGGACTGAAAAACAACCTTAAGGCGTAGGGTTACTCAAATGCAACACAGAAGACTCGGGGCTCAGAGATTTTCCCTAAGGATAACGCAGGTGAATATATAGACTCAAAGGTAGGATTTATCTTTTCATGTTTTCTTTCCTTTCGTGTACACATGTAAGACGTGTGTGGTTAAAGGAGTTGATAAGGTGGGGGGTGGGGGGGGATATGTACCCGAGGACCATGGAAAACATTTTGATGGAATGTAACGAAGTTTTGTACTGGATTACGGAAGCTGGTTCATGTCACATTCCATATGTGTAGAAGGGCGTGGTTGACTGAGGTGCGTGGTTTGGAGTAATAATGATAACGATGATAATGATAATAATAATAATAATGATAATAATAATAATAATAATAATAATAATAATAATAATAATAATAATAGTAATGATAATAATAATAATAATAATAATAATGATAAGGATAATGAAAATGAGACTTTGAATTCCCGGAGATGCAGTGGATTGAATCAAGGCATGTGAAGCGTCCGGGGTAAACCATGGAAAGCTGTGTAGGTATGTATATTTGCGTGTGTGGACGTGTGTATGTACATGTGTATGGGGAGGGTTGGGCCATTTCTTTCGTCTGTTTCCTTGCGCTACCTCGCAAACGCGGGAGACAGCGACAAAGTATAAAAAAAAAAAAAAAAAAAAAAAAATATTATTATTATTATTGTTATTATTATTATTATTATTATTATCATTATTATTATTATCATTATTATTATTATCATTAATATTATTATTATTATTATTATTATTATTATTATTATTATTATTATTATTATTATTATTATTATTATCATTATCATTATTATCATTAATATTATTATCATTAATATTATTATTATTATTATTATTATTATTATTATTATTATTATTATTATTATCATTAATATTATTATTATTATCATTATTATTATTATTATTATTATTATTATTATTATTATTATTATTATCATCAAATGATAATAATAATAATGATAATGATACATCTCCAGGAATTCAGTCTCGTTTCCAAGCAACAAACAAGTTATATGTTATCATTTTTGTCTGCAAAACTTTGGCAAACTTATCAGAACAGATTTAATCAACACCTTTGTGTTTTCCGACTCATCAACCAATTTGCATTCATTATATGTATTATCGCCAAGTTTGTATCCTGGCTGTGAATAAATTAGCTACATATTGTATGTGAAGCGACACGACATTTGCATAGTACTGGTGAAGTCCACAAGTAAATAGTATACATATTTATATAACGGTACACCGGGGTCGACGTGCTGTCAGTGGATTGAACCAGGGCATGTGAAGCGTCTGGGGTAAACCATGGAAAGTTCCGCGGGATCTGGATGCGGAAAGGGAGCTGTGGTTTCGGTGCATTATTACATGACAGCTTGAGACTGAGTGTGACGAATGGGGCCTTTGTTGTCTTTTCCTAGCGCTACTTCGTGCACATGAGGGGGGAGGGGGTTGTTATTTCATGTGTGGCGAGGTGGCGATGGGAATGAATAAAGGCAGACAGTATGAATTATGTGCATGTGTATATATGTATGTCTGTGTGTGTGTATATATATGTATACGTTGAGATGTATAGGTATGTATATTTTCGTGTGTAGACGTGTATGTATATACATGTGTATGTGGGTGGGTTGGGCCATTCTTTCGTCTGTTTCCTTGCGCTACCTCGCTAACGCGGGAGACAGCGACAAAGCAATATATATATATATATATATATATATATATATATATATATATATATATATAGAGAGAGAGAGAGAGAGAGAGAGAGAGAGAGAGAGAGATTCTCAAGAATGCCTATGACAGAATCTTGCCAGTAGGCAGGGCGTAGCACGTTGCGCTCACCGCAGAGAGTTGCAGAGTTAAGTAGAACAAGTCGTGTGAATTTACTCGTTGAGACCGAGAAAGAAAGAGGGAAGGACACCTGACAGCCACTGCAGCGCTGGCTCACCGCGAAACAGTCGCCTAACCCCTCCGGATACCCGAGACGGAGAGAGAGAGAGAGAGAGAGAGAGAGAGAGAGAGAGAGAGAGAGAGAAATGAGTTAGCATCCCACGCTGTAGGACGAGAGGGGGCGACCGACACTGGAGGTCTTAATCCAGCGGGTTCGTAAAATGAGATTATAAACCGAATCAGTGAACCATGGTATTAGCCTCCCACCCACACCCACCCGCCTGCCCACCCCATCGCCTCCAACCCACCCACCAACCCACCCTTACCCACCCCGACCATAGGTAGACTTGGAGCGTGGAGAGTGCCACCCATTCTTTTGGTGCTGGCACGTAATAACGCTCCTTTCTGACGCCTGGAGCATCATACTCCATGGTGTTACATATAAACCAAATGGCGTCCTAGCTACGTCTCTTCGTTTTGTGTCAACTGACTGTTATATTTCTTTCTTGTGTCTCCCCAGATGATGTGATTATTGCACGAAAGTGCACTTGGGAACTTTCATTTCCCCGTGGACTCACAGGAATATATATATATATATATATATATATATATATATATATATATATATATATATATATATATATTTTTTTTTTTTTTTTTTTTCAAACTATTCGCCATTTCCCGCGTTAGCGAGGTAGCGTTAAGAATAGAGAACTGGGTCACTGAGGGAATATCCTCACCTGGCCCCCTTCTCTGTTCCTTCTTTTGGAAAATTAAAAAAAAATTGAGAGGGGAGGATTTCCAGCCCCCCGCTCCCTCCCCTTTTAGTCGCCTTCTACGACACGCAGGGAATACGTGGGAAGTATTCTTTCTCCCCTATCCCCAGGGAGAATATATATATATATATATATATATATATATATATATATAAGATGCAGTATTTAGCCTGGGACATACATTTGGATCACTGTTATTCTCCTAATAATAACGGGCAAGATTTCTATGACCTCCTCTCTGGGTTAGTCGGCCAGACTGGTCGTGTTCATGCTGCAGTTGTTTGCCAGAAGGTCATTACATTATTATCTAAAGTGGGTATGCTAATTAGTGCTGCCGGCCTGGTGACACAGTGTCCCGCCGTGTTTACAGGCTGGTCATATCAGCGGGGGGCAAGACCGGAATTGGTGCGTCGAGGCTAGGGTGGGGAGAGAGAGAGAGAGAGAGAGAGAGAGAGAGAGAGAGAGAGAGAGAGAGAGAGAGAGAGAGGTACAATGTGTATGTTTGCCCAGCTGTGGTTAATGGTGGTTCTCCTCTCCTCCGAGTGCGGGTATGTGTTTTGTATCAGACGTGGGTAGTGTGAGTACTGCTGTGGGAGGTGGCGGTGTTCAGGGGTGAGGTCAGAGGTCAGAGGTCATCTGTACCCACTGGGCTTAGAGATGCCGAGGTGAAGAAGGGTCGTATACCGTCATGCTCAGTCAAGAGCCGGGTCGTCGTCGTTGTGAAAGGGTCGTGCCGTTTGGCGCTTCATGGTTATACTGTCGTGTTCTAAGATCGTGTTGTATGGTGCTTAAGAGCTATACTGTCGTGTTCAGGGGTCGTTCCTATGTTGCTTTAGGATTGCGGAGTCGTCTTCAAGGGTCGTAACGTCGTGGTCAAGTTTCGGACTGTCGTGATGATGAAAGTCCTTGACTGTATTGTGCTTAAGAGTCGTATCGTCGTGTTTAATGGTCGTGCATTCGTTCTCAAGAGCCGAACTGTCGTCGTGATGAGAGAGAGAGAGAGAGAGAGAGAGAGAGAGAGAGAGAGAGAGAGAGAGAGAGGGTCGTACCCTGGATAGCTTAAGGGTCGTACTGTCGTGCTTATGCGATGAAAAGTTTACGTAAATTATTTTTCTGTTTGTTTATTTCCAGAAGCAGCGTATTTCACATATTGTGACAAAATGTCGTTATCGGGGATGGAATTTTGTGGCATTTTTGTGTGATCGTGTTGACGTGGTTATAAAAGAGGTTGTGATTTTTCTTTCCTCCTTTCCCTCTGGGAAGTCGTGGCTCGCTTGGTGGTACTCTTGGTGTTCGAGTATTGTAGGCGGCCACGCACCATGCAGTGGGTAGAGAGGTACAAGTTGTTCATTCCAGTGGAAAACCTTTTTTCTTTTTTTTCTAAGGATAATATTGTTAGCCGGTTTAGATGAACTGCACAAGGTCATGATAATGGTAAGTACTGCTTACGTGTAAGTCCAGAAATGATTGTAGATGAGTATGATTACCTGTCGTAATGTAGGACTGTGGCCCACCTGAGTTACACCGTAGATAAGTAGGTAAGTAGATGACGATAAGTAGGTAAGCGGATAACGCAGGTGTGCTCACACACACACACACACACACACACACACTCACACACACACACACACACACACACACACACACACGTCCAGATCTCTACGTGTGTAACACCGGCTGACTTCGTGACAGTAGCTGGTCGTATTCAGAGTCAAAAGTTGTCATTTGGGCCGCGTTCACGACGCTGACACCGAATTCAAGTTTTCCTATTCGTTTCCCCCCCAGCGACGACCATCCTCCATCATTATCATCGTAGGGTAGAAGCTGGCCCCTGCAACAACCTGATAGAGGCTGGCCACTGCAACAACCTGGTAGAGGTTGGCCCCTGCAACAACCTGGTAGAGGCTGGCCACTGCAACAACCTGGTAGAGGTTGGCCCCTGCAACAACCTGGTAGAGGTTGGCCCCTGCAACAACCTGGTAGAGGCTAACCCCTGACCTAACCTAACCTAACACGTCAGGTGCATAAAGTGCTCCGCCCCACCAGGAGTGTGGTGGCCTGAGGTGCGTTGTGGGGGCTCGCTCATCATCTTCCTCCTGGTTTGGTTGGCGTCATGGTCCCAAACTGTGTGTCACAGAGCATGTGTGGGGAGGCCATCTGGATGACGGATCACTTCGTCAATGTCATCTTCATCTTATTCCCCCTTGGCGGTGTGGTACCTATTTTCCGGGTGTGTGATTATATCTATCCCGTAAGGCATTTATTATAATGTGTATGTGTGTGTGTGTGTGTGTGTGTGTGTGTGTGTGTGTGTGTGTGTGTGATGGACTTTCCTAGTCATAGCCGCTGGGGAAAGACAAGAGAAGGATCCTGCCATGAGGATATGCAGGTCATTATTGTCCCACTCTCCCCCCAAGTCTCGACGTCGTCTGTGGCGATCAAACGGTCGTCGCTGGGAATTGTCTGTGTCAAGCGCAGCAGACGGATCGCTCGGATGTGTCTCGGTCCAGCAGAGCACAGTGCTCGCTGTGACGCACCCCCCCCCCACACACACCCCGGGCCTGCCTCCCTCCCAGTGAGGGATGACCTCTCTGTTTTTCAGTGCATTCACGTCGTCCGCAGCGGCGCCAGATGCGGGGGGTTCAAGGCGGCCCCTGTCCATGCCGCCCTGAGCGCCACCCGGGGGCGACCGACCCACGAAGTATCATCCTTCTGTCCAGACGAGCGTGTGGTGTGGTGCGTGTTCCCCGGACTTGCTGTATAACATCGTCCGCAACTGTGCTTGCTCTTGCTGCCGGCCTCTGCCCGTGCCATCCGCAGCTGTGCCGCCTGGAGGCACCAAGCAGCTTTTACATGTTCCCGTTGAAAGTAATTGTCCCGGAGTGACTTTCTTTCTCTCCCTTTCTCTCTCTCTCTCTCTCTCTCTCTCTCTCTCTCTCTCTCTCTCTCTCTCTCTCTCTCTCTCTGGGGGAGCAAATTGGCAAAAGTTGGACTCGTGTTTTAAGGGAAGGCGCACACAACTGGTGTTTTCTTGCCGTCCCTTAGCTAGCTAGATCTCTCCATCGCCGAGGGCATTCTCGGTCTACATGCACTTGATTAGCCAGGGGGGATCAGAGGCGCGATGGAGCTGTGAATATCGGATGAGTTGGTTTGAAGAAAAATTACTTCCATTTCCAACACGAGACACTGGCTAGTGGGGTGGCTCTCCACCCCTTTTGGTCGATGGGGCTTGGCATATTATTCCTTTTTTTGACGAAGTGGTGTGAGTTAAGGTGGTGGCTATACGCGCTCAGAGGTGGTTCAGGTGTGTTCCTTCATCTTCTGCCTGTGTAAGGACCTGACTTCCCTTCCATTTCATATTCCCTCAGTTCTCCTTTGAGATCCAGTATGAGATTTAAAGATCAGAGGGGTATACGAGACATCGCCCCTCCTCTCAACACAGTTACCGAAGTTATGTATTTGGTCACCAGCTTACGAAGTCTCTGTATAGATACAAAGATATTTGTGTTAGGGGTTTGAGGGGATCCTAGTGTGACAAAAAGTAACACGTAATGAAAATGAGATGCTCATGACATGGTGGTCATGAGGCCTATTTTGGCATTTTCTTGTCTTTTTATGTCAACGCTCTATATAGCTTAGCCTAAGACAGGTGCCCGTTTTATCGATGAGCCACTGTGGGAGGATGAACAGCTGGATTGACTGTGGGCCTACCGCCGTCAGCAGGATTCGAACCTGTGTACTCGACCCCGGGCCGCCTGCTAAATGCCTCACTGTCAGCTAAGCTAACCATTACAATACCAAATTCCATATATACATTATATAATAGTATATCACACATTATATATATATATATATATATATATATATATATATATATATATATATATATATATATATATATATATATATACATATATATATATATATATATATGTATATATATATATGTATATATATATATATATATATATATATATATATATATATATATATATGTATATATATATATATATATATAAAATATACCCGTGTCGTTTCTCAGCGTCGTAAGATGATATATGTTAAAACACACACACACACACACACACACACACACACACACACACACACACTGAGCTCCTGCTTGAGTGTGTTTATCACTGCCCACCACCACGGTTGTTGTAATTTCCACCTCCCGTGTTCTCCTCATGAATGATGAGTGCGGAGTGAGTGTCGTGAGTGAGAGTGAACTGAACTGCTTCTGCCGGATGAGTGTAATTGTTTTTTCTTTTTTTATATCTGTTGTATACTTCGTGTGTGTGTGTGTGTGTGTGTTTGGGGAGGGGGAGATCTCCTATTTGTATTGTGAAGGGAGGAAGTTCAACGCTCGTGTGTATGTATGTGTCTGAGTTTCTTTGTGTTTATTTGTCTGTCTGTCTGTCTGTCTGTATGTATGCATGTATGTCCCCTGGTGGCCGGCCGGCCGCCGTGTCACTGAGAAGTGTAAGAAGAAGACAAGAAAAATTCCTGGTTAGTAACCAAACATCTGCCGAACACGCAGCAGCAACAGAAGAAGAAGAAGAAGAAGAAGAAGAAGAAGAAGTAGTAGTAGTAGTAGTAGTAGTAGTCGTAGTAGTAGTAGATATATGAACAGCAGCAGCAAACAGAAGAAGAAGAAGAAGAAGAAGAAGTAGTAGTAGTAGTAGTAGTAGTAGTAGTAGCAGTAGTAGTCGTAGTAGTAGTAGATATATGAACAGCAGCAGCAAACAGAAGAAGAAGAAGAAGAAGAAGAAGAAGAAGAAGAAGAAGAAGAAGAACTAGCAGGAGCAGCAGCAGGAGCAGGACCATTATACCCGGGTCACAAAGTAGGTTCAGTGTCGCCCACTTGCCTGTCTTTACCCGCCCGTCACCCCACACAAAAGCCTCTCCCCTCCTACAAGCTTTTACCCAACTGCCTCCACGTAGCACCAGGCCGGACGAGAACACTTCCACGTGGCACCAGGCCGGACGAGAACGCTTCCACGTAGCACCAGGCCGGACGAGAACGCCTCCACGTAGCACCAGGCCGGACGAGAACGCTTCCACGTAGCACCAGGCCGGACGAGAACGCTTCCACGTAGCACCAGGCCGGACGAGAACACTTCCACGTAGCACCAGGCCGGACGAGAACACTTCCACGTGGCACCAGGCTGGACGAGAACACTTCCACGTAGCACCAGGCTGGAAGAGAACACTTCCACGTGGCACCAGGCCGGACGAGAACACTTCCACGTAGCACCAGGCCGGACGAGAACGCTTCCACGTAGCACCAGGCCGGACGAGAACACTTCCACGTGGCACCAGGCTGGAAGAGAACACTTCCACGTAGCACCAGGCCGGACGAGAACGCTTCCACGTAGCACCAGGCCGGACGAGAACGCCTCCACGTAGCACCAGGCCGGACGAGAACACTTCCACGTAGCACCAGGCCGGACGAGAACACTTCCACGTGGCACCAGGCTGGAAGAGAACACTTCCACGTAGCACCAGGCCGGACGAGAACACTTCCACGTGGCACCAGGCTGGACGAGAACACTTCCACGTAGCACCAGGCTGGAAGAGAACACTTCCACGTTGCACCAGGCCGGACGAGAACACTTCCACGTAGCACCAGGCTGGACGAGAACACTTCCACGTAGCACCAGGCCGGACGAGAACGCTTCCACGTAGCACCAGGCCGGACGAGAACGCCTCCACGTAGCACCAGGCCGGACGAGAACACTTCCACGTAGCACCAGGCCGGACGAGAACACTTCCACGTGGCACCAGGCTGGAAGAGAACACTTCCACGTAGCACCAGGCCGGACGAGAACACTTCCACGTGGCACCAGGCTGGACGAGAACACTTCCACGTAGCACCAGGCTGGAAGAGAACACTTCCACGTTGCACCAGGCCGGACGAGAACACTTCCACGTAGCACCAGGCTGGACGAGAACACTTCCACGTAGCACCAGAGTACAACACCTTAGTTGTGGAAGTGATGAAAGAAATCTGAAGTAGTTATACATTTATTCAACTCTTAGTTTGTGTGTTACTCTATAGTTATTCATGATAATAATGATGATAATGATGATAATAATATTGATAATAATATAATAATAATAATAATAATAATAATAATAATAGTAATGATAATGATAATAATAATAAGGATAATAATAGCATTAATCATAAAGTAATAATGATGATAATGATAATGATAATAATAATAATAATGATAATAATGATAATGATATTGATAATACGAAAAGTCTCTCTACTCCCGAAACAACTTGTAATAAAGGTGTGTCATTAACGGACTGATGATGATTGGTGAAAGTAGTTCCATTTTATATCTGTTAATTACCAGATGCTAATAATGTGGACTGAACATTGAACTGTTCAGAAAAATGAATACAGCGTGGGGCAGCGAGCGTTTTTTTTTTTATCTTTTTTTTTTTTTTTTTTTACATATAGATATCGTCAGCCAGCGTAAAAAAATTTAATTAACAAATCAGGAAATTGTGTTGAACATTTACAAATGCAGGAAATGAGTATTTGTGTCAGAAGTGTGACTGGGTATTGGGAGATTGTGTGTGGTAAATTGTAAATGATTTACCCTGTTTATGTTGCCGATTTGTAAAGGATTTACCCTATGGAAAAAGTTATATATTTTGTTGGAGGGATTTTATTTTACATTTGGTTTATAGGTGACTTCTATAATATATACAATGCAAGAAACTAAAATAGTATTTACCATGGGATGTAGTAGTGAAAGGGGCAGACAAAGGATTCCTAAAGCATTTTCAGTTATAAGGGGGATTTCAAGACAAGGGATTTCAGTAGCATTAATTCTGGAGGGGATTTTTTTTTTCTTAAAGTATTTGCAACTTATGTGGGTTTCTGGAGCATTTGTTATGATAAGATCTCTCTATAGTACTGAACTTATAGTGGATTGCCTTAACATTCTCTGTGGGAAGGTTCTTCTATAATAGTAATGATAATAATGATGATAATATGATAATAATGATAATAATGATAATAGTACTGCTACTACTACTACTACTACTACTAACTAATACTAATAATAATAACAATAATAATAATAATAATAATAATAATAATAATGATAATAATAATAATAATAATAATAATAATAATAATAATGATAATAATGATAATAATAATAATGATAATAATAATAATAGTAATAATAATAATAATGATAATAATAATAATAATAATAATAATAATAATAATAATAATAATAATAATAATCATAATAATGATAATGATAATAATAATGATAATAATGGTGATAATAATAATAATGATAATAATAATAATAATAATAATAATAATACAGATGCAAAAAGTCTCTGCACTCTGTATGAATTCATTTGGTGGCGTTGGGGGAAATTGTGTTTCCTGTAGCATATACGAGGACAAGGGAGTTCTCTATCCTTTACTGTAATAGTGGAATTCTGTAGTAATTATTGAGACAGTGGATTTCTTTATGATTTACGATACCAATGGATTTCGTTGGTATATCCACTGACAGAGGATTTCTGCAGTACTGAGCATATGTCTTGATAACATTTACTATACGAGAGATAACAATAGCATTTTCTACATAAAGATTATAAAAAGTATTTACTATACAAAGGATTTCATAGCATTTGCTATACAAGGGATTTTTGTGGAGCAGTTACTCTAGCTTTTGCTATACGAGGGATTTGTATAGAATTTACTATACAAGGGATTTCTATAGCATTTGCTATTTCTATAGTATTTACTTTACAAGGGATTTCAATATAGCATTTACTATACGAGGGATTTCAATATAGCATTTACTATACAAGGGATTTCAATATAGCATTTACTATACAAGGGATTTCAATATAGCATTTACTATACAAGGGATTCAATATAGCATTTACTATACAAGGGACTTCAATATAGCATTTACTATACAAGGGACTTCAATATAGCATTTACTATACAAGGGATTTCAATATAGCATTTACTATACAAGGGATTTCAATATAGCATTTACTATACAAGGGATTTCAATATAGCATTTACTATACAAGGGATTTCAATAACATCTACAAGTGTAAAGGGACAGATATGGGGGTGTGTGGAGTTTATGGTGTCGAGATACATTCGTAAAGTGTGGGATAAACTCGTAGTGTGTGGGATATAACCGAGGGTGTTGGGATAAACCCAATGCTTGGGGAAAGGTTATTTATGTGAGGGATAAAGTTACAGGTGTTAAAGTTGGTTTTGTCGGGTCTAAGAATTTTGGGAGTGGCAAGATGAATTTGGTGGTATGAGGGTAAACTTCATAATTTGGTGTTGGTGATGTTACGGAGAGAAGTAGTGAGATGAGGAATAACTTCTTTAGTATGAGGATAATGAGGAATAACTTCTTTAGTATCAGGTTAATGAGGAATAACTTCTTTAGTATTAGGATAATGAGGAATAACTTCTTTAGTATTAGGATAATGAGGAATAACTTCTTTAGTATCAGGATAATGAGGAATAACTTCTTTAGTATCAGGTTAATGAGGAATAACTTCTTTAGTATCAGGATAAACCTCTGAAGTAAGTATACGTAGGTCTTAGTGTTAGGGATAAAATTAGTGGCATTAAGGATAATGTTGTTGACGTTCGGGATATATATATATATATATATATTTTTTTTTTTCATACTATTCGCCATTTCCCGCATTAGCGAGGTAGCGTTAAGAACAGAGGACTGGGCCTTAGAGGGAATATCCTCACCTGACCCCCTTCTCTGTTCCTTCTTTTGGAAAATTAAAAAAAAAACGAGAGGGGAGGATTTCCAGCCACCCGCTCCCTCCCCTTTTAGTCGCCTTCTACGACACGCAGGGAATACGTGGGAAGTATTCTTTCCCCCCTATCCCCAGGGATACATACTAAAACCATTAAAACAATCAAAGCCATAATATCAATCTCACAGATATGCTCAGCATCTCAGATTACTATGCCATTCTTATTTTCACAGATAAGACATTTTAATGATTTATCTTAAACACTATGCATTATGGATGGCTAGTAAACCGACAAATACTTTGAAGTGAATCCTGAGACAATAAATCAAAATATTAAACAAAGCTACATTAACAAGGAACAAGATCAAGCAAATCTATAGTTCTTGTTAGTAAAAGGCCCATATGCAGCTTGAGAAGTCCAATGTAAAGATCACATTGACATCTAGAAAAGAGCTGCCCATGCAGATCTTTGTAACAATTACAACCCTCTGTACCATATATCCTCTGTACCATATATATATATATATATATATATATATATATATATATATATATATATATATATATATATATATATATATATATATATATATATATATATATTGGAAAGGATCACAATTTTGCGAGTGATCAAGATATTCCTATGAGTCCACGGGGAAAATGAAACACGATAAGTTCCCAAGTGCACTTTCGTGTAATAATCACATCATCAGGGGAAACACAAGAGAGAATATATATATATATATATATATATATATATATATATATATATATATATACGGGAGACTGGGATGAAATTAGTGGCAGTTTGGGGCAAGTCTTGATGACGCAAGTGATGTTTGTACCGCGGTTAGGGATAGAATCGCTGGCGTCAGGGAAAGTGTTGATGACCCAGAGATATTAATACCAGAGTTAGGGATGGGGTTTTGTGGAGTTAGGGACCGAGTTGATCAGGTCCGGGATATTATTATTTTATTTTAGATGGCTATGGGATAAAGTAAGTGTCGGCAGGGAAGGTGTTCACGACGGTAGAGATATACTTAAAGGGTTAGGGGATAAAATTGGTGGCTTTTAAGAGACAGATCTAATGAGATTAGGGAAAATGATTTCATCGGATTTAGGGATAGAGTTAAGTAGCGTTAAGGAAAGTGTTGGTGGGCTCAGGGTTAATTAGGGTTAATCAAGGTTATAAGTAGACAGCAGTAGGACAGACGTGATGAAGTTAGGGGTATCATTCATCGCTGGGTTAGGGATACCAGTTGATGTGTTCAGGGTTCTCGTTAGAGACCAGGTTAGGTTAAGGGTTTCTAAGAGTCGTCGTGGGTTTTTTTTTTTTAAGAATTGATCATCGTAGTGATGGGGTTGAGGTTCGTACTTTGAGAAAAATTGAATTCGGGGCACCGCTTGCACCTTGAGGAAGCGGGGAGAGAGAGAGAGAGACAGAGAGAGACAGAGAGAGAGAGAGAGAGGGAGGGAGAGAGAGAGAGAGACAGAGAGAGAGAGAGAGAGAGAGAGAGAGAGAGAGAGAGAGAGAGAGAGAGAGAGAGAGAGAGAGGACCACGGAGTCATTAAGACGAATGTTGGTTGAACTGACCATGTTTTTTTTTTTTTTATTCATATGACCGGTAATTTATTGGTAGAGGAGGAGGAGGGTAGGGGGTGAGTGGGGGAAGGGGGGTGGAAGAGGGAGTTGGAGTTGGGAGGAGGGACGGGGGGGGGGGACAAACACACACACACACACACACACACACACACACACACACATACACAAAGAAAGTTGTTCAATTTCAAATTACTTCAACTCTGGATGACAAAACATTTCATTAACCTGATTGATTCTGTTATATGTATATATACATACATATATATATATATATATATATATATATATATATATATATATATATATATATATATATATATATATATTATTTCTTTTTTTCAGGAAGGTAAATATGCATTCCAGAATTTTACGGTCATGCGTATTAGCCAATCAGAGAACGGCGTTGACAATTGACTCTTTTTCACTGTGATAAAAAAAAGAAAAACAAATTATTAATGAAAAAAAGAAAATATTTAAAACATAAAGTTAGCGGAAATACCCGACACTGTTTTCTGTTTCGGAAAAGAAAAAGACAAAATGAAAAAGAAATCGGCTTTTGACGAAAATTTTTGTCAAGAAGTCAAATGTTTATTAACTTGCAATTAACAAGAATACTTTGTTAGTTATTGACAAAATTTCCTGTCAAGCATAAGACATTACAAGTTCATTAACTCGTAATTAACAATAATGTTTTGTTGGCTTTTGATAGAAATTCCTGTCGATCAGAAAAGATTACTTAGTCATTCACTTGTTATTACAAAAAGAAAAGAAAAATAAAATCCCTCGACTCGAAGATTATGATCATCAAAATGACTTCATGAAAAATGGGAGCGGGTTGAGACCCAGTGGCCCCCGCCCTGCATTACCCTAACTATAATCGGCAACTCATACTGTGTACATTTTTTTTCCGCTATGGCTTTATGTCATTGGAAAATCGTGTGAAAAGTTTGACGTTCGTGAGTCTTTGGTTCAGTCACGCAGGGTGACTTAGGTCGACTACTTTCTTCGCTAGACTCAGAAGTATAGAGGAAAGAAGGTCGTATATTGTTTGGAAATTAAGGCGAAGACGGATTGAGTACTTCTTTATGATGTTTAATCATGGATTATCATCGTCCACGTCATGAGAAGTATAGACACTGTGACAGACAATCGTCTTACATCAGTCTTCAATCGTCTTACATCTGTATTCAATCGTCTTACATCAGTCTTCAATCATCTTACATCTGTCTTCAGTCGTCTTACATCAGTCTTCAATCGTCTTACATCATTCTTCAATCGTCTTACATCTGTCTTCAATCGTCTTACATCAGTCTTCAATCGTCTTACATCAGTCTTCAATCGTCTTACATCTGTCTTCAATCGTCTTACATCAGTCTTCAATCGTCTTACATCTGTCTTCAATCGTCTTGCATCAGTCTTCAATCGTCTTACATCTGTCTTCAATCGTCTTACATCTGTCTTCAATCGTCTTACATCTGTCTTCAATCGTCTTACATCTGTCTTCAATCGTCTTACGTCTGTCTTCATTTATATTTTTGATTAATATTGAATTTTCCTCTTGACGCGTTTCCTGTTTAGGGAATACCCACCTTTCATGTTGATTACCTGAAGTAGAAAAAACAAATTTAGAGCAGGTTTTGCACCTCTGTATGTCGTAGATAAATTCACAGGCCTCTCTTCTCATCGCCCTACTTCAGCGAAATGTTAGCATGTGCTTCAAAGCAGATGGCTGGCGCCGCTATCGGTAACTTGTATAAAGTGGTGTTTAACCCGAACACAACCATAACGAAGCTGTCCCATGCAAGGGACCGAACGCTCTGGTGATCGCCTCACACTCAGCAGCGATGAGGTCCTCGTATTTCAACGCTCGTCTTTTTTTTTTTTAAGCTCTTTGCCTCGGTTGCCTTGGAAAGCACTGAGCAGCCACGCTCCCTGGAAACAGGCGCGCCACTCGCCAGCGTTGTTGCCCGGTGTGGCATTTCCATACCATGTTCCCTATAGCCAGGGATTGCAATCACAGCCTCTCTTCCCTGGAACCAGGAGTGGCACTCCTCCACCATGTTCCCTGGAACAAGACGTGGCACCCCTCAGCCCCAGAATAAGGCTCAACACTCAGCGACCATATCCCCTGGAACGAGACACGGCACTCATCAGTTCTTGTCACCTGGAACCAGGCACAACAATCACTGGCAAATGTCTCCTGGACCCAAGCGCGGTACTCACCCACTATGTTCCCTGGAACAGACCGAACTTATGACATCCCTTACAAATACCGGCAAATGTCCCCTGGATCCAAGTGCAGTACTCACCCACCATGTTCCCTGGAACCGACCGCACTCATGACATCCCTTCCGTTTCCAGTCAGCGGAATAATGTTGTCTGTTGAATGATACACCTAAGATTTTCTTCATCCCCTTCTGATTCCGAGTATCACACACATCCTTTATCATACTTCTCCCTCATCCCTTGTCCTCGTACATAAGACTTTCCTCCTCTGTTATTAAGAACCTCCTGGAAAGCTTACGAACTCTGATCGAACGTTGATCAACGAAACGGGAGGAGGGAGGAGAGAGAAAGGGGGGGAAAAACACTAGTAGATGAGGGCTGGTTTGTGTTGACACGTGAGCCCAGTGGAAGTCTGGGTTAATTGGTTGAAGCAGAAGCCATTAGATATGGTAAATACAGTCATCTCTCTGTATATGTGCCGTGAAAGGGATCTCGAGCTCTTGACGTGTATTAAGTAGACGTCAGGGGAGCTTCAGAGGAAGGCTTCCAGAAAGCTGGAATCTCAGAGGGTCTGGGAGATGAGGTGCTGATGAGGCTCAAGCCTCCCTCACAAGCTGAGTGTGGGTCCTTTTGTGTTACTCATTAATTAACGTGGGTACTTCACTCCTCCCGATTTCTTCTTTCACGTAAGGAAACTTGGTGAAAGTAAGGGTGCTGTATACACACACACACACGCACACATTATATATATATATATATATATATATATATATATATATATATATATATATATATATATATATATATATATATATATACATATTATCCTGCCCAAGGTTACTGTATCTTCAGTAGGGAGAGATAAGCAAGTGCCACAATCATTACCTTTCTGTATTCGTGACGTTTCGACAATATGCTCACCTCATCATCAGAATCTGCGAGTACAAACATGGTAAGTTAACTGACTGACTAAGTCAAACTAATCACATCTACAGTTTACATCACTAAATATAATCAAACAAATACAATAGAAACAGTCACAACACAGAGTCAAAAATGATCAAGATGGAGAGTATTATCTTTATTTTTTTCCTAAAAAATTGAAAAAAAAAGAAAACAAGTTAAGACCCAGAACTCATTTCATAACAAAGATAATTATTAAGACAGTTATTGAACAATTTGCGTGTTTGTCAGGGATGAATTATCACCTATGAGTGTTAATTTCTTTTAATTGTTAAAATGTAGTCCATTGTCCGAATTCAGCTTCGTTAGCACATCTAGAAATAACTTTCAAATGCCCTATAATTAGTGAATGATTATAAATCAAATTATTAAATGAGTTCCGGGTTTTATTTCGTTTTG
Organism: Panulirus ornatus; assembly: GCF_036320965.1. Lineage (NCBI taxonomy): Eukaryota > Metazoa > Arthropoda > Malacostraca > Decapoda > Palinuridae > Panulirus > Panulirus ornatus. The sequence goes on from NC_092237.1 coordinate 14,565,851, forward strand.
ATTTTTATATGAAAAAAGTAAATATAAATTCTTTTGACTCAGTATTTTGCCTGTATATATATATATATTTTTATCTGTTTTGTTATATATTTTGATGTAAATTACAGACGTGATTTCTCTTTATGTGTTTACTTAGCTGATTCATTTTATTCAAGTATTTGCAGATTCTGATAATGGAATATGTCGAAGCGTCAGGAGTTAAGGAAGGGATTTGATTGTGGCATTTGTTTTCATCTTCCACTGAAGAGATGGTTTCCCAGGACAAGATCTGCCGCTGATGTCTGTCGACGACAAATGAACCAACGTGTGTTTCCGTAGTTTCGTCTTCATGAGAAAAAAGAAAAAAAAAGAAGAAAAAATCAAGAAAAAACTCCCAAGAAAGAAAGAAATTGTGATGTGAATTTGTCTCCATCACTGCAAAGCATACGGCGGCAACCACTCTTCAATTTCTGTGATTCAAATTATATCAAAGAAAATGAAAAATCATTACGTGACTTGCCTTTGGGTTCGCTGCGTACCGACTGCTGCGACCGGGAATCGAACCCTCGCGCATTCGACCCCAGGATTCGTGTAACCCGTAGTTCACGACTCTTAAGATATCGTTATGGACTTCGTAAAGCCTTGTGTGGGTGACGTACTCGTTTTCTCTATAACGAATTACGTTCCGTTTTACGCGTTGGGGCCCACAAGCATCTCACTGTTTTATCTTCATTTCTTACATTTGTCTGGATATCCTGAATTTTGGGTCGTAAATACCAGTTCTACTCTCTCTCTCTCTCTCTCTCTCTCTCTCTCTCTCTCTCTCTCTCTCTCTCTCTCTCTTGCTTATTCCTCCTCTCATTTATCGTGGTTGTATCATTGTCCATTCTACCGTTGGTATTTCTTATTTCATCTTATTTTCCTTAGCATTTCTTCTATGATACATACGGTTTTTTGTCTTTCTTTTCTTTTAAGCCAATTTCCCTTCGACATTTTGAGAAGAACACGACCACTCACCATCACCCACACAGTATATTCTCACAAACCGACTGTAGAGTTTTTGGAAATGAGTCACTCATAAATACTACGCATATCATCCCCAGGAGATTTAAATCAGGAATTTTGTTGCCCCAACTTTCTGAGCCATTGGCTATGTTGGGCCAGATAGTCGTGGAAATAATATCGGTCGACGCATCGCACATAAATTGTTGCCAGAGATATGTTTGCCTCGCCAGGGTTGGGGGGATGTTCGGGGCGTCTTCACGCACCGACTTTACAGTAATGAATTGACCTCTGCTCTGTATTATGACGAGGCCAGCGAGTACAGATGTATCGTAATTACAGGTGAGTGGTACGGGTACAGGTGTATTCCAGGTGTACAGCTGTGATGACTCTACTACAACCCACTGGAAAATCTGGTCACTTTAGTTATGCGCATCATGGTTTACATACGTATATGTCTCTATCTTTCCTCTCTTCTTATTCTTCACCTTCGTCCCGCGTCTTCCTCTCCCTCTCCTTCCTCCCTTCCTTCCTCCCTTCCCGGCCAATCGCCCCTTCTGTGCCTCTTGATCTCGCACTAAAACAACAGGGAACAGATGTCTGGAGCGGAGCGAGGCCCCTGTATTAGCCGACCACGTATCGGTAGTTAGATTTTACGTACGATTAGAGTCGAGTTTAGTCGGCTGGGGTTGGCAAGAGTTAAGCCAGCAGTATCTAACCATTACGTGGTGGGGGAAATGCGAAATCGTTCCGTGTTCTGCGCGGCGGCGAATAAATTTAATGTTGCTTTCGCATTGGCGGCAGATGGTCGCGTTGTGGGGGAGTCAATATTACCGCCAGATGGTCCAGGGTTGGTGAGGAGGAGGAGGAGAGGCTAAATCTCGCGGCCCAGCCAGCTGTTGCAGATGGTCCAGACTGTTGGCAGGTGATGAAGTGCCGCTGCAGGCAGCTGGAGGCGAAGGTGAAGCCATTGTTACGTGATGTATTGTGGCCGGGGGAGGCGAAGATGAAGCTGTTCTTTTTAAAAGCAGGAGCGAAAATGAAGCTATTTTCTCGGTGCTGCTGTTGGCATCCGTAGGCAATTATGAAGCTATTATGTGCGAAGCTGTGGGCAGGAATGAAGCTGATTTTTTAGTCTTGCTGGCAACTGGGGAGGCAAAGCCCGCCAGGAGCTAGGGGCTTGAAGGAATGAGGCTGTTCTATGGTGCTGTTGGCAACGGGAAAGAGAGAGAGAGAGAGAGAGAGAGAGAGAGAGAGAGAGAGAGAGAGAGAGAGAGAGAGAGAGAGAGAGAGATTAAGCTCTAATCAGAAGCTGAGGACAGGAATAAACCAGTTGTTATAGCGTTGTTAGCAGCTGGGGGAAAAGAGGGAAGATAAGGGGGTTAGAGATGAAGCTATTATTCTGGTGCTGTTGGCAGCCGGGGTGGGGATGTGTGGTTGTGGGTGCAGAGCAACAGTTCGAGGCAGCGGAGGTGATGGCTGCCCCCAGCGACTCACTAGTGAGGTTAGTCTTACTCATGTCGGAGTGTTTGCTGGTGATGGAGGCCATTTTGAGTATTGGCCAAGAGACAGACAGACAGACAAGTGGAAAAGCCACTATTGGTGGCACCTGGTGAGGCTAGACTATTGTTGGTATTGGTGTGAGACGAAGTGTTGGCAGATGGTTAAGCCAGTGTCACTAGTTGGCAATGCTAGAACATCGAAAGGTGGTAAAGGTGGAACGTTGGCAGGTGGTTAGGGTGGGTTATTTGGTAGGTAATTGATACTGAATAATGACAGGTGAATTGGGCCATTATTTGGCAGATGATAAGGTTAGATTGTTGGTAGGTAATTAGGTTTGGATAATGACTGGTAGAGTCAACCTGTTCGGATGGTAGCGAGGCTAGTTTGGTAGCAGATGATGTAGCGAGTCTTGTAGCTGTTAGCAGATGATGGAGCGAGTCTTCTAGCTGTTAGCAGATGATGGAGCGTGTCTTCTAGCTGTTAGCAGATGATGGAGCGTGTCTTGTAGCTGTAAGCAGATGATGGAGCGAGTCTTCTAGCTGTTAGCAGATGATGGAGCGAGTCTTGTGGCTGTTAGCAGATGATGGAGCGCGTCTTGTAGCTGTTAGCAGATGATGGAGCGTGTCTTGTAGCTGTAAGCAGATGATGGAGCGAGTCTTCTAGCTGTTAGCAGATGATGGAGCGAGTCTTGTAGCTGTTAGCAGATGATGGAGCGAGTCTTGTAGCTGTTAGCAGATGATGGAGCGTGTCTTGTAGCTGTTAGCAGATGATGGAGCGTGTCTTGTAGCTGTAAGCAGATGATGGAGCGAGTCTTCTAGCTGTTAGCAGATGATGGAGCGACGTCTTGTAGCTGTTAGCAGATGATGGAGCGAGTCTTCTAGCTGTTAATAAAGCTATACTGCTGATAGTTTGAGAAGCTAAACGAATAGTAGTTTGAAGAGTATCATCATTTTCTTTTTTTTCTTTTACATTGTGAGACTGGAGTGTTTAGAAGTGATCTAAGGCGGACTGCCAACTGGTAAATGATGAAAGAAAGATGTTTGAATGGACTGAAAGTTAATTTGTTGCCAAGATTGACAGATGCTGGCGAGGCCAGTGTGTTGGAAGGTGGTGAACAGAGTGTGATAATGAAGCTCTTGTCGTATCATGATGGGAGATAAGGTGGAACTGTTGTCAGTTATGTGGTGAGTGGAAGATGTTGTCAAACCAGATAAGGTAGTGTGGTGATTCTGCTGTCAAGCTGGGTTCCCTCCAAACAGGAACTGGATTGAGATTTGAAGACGTTTGGAGGATGTGAATTGTTTTGGTAATTAATGTTATTAGAAAATTCAGCAAAAATCAGATTTCATACGATGAAACAAGCTTAGTATCTGCTAGTATCTGTAAGTATCCACGAGCACCTCATTGACCGAGTTGACAGCCTCACTACAGATAAAGGATATTGCAAATATCTGGGGAAAAAAATTTACATATATCTGTTGGCATTTCCTAAACCTTATTGCAACAACGAATCCCAACGGTAAGATTTTCGATCTGAATTGACTTCATATCACTTTTATCCCAACACTTGCCACCCTTCTTCCACCATCTGCCACCATTATGATACTGTCCCCCTCACACTCCTGCCAACAACAGCCAACCCTCCTACCACCGCCTGCCACACGCTTGCAGCCAAGAATGACAGTGTCCAGTCTTTTCCCTTGCACAAAACTTTTCACACACGTTACTGTACCGCGCTAATATTATTTGGGTTCTGTGCACCGTCTCTTGGCATAAACCCACGTTGGCCCTCGTTCCTGTAGCTGTTCTTGATTACCTGTTCTCCGACGTGTCCTTTTATCACTACTTTTCTTACAGGTGAAGTGAAGCTAACTGGTCTGTATGGCTTGGATGATCTCCCTCCTCCTCCTCCTCCTCCGTGTATTGATGTAAATATACGCCCCGCATTCGTGAATGTCCGCGACTCTGCTCTCCTCAAAGACTCTTCGCCGTTACGAAGGCATTATTGGCTTCGCTAATGCTGGTTATGGTCTTCTTTAGGATTATTCGCTGAGATTCCACGAGCTGCGTTTTCTCCCGAGCCGATCAGCCAGCCGCTCTTGAGTACACCATCTCCCGGATACTTCGGCGTCTGCGAGCGCGTTCCATCATCCTCTTGGTACAACGGTTCGCCGTTCAGTCTCTCCCTTGCATTTTGAGCTCAGTAGCGTAAGAGAGAGAGAGAGAGAGAGAGAGAGGTTAATTTTCTGCCTGGACCAACATTATTGTGACGATAAAGACCTCGATATTTTATGGAAATGTTCTTGCGTCAGCCAGACGTGATTATCGCTGGGTCGTCGTCGTCGTCGTCGTGGAGGAGGAGGAGGTCGTGGTGGATGGCCTGGCCGGGGTCGTGATGGGGGGAGGGAGGGAGGGAAGTCGTTGAGGTGGGGGGGGGGCTGGCTGGAGGGGTAGAAGGGCTTTTATGACAACTGTAAAAGGTCGTGGAAGAAGTCGTGTGTAGGGGTCGAAGCGAAGAGTCGCGTCGAGAGGAATGGTCGAAAGTTAGTCGAATTATTGTCATTAACATTTTGATTACTCGGTGTAATTTCATCCGGCAATCAGAGGGACATTGGAGGGAAGACTATTACATGCCATTACAATTAAGGTCATTAGAAGTAATGAAAGCTGGAGGAGTCATTAACCTGTTCTGGCTCGAGTTACGCCATGTAATTGTGTGGGGATACAGGCATCGATATATATATATATATATATATATATATATATATATATATATATATATATATATATATATCCCTGGGGATAGGGGAGAAAGAATACTTCCCACGTATTCCTTGCGTGTCGTAGAAGGCGACTAAAAGGGAAGGGAGCGGGGAGCTGGAGATCCTCCCCTCTCATTTAATTCTAATTTTCCAAAAGAAGAAACAGAGAAGGGGGCCAGGTGAGGATATTCCCTCAAAGGACCAGTCCTCTGTTCTTAACGCTACCTCGCTAATGCGGGAAATGGCGAATAGTTTGAAAGAAAGAAAAATATATATATATATATATATATATATATATATATATATATATATATATATATATATATATATATATATATATATATATACACACACACACACACACACATATATATATATATATATATATATATATATATATATATATATATATATATATATATATATATATATTTTTTTTTTTTTTTTTTTTTGCTTTGTCGCTGTCTCCCGCGTTTGCGAGGTAGCGCAAGGAAACAGACGAAAGAAATGGCCCAACCCACCCCCATACACATGTATATACATACGTCCACACACGCAACTATACATACCTACACAGCTTTCCATGGTTTACCCCAGACGCTTCACATGCCCCGATTCAATCCACTGACAGCACGTCAACCCCGGTATACCACATCGCTCCAATTCACTCTATTCCTTGCCCTCCTTTCACCCTCCTGCATGTTCAGGCCCCGATCACACAAAATCTTTTTCACTCCATCTTTCCACCTCCAATTTGGTCTCCCTCTTCTCCTCGTTCCCTCCACCTCCGACACATATATCCTCTTGGTCAATCTTTCCTCACTCATTCTCTCCATGTGCCCAAACCATTTCAAAACACCCTCTTCTGCTCTCTCAACCACGCTCTTTTTATTTCCACACATCTCTCTTACCCTTACGTTACTTACTCGATCAAACCACCTCACACCACACATTGTCTTCAAACATCTCATTTCCAGCACATCCATCCTCCTGCGCACAACTCTATCCATAGCCCACGCCTCGCAACCATACAACATTGTTGGAACCACTATTCCTTCAAACATACCCATTTTTGCTTTCCGAGATAATGTTCTCGACTTCCACACATTCTTCAAGGCTCCCAGGATATATAGTGATATATTGATGTTGGGTATAATATAAAGCCTATACCCATAGTCATGAATGGTGCCTGCTGCCATATCTCATCACTGATTGCCACATTGGTTCATGTGAAAGACATTAACTGTGAAGGAAATTTACTAGAGCTAATACATATTGTCAAATTCTTAGTATTGACTGTTGTAAGCTGTAGTATGTGAACAATATGGGAATTTTAAGATTTTGGTTTTTCATATGAATTAACCATAGGCACTGTCAGTTTGAGTATGGACTGCAAAGTCTTTTAGATATTAAGGATTAAATGTTTAGCGTGTCTTGTAACTACATAGGTTTGGAACTGGTCTGCTTTGAACCTTCTTCACCTAGAGTCTGCTTCACCGTGGCTTGGGTAGAATTTGTTAAGAATCATTGATGCATTTGTATTTTCATTTTGTTCATCGTCATGTAAAGGGATGAGTAGTATTTCAAGTTTATTTATGTAATGTGAAGAAATGCATACATGCATGCATACACTATACGTATACATACAAGTGCATCTGTCTCTAGGGATACCTTGCTATGGCAAGAAAAGGAAGCAGGTAACACCGTAAGCAAGCAGCCACCTTTGCAGAGGTTTTTAATTTAATCAAGGGATGGAAAGAGTACTGCCTTATTAAGGACCTTCTTAACCAAATGAAACCTGCCTTACCCAGTTCCAAAGATGAAGTGCAGCCCCAGAGTTGCCGGATCTCAGTAAAAGGGCTCCTAGAATTACATGGTAGTAATGAGTATAGTATATTATTATTATTTATATTTATTTATTTTGCTTTGTCGCTGTCTCCCGCGTTAGCGAGGTAGCGCTTTTTTTCTCATCTTGGTTACATCCACACACATTTAGACACCCCAATCGAGGTGGATGAGCACTCCTCGCGTGACTCCTTCTTCTGTTTCCCCTTTTAGAAAGTTAAAATACAAGGAGGGGAGGGATTCTGGCCCCCCCGCTCCCGTCCCCTTTAGTCGCCTTCTACGACACGCGAGGAATGCGTGGGAAGTATTCTTTCTCCCCTATCCCCAGGAATTATTATTATTATTATTATTATTATTATTATTATTATTATTATTATTATTATTATTATTATTTATGCCTGGGGATAGGGGAGAAAGAATACTTCCCACGTATTCCCTGCGTGTCGTAGAAGGCGACTAAAAGGGGAGGGAGCGGGGGGCTGGAAATCCTCCCCTCTCGTTTTTTTTTTTTTTTTTAATTTTCCAAAAGAAGGAACAGAGAAGGGGGCCAGGTGAGGATGTTCCCTCAGAGGCCCAGTCCTCTGTTCTTAACGCTACCTTGCTGATGCAGGAAATGGCGAATAGTTTAAAAAAAAAAAATATATATATATATATATATATATAGTTTATGTATGATATATATATATATATATATATATATATATATATATATATATATATATATATATAGTTTATGTATGATATATATATATATATATATATATATATATATATATATATATATATATATATATATATATATATATATATATATATATATATATATATATATTTAAATTTCGAAAATAAGGAACAGAGAACGAGGCCAGGTGAGGATATTCCCTCAGAGGCCCAGTCCTCTGTTCTTAACGCTATATATATAGTTTATGTATGATATATATATATATATATATATATATATATATATATATATATATATATATATATATATATATATATATAATTTATGTATGATATATATATATATATATATATATATATATATATATATATATATATATATATATATATATATATATATATATATTTAAATTTCGAAAATAAGGAACAGAGAACGAGGCCAGGTGAGGATATTCCCTCAGAGGCCCAGTCCTCTGTTCTTAACGCTACCTTGCTAACGCGGGAAATGGTGAATAGTATGAAAAAAAAAAAAAAAAAATATATATATATATGTATATATATATATATATATATAGATAGATAGATAGATAGATAGATAGATAGATAGATAATGGAGTTTTTACTGAGCATTATTGAACCATTACACGTATTCATCACCGACACAGTTTCCTTTCCCATTTTCTTTACCATTGCGTCTGCATCTCGTTGTTCGGAGGTTCTTCGCCGCTTCGAAGTTTTAATTGGCCACTTTACAAATAGTCTCTCTGTCTCTCTGTCTCTCTCTCTCTCTCTCTCTCTCTCTCTCTCTCTCTCTCTCTCTCTCTCTCTCTCTCTCTCTCTCCTCCACTTCCCCCAGCACGCCATCGTGCGCCACCTCCCCCAAGCTTCCGTGTCAGCAGTGAATAGTACCTTCCTCTGTGATTCTATTCAATTCCTGATGAGTTGATGGGTTCTTTTTCCGCCTCTACATATCGGAGGAGTTTAAGAGTGCTATACATTCATTTATTATTAAAGTTCAGGACTTCTTTTTGTGAGTGAGAGAGAGATATCTTCTCCTTTATCCAGTAACAACAGGAATTTCTTCAAGAGGACTTCTTTTTGTGAGCGAGAGAGAGATATCTTCTCCTTTATCCAGTAACAACAGGAATTTCTTCAAGAACTGATTATAATCTGTTTTCGTCCTCAGTTACCGATCTGCTGGATGATGTTTAGTGACCCTCTGCGGTACGACCTTTGGCTCTGATGGCATCAGGTTCACTACGCCTCATAAGGGTCAGGTCAAAGGCCCAAGGCCAGTCATAACCTATGATTCGAACCGCTCGAAGGAAGAAGGGGTCCTCCTCACACCTGTCGTACTCAAGGGAATCGAACATGTGCCACCGAGACCAAACGGTCCTCTGGCACAGGATCTCAACCCGTTGTCACTGCGTTATGGCATTCGATTCCCCCTCTCCTCTCTCTTTCTTGGCCGAGGTGTTGGAGACTCCTCCTTCTCCATCGTGGCGCCAGGGCGTCGTCGGTCAACCTTCCGATAACGTCCGACGAAGCTTTGGATAGATTGCGTTCGGCGTCGGTTGCTCCTGGCCAGGTTTTACGTTCAAGTTGGCTGTTCCTGCCTCCCTCATCGTCTAGATGGTCTCCCCTCTCTCTCTCTCTCTCTCTCTCTCTCTCTCTCTCTCTCTCTCTCTCTCTCAAAGACCCCGCCCCTTCGTATATCGGCAGAGAGACCCCTCTAGATTCACGCTTCCCAGCCACCACCACACCACCACTGTGACCGAGAGATTACGTCTCATCGCATTTTTCACTGCATTACGTAACAATTATTCAAAAACGTCGACGAAACAGCTGTCCTCTTACTTGTTCTACGAATCCTATAGATTCAGCTGATATCAATGAATGTCGCATCGTGTGACAGATAACTTCTTGATCGCAGTGTGTTCCCACACACTGTAGATATGCCAAAGCTGTACAGCATTAGTCAGGAAAAAAGAAGTTCAATTTCCTCATTCTTTTTTTTAGTATTATTGGCGCTTGTCCCTCTGCATTAAGCTCAGCATCTTATATATCCTCCATTTGGTTATGGACTTTAGTGCGATTTCTGTGTATGTTCCTATTTTCCTCAGCTCTTCTCTCACCTCAGGGCCTTTTTTTCTTTTTTTCGTAGCAAAAATGTCTTTCCCTCTTGGAGGTATTGTTGCCACCTTCGCATGTGAGAGAGAACTCAGGGTGGAAGAGCCATCGCCTCTCCCCTGTGTCTCTACCTCCTTCTCAAGAGAGGATGAGGGTGTCTGAGAACTTCTCATATTCCTTGAGTAATATCCATGTTCTATGTATATTATACAAGAAGGGAGCTTTGTCTTCATACCCTTCTCGTGCGTTATTATGTATAATGTAACACATTACCCTCGTAAAGGATAGGAATTAATCATCGAGTTTTTCACCGTTTATCCGCCTGGTTATGTGTGTTGTGCGTGGGTGGGCGTGCGTGTATGTATCGTTAATGACAGCGGGAAGGGAAGTAATGGTTTTCATGTTCTCAGTGTTGCCATAAACCTTTGTAAAAGCAAGCAGTCATCTACCCACACCCCCAGTGATTAGAGTAGATGGCTATCTTTTTTTTTTTTGTCCTTTACCACTTCTCTTTATTCATATTCATATCCGATTTATTCATATATTCATCCCTAGACATGTGAGAAGGAAAATTATTCATTGTGCAAAGGCCCTCCCCCACCCATCCCTAACCACTGTCTCCTTATCCATTCCCTTATCTATTATATATAGGTATGCCAATCATGTATCCATCACATTGCACTGTCATTCATCAATACCATCCGGCACATCATCTCCTCCATCACATAAACCTCCATCATCATCATCAGCATCCATCACAAGACCATCTTCATAATAATCACCCAACACACCACACAACCTCCGCCATCATTGTCCTCATAATGCCAACAACCTCTGCCATCACGATCCATCATTTAACGCATGTCATCATCATTCACACCGATTCCCTCCCTCACACCGTCCATCGCACTAGGGAAAAAACCTTCTCCATCACCCGCCGCCCATCACTCCATCACGATACCCACACGCCACCGTTCCTCGTCCATCGCTCGCTATTCATCACGCAGCACCACCAGCAGCCTTACCTCCCCTCCCTGCCTCCCTCCCGCAACTCCTTCCTCCCGGCCTTATGAACTGCGCTACGGCGTATCTTGGAATAGGAAACAAGAAAATCATTAGCGTCAAGCCAACGTCATCTGCTGCGAGGCCGGTCATGTGAAAGAGATTCAGGGTTCAGCCGAGGCTTTCATCAACAGCTGCTTTCAGTCGGCAAAATTAAACCCCGTAGTCTCTTTCTCTCTCCTGTTGATGTGTGTGTGTGTGTGTATGAGTCTCTCTCTCTCTCTCTCTCTCTCTCTCTCTCTCTCTCTCTCTCTCTCTCTCTCTCTCTCTCTCTCTCTCTCTCTTCTGTTGATGTGTGTGTGTAAGTCTCTCTCTCTCTCTTTTCTGTTGATGTGTGTGTGTGTGTGTGTGTGTGTGTGTGTGTGTGTGTGTGTGTGTGTATGTGTGTGTGTATATGTGTGTGTGTGTGTGTGTGTGTGTGTGTGTGTGTGTGTGTGTGTGTGTGTGTGTGTGTGTGTTGTGTGCGTGTGTGTGTGTGAGCATGGCTGACTTTGATGTCGTTTTCTGCCAGACGTGTGTCAGAGGCAAAGATGATATTCATGACCACAGTGAGGTACTTAGAAGAGTCTTAAGATATACTGAAGAGCGAAGAAGGGTCACATCTCAGCCATGGTAATGAGGTAATTGTACTTCAAATGTTTTCCTATACATTAATATATACTATAATTATCGAGTAGAAGGATTGATACAACGACCAGAAAACCAGTTATTTTGAGTAGATTGATCTTCTCACACAAAATCATGACAGTTTGACTTCTCTAGAGGCCAGGAAGACACTGGTCATAAGCCACCCTCAGTTTTCCTTCTCAAAATGCATACCTGGCACTCATCATGTGCATCATCGCGTCTCGTGTCCTACTAACTCAAGGTTATGTAATATAACAAATAGAGGAAGAATGTGACCGAAGTATATGTAGTTTTAGAAAGAGAAATGATGTAGGGAGTGACCCGTCCTCTGGAATATTTGGCTTCGAGATTCACATTTTGTGTAGGACATAACATTTTCTTCATCTCTGGAGAGAGTTAATCATATTGAACGATTTTCATGTCTCTCGGATTTGATCAGAGAGGACAGACCACCCTTGCCATCACACACACACACACACACACACACACACACAGAATAAGAGAGTAAACTCTAGATTGATATGGTTAAAACTGAAAGTGGATGGAGAGAGATGGGTGATTATTGGTGCATATGCACCTGGGTATGAGAAGAAAGATCATGAGAGGCGTGCTTTGGGAGCAGTTGAGTGAGTGTGTTTGTAGTTTTGATGCGCGAGACCGGGTTATAGTGATGGGTGATTTGAATGCAAAGGTGAGTAATGTTGCAGTTGAGGGAATAATTGGTGTACATGGAGTGTTCGGTGTTGTAAATGGAAATGGTGAAGAGCTTGTAGATTTATGTGCTGAAAAAGGACGGGTGATTGGGAATACCTGGTTTAAAAAGCGAGATTATATATAAGTATACGTATGTAAGTAGGAGAGATGGCTAAAGAGCGTTATTGGATTACGTGTTAATTTATAGGCTCGCGAAAGTGAGACTTTTGGATGTTAATGTGGTGAGAGGTGCAACTGGAGGGATGTCTGATCATTATCTTGTGGAGGCTAAGGTGAAGATTTGTAGAGGTTTTTAGAAAAGAAGAGAGAATGTTGGGATGAAGAGAGTGGTGAGAGTGAGTGAGCTTGGGAAGGAGACTTGTGTGAGGAAGTACCAGGAGAGACTGAGTACAGAATGGAAAATGGTGAGAACAAAGGACATAAGGGGAGTGGGGGAGGAATGGGATGCATTTAGGGAAGCAGTGATGGCTTGCGCAAAAGATGCTTGTGGCATGAGAAGCGTGGGAGGTGGGCAGATTAGAAAGGGTAGTGAGTGGTGGGATGAAGATTATTCGTGAAAAAAGAGGAAAGAGGCATTTGGACGATTTTTGCAGGGAAATAATGCAAATGAGTGGGAGATGTATAAAAGAAAGAGGCAGGAGGTCAAGAGAAAGGTGCAAGAGGTGAAAAAGAGGGCAAATGAGAGTTGGGGTGAGAGAGTATCATTAAATTTTAGGGAGAATAAAAAGATGTTTTGGAAGGAGGTAAATAAAGTGCGTAAGACAAGGGAGCAAATGGGAACTTCAGTGAAGGGGGCTAATGGGGAGGTGATAACAAGTAGTGGTGATGTGAGAAGATGGAGTGAGTATTTTAAAGGTTTGTTAAATGTGTTTGATGATAGAGTGGCAGATATCGGGTGTTTTGGTCGAGATAGTGTGCAAAGTGAGAGGGTTAGGGAGAATGATTTGGTAAACAGAGAAGAAGTAGTAAAAGCTTTGCGGAAGATGAAAGCCGGCAAGGCAGCAGGTTTGGATGGTATTGCAGTGGAATTTAGTAAAAAAGGGGATGACCGTATTGTTGACTGGTTGGTGAGGTTATTTAATGTATGTATGACTCATAGTGAGGTGCCTGAGGATTGGCGGAATGCTTTCATAGTGCCATTGTACAAAGGCAAAGGGGATAAGAGTGAGTGCTCAAATTACAGAGGTATAAGTTTGTTGAGTATTCCTGGTAAATTACATGAGAGGGTGAAGGCATGTACAGAGCATCAGATTGGGGAAGAGCAGTGTGGTTTCAGAAGTGGTAGAGGATGTGTGGATCAGGTGTTTGCTTTGAAGAATGTATGTGAGAAATACTTAGAAAAGCAAATGGATTTGTATGTAGCATTTATGGATCTGGAGAAGGCATATGATAGAGTTGATAGAGATGCTCTGTGGAAGGTATTAAGAATATATGGTGTGAGAGGCAAGTTGTTGGAAGCAGTGAAAAGATTTTATCGAGGATGTAGGGCATGTGTACGTGTAGGAAGAGAGGAAAGTGATTGGTTCTCAGTGAATGTAGGTTTGCGGCAGGGATGTGTGATGTCTCCATGGTTGTTTAATTTGTTTATGGATAGGGTTGTTAGGGAGGTGAATGCAAGAGTTTTGGAAAGAGGGGCAAGTATGCAGTCTGTTGTGGATGAGAGAGCTTGGGAAGTGAGTCAGTTGCTGTTCGCTGATGATACAGCGCTGGTGGCTGATTCATGTAAGAAACTGCAGGAGCTGGTGAATGAGGTAAAGTGTGTGAAAGAAGAAAGCTGAGAGTAAATGGTAATAAGAGCAAGGTTATTAGGTACAGTATGGTTGAGGGACAAGTTAATTGGGAGGTAAGTTTGAATGGAGAAAAACTGAAGGAAGTGCAGTGTTTTAGATATCTGGGAGTGCATTTGGCAGCGGATGGAACCATGGACGCGGAAGTGAACCATAGGGTGGGGGAGGGGGGCGAAAGTTCTGGGAGCCTTGAAGTATGTGTGGAAGTCGAGAACATTATCTCCGAAAGCAAAAATGGCCATGTTTGAAGGAATAGTGGTTCCAACAATGTTATATGGTTGCGAGGCGTTGGCTATAAATAGAGTTGTGCGGAGGAGGGTGGATGTGCTGGAAATGAGATGTTTGAGGACAATATGTGGTGTCAGGTGGTTTGATCGAGTAAGTAATAATAGGGTAAGAGAGATGTGTGGTAATAAAAAGAGTGTGGTTGAGAGAGCAGAAGAGGGTGTTTTGAAATGGTTTGGTCACATGGAGAGAATGAGTGAGGAAAGATTGACCAAGAGGATATATGTGTCAGAGGTGGAGGGAACGAGGAGAAGTGGGAGATCAAATTGGAGATGGAAAGATGGAGTGAAAAAGATTTTGAGTGATCGGGGCCTAAACATGCAGGAAGGTGAAAGGTGTGCAAGGAATAGAGTGAATTGGAACGATGTGGTATACCGGGGTTGACGTGCTGTCAATGGATTGAACCAGGGCATGTCTGGGGTAAACCATGGAAAGTTCTGTGGGTCCTGGATGTGGAAAGGGTGCTGTGGTTTTGGTGCATTATACATGACCGCTAGAGACTGAGTGTGGACGAATGTCGCCTTTGTTGTCTTTTCCTAGCGCTACCTCGTGCACATGCGGAGGGAGGGGGTTGTTATTTCATGTGTGGCGAGGTGGCGATGGGAATGAATAAGGGCAGACAGTATGAATTATGTACATGTGTATATATTTATATGTCTGTGTGTGTATATATATGTATACGTTGAGATGTATAGGTATGTATAGTTGTGTGTGTGGACGTGTATGCATATTCATGTGTATGTGGGTGAGTTGGGCCATTCTTTCGTCTGTTTCCTTGCGCTACCTCGCCAACACGGGAGACAGCGACTAAGTAAAATAAATAAATGAAATAATCTGTATACAAGGTAGTTTTTGCTCATCATCGTTTTTATATCAATTCATCTGTTTTGCTTGTAGCCAGAAATAATAATTAGTATCCATGATTCGTATGATGAAGAGTGTGTCTTTCAAGATCTAACGAGGACCACTTGTCAGTAAGTGTATATTATCCTTCGGAACAAGCGCTTGCTGGCAACGTTGCAGTGCATGCATAAGAGAAGGCATTGGTTCCCTTGGAATTATAAGCTCATAGGACGAACACTATTATTCCGATTCATAAACCTCTCATTGTCCAGTTATACACAAAGTGGTTCTGAAATAGCTTGAATTAAGAGGACACAGAAGGGGAAAAACAGCTATCACAATAAATTGTCATACGGGGATGTCGAAGGTTTGGCCTCAAGTGGAATCATGGACTCTGATAGTTATTATCCCATCGGAAGAAAACGGATGGGGGGTGGGGGTAATATCTAGGAATCTTTTCATTCTCCGATGCATCATTAACAAGCAGCGTCATTGGTGAGAGCCTGCCATTCATACTCTCTATCTTCGGCTAGTCAACCAATTTCCAAATCAGAGAAGTGAAACACCATTCATATAACATGTAACATAGCTTTTTTGCCTGTATTCTTTGATGCAAGACTACAGAAATTTGACTTCATCAGCTTTACTTTTTCGCCAGTAGTCTTTGATGCAAGACTTTACCGATTGACTTCAATACGTCTACAGAAATTTGACTTCATCAGCTTCACTTCCATCGTAAACGTTGGTTATAACCACGAAAAGAATCGAAGCTGATTTCGCCAAGACGTGATGGACAATTTCGTCCTGGAAACACCAAGCTGTGAATCGTTAATTAGGTGGTAGTCATCCAAATGATTTCCAATCTTGTCTTCGAACGATGGCTTCCAGAAAGTTCGCCAACTGTGGACGTCGGACTAATTGGGCGATGACTTCCGTGCAGGGACTTATTATTACCTGTTCTCAATACGGTATTACAGTGGCAAACTTCCAAGTCCTGTCGAACTACCTCACCCCCCCCGTCAACACACACACACACACACACACAAACACACCATCCCATCCCCCCTCCTCCTCACGCATCCACAGTGGCTTCCTGAAAACAGCAGTTCAAGAGTTTAATTATCTCAATTTTTCCTTTTCTTTCTTTCTTTTCCTTTTGGTGGGGGGGGGGGATAGGGGCGGGAGGCTTCTTTCAACATTCTTGGACTGAGCGGATCAGGATCTTTCGTCCTGTTTATCTCCACGTCCTGTAAAGACAACACTGGAAGCAGCTTCTCGTATGTTGTTGTTGGACCTAAAACTTTCTGTACATTTCTTTGTACCGTCATCACTTCGTAAGTGTCACGACAATTTGTTTCTTTTATCCATGACTGTGGTACTATAAAAGCACTGTTAATCATAACATCTAACGAGTTTCTTGCCATACATCATGTTATGGTCTCTGGGCGTTCTATCTTTGCGTATTTCAATGATGTGTTCTCTGTTGACATCATCAGATAGGTTTAGATGTATATAGGCTTGATCAAGTTGTCACTGACTCTTCTGTCTTTCATGGTGGATAAGTTTATTCTTTTTTTTTTGATTCCTGTAAATTATAATACATTATGCACAACACTTTTTTTTTCAATCGATTTGCATTGTACCCAGCATTTTCTGGTGTAAATCTGTGTTTAGTGTGCAAATGAATTTTTCAAGCATGCACAGTACACTGGCTGCATGAAGGGAAAGCTTGTATTATATTTACTTGTTTAGATTAGGCCCTGAACGTTATCTTCACCTGCAGCCAGTGAATTATTGAATAGAAAATAATAAAAGCATACTAATTGGTGATGTGTCCTTGACACTGGAATTACACTGAAAGACATTATTTTATTTTTCTTTCAATTATGATAATTCTCAACTTGATGATATGTGATGACATTCTTCTTTTCTCTCTCTCTCTTCTGTTTCTCGGTAGCGGATGAATGATGATGATTCAGGAATTGCAAATGGACTATAAACATGACGCTACATGAACATAAATATCCTGCTACAGTTTATGGGATCGTGTGTGATCAGAGCTGGTGTAGTCAATACAGGCTCAGGTTACTTGGTACTCGATCTCTTTTCTTGGTTACCCTCGGTTGTTTAAACAAAAGAGAAAGGTGAATACATTATAGACTTCTAATCTGCCAGAAAGCGTTTGACTCTGTCCCACACTGGAGACCGGTAAAGAAGGTGGATTATCAGGAAGGAATAAAGAACGAGATTCATTCAGTGAACGGAAGATTACCTTCATTGAAAGGATGAAAGGATTTTGAGGTCAAGGAACCCTCTTGATATAGGTTAGGGTCACCACTGGTGTACAGCAGGGCCTGATCCTGAAGACCTCGATGTTCCTCTTGGTCCATGTAAACGATATACCAAAGGACAGGACTCGAACCTGACTGAATATGTCTGCGGATGATACCATCCATGACTCGAACACATCCTACAGATATTTTCGCCAGTTTGATGGCATCTACGGTGACCAGTTCTTCGAAAGAGGCGAAGATAGAGGACACAGAGGCAAGACGCCAAGAAAAAAAAAAAAATAGAAAATTTGCCAGAAAATATATAAAGAAAGTAATTTTAAGAGTTTCAGAAAAATCGACGGATAGACTAAACTAAAAGTTAGAATTGTGGATAGCTGATACAATACCAAAGTTTAGAAAGCTGCATGACCATAGAGAAGGTCCAAAGTATAAAAGTAAAGAAAGTACCATACAAATAGGTTATTACACACACACACACACACACACACACACACACACACACACACACACATGACACTGGTTAATGTTTATCAGTGAGATCCAACGATTTCAGTCCAAGGTTATCAGAGGCGTTTGTTGGAACAGATGAAAAGATCCCTAGAACAAAAAAACTGATTATTTACAGCAAAAAAAACTGCATTTATCATGAGGGCAACAAAGAGCTGTCAGCAGTGGTCATGATAATGCGATACAATAGGTGTCAATTTCATGTTCAAATTGTTTGTGGCTGAGTTGAAAACAGAGGTGATCACATTTTCTGTTGCGGGACAGTATTACCAACACTGCTGGCCCATCCCATCCCCTGCAATAACAGTGTTCAATAATAATTTTTCCTTTCACCCGCTTATTTCTTTTATTTATATACATATTTCGACCGTACCCGCGATATCGTCATGGTGAATCGCGTTACAGAGTGGGTAAGAGTTGCCAGGTGTGTTAGGTGTATATATATATATGTGTGCTTGATTTCTTTTTAGGGTAAATTTTGATATTTCGCACCGAAAAGGGCGAGAGGAAGAGGTGGTATCGATGCACGGTTGAGAGGAATGAAAGTGTGTGTGTGTGTGTGTGTGTGTCTTAGCTCCGCTGCACTGCATGTAAATCGCTGTCTTATTCTGATAAACGCCCGGTATTTGCCGAACGAGGGATTATCATTCAAGTTATATCCTGGGGTATTACCGTTCGCCCAGGTGGTTGATGTTGATGGTGGGATAAATATGAAATGTTTTCCCCTCCGTCTGTTCCTCCTCCTCCTCCTCCTCCTCCTCCTCCTCCTCCTCCTCCTCCTCCTCCTTCTCCTTATCGGGTTCTGCCTTATCGTCTCTTTTTTTTTTTCTAATCACAGTGATAACACGATCTGGTTTATATGATGAGGAGGAGGAGGATATGCCATAGGTACAAGTTGCGACATTTTGCGACGCGAGTATCTGAAATAGATTCATTTGGTAGCGCTTCATTACGTACGACCCTTGAGCTTGATGAGGGCGTGACCTTTGACACGGCTTTAGAAAGGTCAGAGGCCGGGTCAAAGGGTTCTCGTCTCGTGTTCAAGGTTCATACGTAAGACGAAAGGTAAAGAGTCAAGAGTGGTTTGGTCATACATGTCGACCCCACGACAGACGTAGACCATTCGTTGTGGTGTCGTTTTCTGTGCAAATATTTGTGTAGGATAATCCCCTTGAGCACGACGGTATCACCTTTGAGAACAACGTTTACGACCCTTGAACACGACTGCAAGCCTCTTTGATCTGATCGGTACGACCTTTGAACACGACTGCAAACTCCTTTGACCAGAGGAATACGACCCTTGAGCACGACTGGACACCCCTTTGACCAGAACGGTACGACCTTTTGAGCACGACTGCAAGCTCCTTTTTTGACCAGAGGAGTACGACCCTTGAGCACGACTGCAAACCCCTTTGACGAGAAGGGTACGACCCTTGAGCACGACTGCAAGCTCCTTTGACGAGAGGAGTACGACCCTTGAGCACGACTGCACCAGAGGAGTACGACCCTTGAGCACGACTGCAAACCCCTTTGACGAGAGGAGTACGACCCTTGAGCATAATAGGAGCTACCTTTTTTACATCCGATGACGTGACTGCCCCTCCCCAGGTTTTTGCACCCTGTATTCCATTATCCTTGTCTTGCACGGGTCCTGCACATCGCATTCCGCTCTGAAGTTCCCCCTCCACAACGTTCCAAATAATTCTTTTTTCCAGATATTCGCGCAGTAAGGAGGAAGAATGTGTGGGCAGGAGGGAGAGGAGTGGAGAGAGCAGAGCAGATCTGGATGCTGGGGAAGATGGAGAGGGAGGCGGAGAGATTTGAAGGACGGAGGATGAAGCCCTCATCACGGGAATGATGAGGGCTGAGAGAAGAGGAGAAAGTGGGAATGATGAGGGCTAAGAGACGAAGAAGAAGAAGAAGAAAGGGAAAGCGGGAAGTTATCGTATTGAAAGAAGAAAAAAAGCGTGCATGATGACAGTGAAAGAAGAGTAGAGAAGCAGATGGGGGAGGGGGGTGGATAAGAGACTCGAGAATGAAGGTCAACCAAGGCTTTCAGAAGAGGTGGATCTGCGTGACGTACAGACAGTGACGCCAGGCACAGTGGGAAACGCACGGTGCATAAAACATCGTATTAAAGGTCATGTCGAGCAGGAGAGGAAGGCGGCGGCAGAACACCACCACCACCACCAGAACAAAGTACAGATGTCCCGCTCATTGATGTGGTGGCGTTGCCACGGTTCCCCCACCTCTCCACCGACACGACGAGCACCACAGCTTCAGAAGGAATCCCTCGGGTCCATTTGTCACCCTCCTGCATCGACCTGCTGAACCCCCACTATACGTGCGCTTGATGGTGGCCTCCATTCATTTACCCCCCCATGTTATTGTACCCATTGTAGGTATACACGTTCGATGTCTGTCTCCACGTACCGCCCAGCGTAAACGGTCTATGCTCGCCTCCACCTACCTCCCTGGTATGTACCCTTCGCCCCTCACTATCGAAGAAACGCCTCGAGCATCTTTTATTAGAGAAATAAGGCATTTCTTTTTTTTGAGAGAGAGAAAATTGAATAAACAGACACACGGGCGTTCATTTATTAATTTCAGCTGGGAACAATGCCGTTGTGTGTGATATTCATTGGAGCCCCGGCCATGCACGCTGCAGCTGCAACAGCAACAACAGGAAGTAGGTAGATGGGTGTGTCTGGCTGGCCTCCTGCTTCAGGGAGGAACCATGGAAGGAATGCTACACCGTTGTACCTAGACCCGCGGGGGAAGGATTCAAAGCTGATGTTTCCCGTGAGGTTTTCTTGAAGTGTGTCTTGTGGAGCCAAGGGTCGGTCATTGGCGTCATCCGTATCGAGGGAAATGAATCACTGAATTGCCTATTTTTTTTTCTCTTTAACATCAGTGTTGATGATCATCGAGATGAGAGAGAGAGAGAGAGAGAGAATGGAAGCGCTTGCAGTGAGCTGAATTGAAATGTTAAGAGTATTATGATCAGCAATTTTGGGAGTAAGACTCGGTCAAGCATAGCATGCCCAGCCATAATCATCATGCTAGCGTCTACTTTACGCAGCCATTGACGTACACCTGAAAAGAACGTAATCATAAGAAGGCGACGTAACTTTACGTTCAAATTACAGCGTGACGTGAAACACGACTGGTATATGGAAGTGGCTGTCATCAATGGTGTAATGAGACAGCAACGTTATTTTGGACATGACATCGAAAAGCGACTTTGTGACAAAGGTAAGAAAAAGTAGATTGATACGTGAATTGCAGCGTCAACCAACAGGAAATACAAACACGTAAATTACGCTCGTACACGAGTATAGTAGGCGGTCGACAGAGGTGAGGTCATTTCAGAAACACTGCGACCTGTTCTCCCCCACACCCCGTGTGTTTCCGTAACGATGTGACTATTATTTTTCCCCCCGGACAAGAGACACTAAAAGCGCGCACCGTGGCACCACGACGAGAACTCCGACGAACGGAGACCCTCGTGAAGTATTCAACGTGACTAACGAATCGCTTCCGCTTCGTTAAGTAATTAGTTAAAATCGGCCTAGCTTAGCCGTCCCCCCTTCCAACCTCCTAATGGATTCTCTCTGGTCTTACTGGCCTCGCCACCCACACCAACCTCCGCTCTTTCCTTCCAGTCCCTCTTTAGCCCCGTGGTTGGAACGCGAGGAGGTAATTCCCATACACTCTCACATTTCCCGAGATGAGCCTTTTGATTTCACGGGCGGCCAGAGGGAGGCGTGAGTGTCGTGATGTTGAGAAGTGAATGTTACGATTTAGTAATGCTGAAGAGATTTGATTCTCAACTTGGTTACATCTGTTGCCTCTTCATGATCAAGGAGCCAGGAGCGACTCACTAAAGAAATTGATCGAATAAGATTGATTATGGTATTGGTTGGCAAAAGCAGCTGTCATTTTTTTATGGTAATTTAGATGGTACAGGGTGGTACAGCGCCATTAACCGACGAAGAACGGCCTTATTAACTCACATTCATTCTTAAGCTGCCATGTATAATGCACCGAAACCAGTGCTCCTCTACCAACAGCCGAGTACCATAAACCTTTTCCCGTGTCTCCGCTGCCCGCATGATATACTCTGGTTTAGCCTACTGACAACACGTCGTCCATAATATACAATATCACTCCAACTCTCTCTATCCCTTGCATGCCTCACACCCTCCTGCATGTTCAAGCCTCGATCGTTTAAAGCATCTTTGACGCCATCCTTCCACCTCCTCCTTGGTCACCACCTTGTCCCCATCCACTTCTGACATGTATACCCTCTTAGCCATCCCCTCCTCTCTCATCCGTTCCGTACGACCAAACCATTTCAGCACACCCTTCTCACCTCGCTCAGCCATACTCCTTTTTATTACCACACCTTTCTCTTACCCTATCATTTCTCATTCGATCAACCCTTCTCACACCACATACCGCCCTCAAACATTTCGCTTCCAACGCACTCCCTCTTTTATATACTTTTTTTTTTTTTTATTCTTTCATTCGCTCTCTTCTGTATTCTTATTTCAATCTAGGGCCGATGTGTGGTGGTGTTGAGGGTAATACTTCGGAGGCTGTTAGCAGTCTGTGGTGGGAGGCGGAGTCGCGTAGGCTGTCAGCCGCTGTGGTGGGAGGTGGAGGGGCGTGGAGGCTGTGAGCCACTGTGGTGGGAGGTGGAGGGGCGTGGAGGCTGTGAGCCACTGTGGTGGGAGGTGGAGGCGCGTGGAGGCTGTCAACCACTGTGGTGGGAGGCGGTGGGGCGTGGAGGCTGTCAGCCACTGTGGTTGGAGGTGGAGTCGCGTAGGCTGTCAGCCACTGTGGTGGGAGGTGGAGGGGCGCGTAGGCTGTCAACCACTGTGGTGGGAGGTGGAGGGGCGTGGAGGCTGTCAGCCACTGTGGTGGGAGGTGGAGGGGCGTGGAGGCTGTCAGCCACTGTGGTGGGAGGTGGTGGGGCGTGGAGGCTGTCAGCCACTGTGGTGGGAGGTGGAGGCGCGGAGGCTGTCAGCCACTGTGGTGGAAGGTAGTGGGGCGTGGAGGCTGTCAGCCACTGTGGTTGGAGGTGGAGGCGCGTGGAGGCTGTCAACCACTGTGGTGGGAGGCGGTGGGGCGTGGAGGCTGTCAGCCACTGTGGTTGGAGGTGGAGGCGCGCAGGCTGTCAGCCACTGTGGTGGGAGATGGTGGCGCGTGGAGGCTATCAACCTATGTGGTAGGCGGTGGTGGTGGTGGTGTGGAAGCCGTCAGCCGGTGTGGTAGGCGGCGGTGGTGGTGGTGTGGAAGCCGTCAGCCGGTGTGGTAGGCGGTGGTGGCGTGGAGGATCCATGTTAGGAGGGATCACAACGTGTATGGTCCCGCGCCTCGTCCACCGCCACGGTAACGTACAGTTATTGCGACGGTGTCGCTATGGCCCGCTGTTAACGGCGATTCGGGAGTGACGCCGCGCGGGCGGACACGGCTCTCGATCAGAAAAAAAAACTCCGGCGTTAAAACATAGAGAACATGGATACAACGGAGGTATGGACAGAACTGCTGTAGAGGAGCAATATGGAGGGGGATTTACGACGGTACCTGGCGTGGATTTACGACGGTACCTGGCGTGGATTTACGACGGTACCTGGCGTGGACTTACGACGGTACCTGGCGTGGATTTACGACGGTACCTGGCGTGGATTTACGACGGTGCCTGTCGTAGACTTACAACGGTACCTGGCGTGGATTTACGACGGTACCTGGCGTGGACTTACGACGGTACCTGGCGTGGACTTACGACGGTACCTGGCGTGGACTTACGACGGTACCTGGCGTGGATTTACGACGGTACCTGGCGTGGATTTACGACGGTACCTGGCGTGGATTTATAACCGTCTTTGCTGATCAAATTCTTCCATTAAGAGTGTCAGTGTCGCACTTGGGGATTATTCTGCTAAGCTTAGCGTGAAGATAGCTCGTATACTGCAGATCTTCCCGGACATCGAAATGCCATTGTCACGCTGGGTCAGTCTTAAGTTAGGACCCAAAAATATAAACATATACGCGAGTAAGCGGACACACACACACACACACACACGTGTTGCGAGTGTTAGATTAAAGATGATATACGCAAACGTGGATGGACTGGTAGTAAATTGGGATAACTGGAACTTGAGATATAAACCATTTACTGCTGAAGTATTTGATGCAAATCTCTCTCTCTCTCTCTCTCTCTCTCTCTCTCTCTCTCTCGAGAGAGAGAGAGAGAGAGAGAGAGAGACACGAAGAAGAATGAAAATAATAAGGAACAAAGAAAGCGTGTATACAGAAAACGGCAGGAAAATTAATTCCTTACTGGGGAAATAAACCACATGAATAAAAATTAGACTCAGAGATGTGTGAAGTTATCGTACCTTAACTTTTCGCAGACTCCTGGTGGAGGGGGAGGGGTAATCTAATGGTAGTTCTCAGACCGCAAATACAATTTCTGCTGAGTTAACACACGGCAGTGCCTTCACTTTAGGTTAGATTCAACGGACAGGGGGGGAGGGGGGGGGAAGAAACCTGTATTGATTAAAAAGATAAGTGAAGGATTATCATCATGGCCAGAGGTTACTCAGATGTGTAGTTGTAGGAACACTGGAACATCATCTTGCTAAAATAATATGTTGCCACTAAGGACACTAACGGGACTGTGAATGATAGAACGGAATCCTTCTTTAATGTCAGTTATCACTAACTAACTAACCTCACTAAAGAAGGATTAATCAAACATTATTATCTCTTTTTTTTTTTCCACGCAAAAGATTATTTTTACTTCATATTTACGTTCTCATGTTATTTCAACAGGAAGTGTGTTACTGCACAAGGCTCTGTGTTTGTGTGTCTGTGTGCGTGAGAGAGAGAGAGAGAGAGAGAGAGAGAGAGAGAGAGAGAGAGAGAGAGAGAGAGAGAGAGAGAGAGAGAGAGAATATATTAACTGATCCACAAAACAGAACGTAAACGGGCTTGCTATTAGCATGACGCATAGCCTTTTACTGGCACATAAATCATGAACCATCGCTAAGCTTTTTTTTTTTTATTATTATTTTTTTTAACCCTCACAAAAAAAAAAGTTTGGGCGTTATTAAAAATTTTGAAAAAAAAAAAAAAAAACGCGGGGAGGGCATTCAGTTGATCGAGCGATGCTGTGAATATTTGACGTGCTGAGCTCCACTACTAAATCTGATGTGTATATGGCTTTTGCCTCTGCATGAAGTTCATATTTATCGTGGTCAAACTCCACTTATGTAGCGTTTTCACTCTAAAACAATTGCACTCTAACGCTTTTTTCTTTTTTTTTTGTAATATTTTCTCTAAAACAAACTCGAGTTTTGAGAGATCGTGAAGTTAAGATAGACCGTCTGTGAACTAAGTTTATGAATATTATGAAGGAACTCACTGGAATACCTTAACGATTGTTTATGTGTGTGTGTGTGTGTGTGTGTGTGTGTGTGTGTGTGTGTGTTTTCGTGTCTGCCGTCTCCCAGGCTAGTGAGAGAAAGCCACTAAGAACAGACATAGACACGGCACTCGTTTGCCCACATCCACTCTCCAGATATCGGGTATAATGCGTCGAAAACACAAGCCTCTTTTACCCATAGACTTTTCAGTGGTTTCATCTGATCACTTCATATGGCGTGGTTTAGCCCTCTTGACAGCACGTCGCCCCCTGTATACCGCTTTGCTCCAAAGCGTTCGATCCCGTGCACGCACCACGCCCTCCTGCATGTCCATGCCCCGATAACTCAAAGCGTCTTTGACTCCATCCTTCCATCTCGTCCTCGATCTCCCGCTCTTCCCCGTTCTCTTCAATTCTCTCTCTTACAATGATTCCATGAATCACATATCGCCCTCATGCATAGCGTTCCAACACATCCACCCTCCGTAACTTTTGCATTCGGGGCCTTCGACGTGCATCTGTATCTGGCATCGCTACCATGATTACTACACCATCAATATGTGATGTAAGGAATCATGGAGAGAGAGAGAGAGAGAGAGAGAGAGAGAGAGAGAGAGAGAGAGAGAGAGAGAGAGAGAGAGAGAGAGAGAGAGAGAGAGAATTGTGGTGGTAAGCGGGGAACGCTTGCGAAATCTGAGCCGGGTGTGCTGAAGCGGATTGGACGTATGAAGAGAATAACAGAGAAGAGACAGACGATGGAGATTTGCGCGTCAGGAGTAGAGGGAACGAAGGAGAGAGGAAGTACCTTCACCCTTCACAGACAGCGACCTCTCTTCCTGCATGCTCCTCAACGCACCCAACACGTTTTGGTCCTTTTACTCACCCTGTGGTTCATATTAGATCCCATAGTTACAGTCGCTGTCAATTTCACTCCAATGTATCTAAAACTATCTACTTTCTCCACATCTCTCCATGCAGAGTCACGCTCAGATCGAATCGTTTCTATTCCCTGTTGAATTTCATTGCCAATTTCTTATATTCTCGCTCATATTCACTCTCAACCTCCTACTTTTCTATACTCTACCAAACTTAGAATCCAACTTTTGCAGTGTCTCAGTTGCGTCTGGGGCCAAGGCCGTTTCATCCACCCCCCACCCACCCCTCCCCCCACCCCATCATACTGTAGACCCAACCCTCCCTCCTAACCCTCGTATTTGCCACCCTCCCCACCCAATGCATAAACGGATTAAACAGCCGTGGCGACATCACACATCCTTGAAGCAGACCCATCTTCTGAAACTACCTACTCTTTGTATATGCTCGCACACACGCTTTACTCTCTCGATTAAAACTCCTCTGCTTCTAGCAGCTTTCCTCCCTCATCTTATTTACGCTATACTTTCCACAAAGCATCTCTCAACTCTGTCATATGCTTTCTCCAAATCCATAAATGCCACATATAAATCCTTTTTCTCTCTCTATTTCTCACACAAATTCTTCACAGTAAACACCTGTTGTACACATTCCTTAGTGCCACGTCTTAAGCCACATTGTTCCTTCCCATTGTGAAGCTCTGTGTATACCCTCATATACAACTTACTAAGTATAATTGACAAACATATACCTCTGTGGAACTATACATGCATAAGCGCCAGTCCTCAAGTACCTCACCTTGAGTCATACATGCAATGAAAATCTTAATGAACCAGTCAACAACACTGTCAACCCCCTTTTCTTAAGAAATTCAACTGCAGTCCCGTCCACTGGTGACATCTTGCCTTGTAACGTCATCTCGTCTTAGGGACCCACTTGCCTTACCTCACCTCACTTCGAGCTGCCCGAAGTGGGGCCTGAGAGAGTCCCTTATCGTCAGCCAACCATATCTACAGGCTGGGGACACGGTTGGTGACATCACGCTTTGCGACGTTGTCGCCCCTCTTCTTCCACTCTCCCGTCTGTTGTTTAGCCGGCCTGGTTTCCCCACCACAATACGTCAAGGCTTCTCTCTCTCTCTCTCTCTCTCTCTCTCTCTCTCTCTCTCTCTCTCTCTCTCTCTCTCTCTCTCTCTCTCTCCAGGAGTCTTCTTGGAGGCGTTCCTTGAGCCTACAGAGGTACATTCATCTTCGCCTGGCCTGCCTCATCACTTGTGCGTCCACTCGCCTCACGCACGTAGTCTGAGGGCCTTTCTCTTTTACTTGTCTTTGTCCTCCTCACAAAAGGTAGTTAGTCCCAGTAACTCCCATTAAGAGATTAAGCGTACCTACAATTTGTTCTACAAGCATTTGATGACTTGCCTGTGTCCCTCTTAACTTCGTTTAATCATTTTTGGGTCACAGCTCCTTGATTCTTTCGTATCTCTATTCATTTGCATTGATAAGAGAGTGGTTGTTGATCTAACATTGTCTTTATTATAATCTGTTTCACTTTGTTTTATTTTCCTCTAATTCAGCTTTGGATGAGAGTGCTTCAGTCCGCCTCATCCATCTCCTCCTACCAAATCTATATTCCTACTCGTGCAGGGTCTTCCAAGAACCCTCCCAGCTCCAGGTGGACGAAGCGTATGACCCAGATGGCATGCCTCCTTTAGTCGTAAAAGAGAGCGCTTCTGAACTCGCACTTATCCATGCTCACCTACTTCGCCTTTGTCTACAAGGCCACATTTTTGACCTCCTCTTGGAAGCATTCCTTGGTGCAGCCCTTCCCGAAGAAATAAGACCGTTCTAAACCCTCGAGCTATCCCCCCCCCATTGCTCTCACTCCTGCTATCTGTCTGTCTGTGTTGATACTGGACACTGGAGTACTGATCGTTACGATATCTCCCTCTTCTCTCGAACGGCTGAGCTTTGGAATTATCCTCCTCCTTCTGTCTTTCTTCCTTCATATAATATGTCTACCTTTATAAAGTTTACAAACCCCTGCGGAGGAATGATTAATTTCTACTCTTCCTTTTGCACTGATTTTATGTCTTTCATCCGAGATGAGCCTTTGAGGTAGGGTGTATTTTGCCCGTGCCATTGGCGGAACTGGTGAAATAGGGACGGGACGGGTGGAAGTCGATAAGCAGTCACTGGATTTATCTCTGAGAGGTCTTTGAAAGCCAAAGCCAGCAGTGAAAGACAGAAAAATCGAAGGACGCTCCGGTCAGTCAAAGCCGGCAGCATCAGGACTTGCTCTGGTTGGAAGGTAATGGGGCCATCATCAGTACGAGCCCTTTGACGAAGGTACCAATGACGTTGACAACCTGTGCACCTTCACCCGTGCTGAAGTACCTCCCGAATACCGTCTTAGGTTGACTCAGGCCTGAGTCAGTATATTCATTTTGTAGATTCATTTTTCAAGCTTGTTATTCGAGGTAGTTGCCCTCTAGTCAAGTTTGATTGTGCTTATGTATGTTACGTTGTTTTTAGAGGGTTATTTACGTAGATGTGACTTCGTGCAGGATGTGTCCCCAGTCTTTATGAGGTATGAGTGCGAGACAGCCATCATAAGCAATAACATACGTACCAAAAGAACCTGCGCTTTCCTCACACTGGTCAGTGTGAGGATGGTTGTTAACATGCACGTTTAGGGTGAGTCGTATCAGTCGTGATCATGGTCTACCTCTCCTAAATCTTTACTACGTCGTTGCAGTTCGTTCTTACGACTATTTTGCAGGTTGGGTACCTCTCCTGTAACCTCTGTAACGAGGAGATGTAGAGTTATCAAAGTCCATAAGATGATACAGGACGTTACAGTTGCGCTGTCTGACTTTCCTCTGTATATGTGGCACCAAAACTGCCCCTTCCCCCCCCTCTCACCTCACCATGACTGACGGAGTACCTCCATCTGGTCCCTGCGCTACTCACCTCGCCACTCCTGCCCCCGCTAACTTTCACTCACCATCTGTGCACCGCTAACATTCACTCACCTCCTATGCACCGCTAACATCTGTGTCGATTATACACATCTCTCTCCTTCCACACGAGCATCCTTCGTTTTTTTATATTTCTGATATAGTAAGGTACGAACGTGCCCCCTCTCTCTTTTATATATAAATATTTTTTTTTCCTTTATAAATCGCCGCCATGAAATGATATAGTTAAGTGGAAAACCCAAGAAGAATTACATTCGCTTCAGTTTTCGATATTTGGCCATTCTCTTTCCCCCCCAGTGTTTCCGTTAGTCAATCTCACCGTCCATCCAATCTTTTCTGAGGCAGCCTCCACTGCTGCTGCTGCTGCTGCTCTCTCTCTCTCTCTCTCTCTCTCTCTCTCTCTCTCTCTCTCTCTCTCTCTCTCTCTCTCTCTCTCTCTCTCTCTCTCTCTCTCACACAACCCTGCACGCCACCCACTTTTCCAGAGGTCTGTCTTCTTTACAGACAGATATCTTGTATTTCATCGCTGTTCACACTCGCACATTTTCACTCGAACTCCTGCGCGGTACAGATAGAGAAATCTCACGTTGTGATCCATTTCGATCGACGTCTTATTCTACGTAGCTCCATATACCACTCCACTTCCCTGTCCAGGCCAGGTCATTGGGGTGATTGCGTGGTTATACAACATTAGCAGAGACCTTTAACTGGTCTACAAGATCAGTAAGGTGGCTGACCTTGGCAAAGTGATCGGGAAGTCTACTTCTTCCCTGCGTCACCAGAAACATTGTAACTCTGCTTTTCATAGGATGTAACTAACGCGTGTGTCAGTGACCATAACTGAGAAGCTTAAATGGCTTTTTTTTATTCCAGTTTACTCAGCCCTCTGGCGGTGTCTGATTGTGGCATAAACTGGTAAATTGATTTTCTTTTTGGCATTGATTTGTTTTTGTTGTTGAAAGCATAACCACAAACGACTACCTGGATGATAGTTTGCCAAAATGCTGAGCAAGAGCTTAGCCTTCACTGCAGGAAAGAGGAGAATTAGACTGTGAGTTACGTGTTGTTGAATGTTATATGTGTGGTGGCGAGCCCGCGCGTTGGTGAGCGCGGTAGGTAGAAAAGAACACGTACCTTAGGCAAAGGTGTGCCACTCGACAGCCACTGAAGTGTTGGTTTATTACGCAGCAGTCACGAGTCCTCCAGATACACAGGTGGGTAGTACTGGTAATATACCTCCCTGGTCGATATGGCTGCCTACCACAGAGAAGAAACCAGCTCCACTTATTCCCACACTTTTCTCTCCCGTCCAACACCCACACACCGTCCTTGTACCAACACTAAACCTTTCCATTCCACACTCATTCCACCTGCACCCAGGAGACACCCTACCCTTCCTGACAAATTTCCTTTGTATCTATACTACATCCTGAACTCCTAGCTCGACTCTGCTCCCAACTTTCAGACTACCTCCCCCTCTCCAGGCTAACACCCCCTCACCAGAGTTCCTCCCCTTTCCAGACTACCTTCCCTCTCCAAACTACCTCACATCTCCAAACTACCTCCCCATTTCCAGACTACCTCCCATCTCGAGACTACCTTCCCTCTCTAGACTACCTTCCCCGGCTCAGACTACGACCCCCTCTCCAGACTACCTCCCACATCTAGACTACCTCCTCTTCTTCAGGCTACCTTTCCCCCTCTCTCCAGACTACGACCCCCTCTCCAGACTACCTCCCACATCTAGACTACATCCTCTTCTCCAGACTACCTTTCCCCTCTCTCTCCAGACATCTCTCCTCCTCCCCAACATTCCCCCCAGTTACCTCACACCATAAACCCCAGGAATATAAAGGCGCGGCTTTGTGTCTATAGCGGGCTTAAATATTCAGAACGTAATTAGAATACTTTCTAACTCTCGGCATGTGAAGGGAAGACAAACAATTAGCAACCTGGAGGGAGGGAAGGAGGGTGGGAGGGAGGAAGCCGTCTTGGTTTGAACTGATGAGTATTACATACCAAGTAATGCGTCACCTTAACTTCCCTCCATTCATGGCATGTGTGTCTCAAGTAGCGCCAGTGATGTGGTACTGACGCATCCGTAAAAAGGAAGAAGACAGTTGTGGCCTCTATGATATCTT
>NC_092237.1:14602300-14607300 GCF_036320965.1 Panulirus ornatus
AAATGTGGCAGCTGATGTGGGTAAAAAAAGGAAGGTTTGGGTGAGGACTGTGTGTGCATTTCTGTGTGTGTGTGTGTGTGTGTGTGTGTGTGTGTGTGTGTGTGCGTGTGAGCGGGGATATCGAAAGTGGTTGAACAGTTGGTAGGGATGTGAGATGCAAATATGGCCCTTGGGAGTAGACAGACTACAGGCGAGGGTTTTAAGGTAAGGGAGGGGGATACGGGGGTTACGAGAATGTACATTGGACTGGCTAGACACGAGGGTGAGCCAAATTTATGGCCGTTGTGAGGGAGTGAGTGAGGGGGGGAGAGAGACTGAGAGCTTACAGGTGATGGTGTGGTGAGGGCAGATATCAGCTGCAAGCGAACGGTGCACCAAAACGGCTGGAGCAAGGATACACCACACACGGGTGTGGGTATGTGAGAATGCGGGTGGGAAGGAGTGGGAGAGTGTGTGGAACCGAAAAGTGGGACAGATATGTGTAAAGAGGCACACTCGGATGAACCTCGAGACAGAAAAGTGAAGAAAAAGGAAATGAAACTTTAAAACATCAAATGTAAGGCAGAATATCCCAGAGGGAATGCAGCGTGAGTGGACAGGTAAAGAATGAAGATATTGCTGAATAGAATACAACAACAGTTGGAAGCTTTATGGCCCAAGATGATGAAAGAAACGGCCGGCAGGCAAAACATGGGATTGCTTGGGAACGGGCGTCAAAGGGCGGAGA
Source organism: Panulirus ornatus (assembly GCF_036320965.1). Classification (NCBI taxonomy): domain Eukaryota; kingdom Metazoa; phylum Arthropoda; class Malacostraca; order Decapoda; family Palinuridae; genus Panulirus; species Panulirus ornatus. Next base: position 14,603,028 of record NC_092237.1, read on the forward strand.
GAGAGAGAGAGAGAGAGAGAGAGAGAGAGAGAGAGAGAGAGAGAGAGAGAGAGAGAGAGAGGCTCCGGGGTTTTCGGCGAGGTGGGGGAAAACGTATATGGTGGAAGTTGTCCCGAGTGAATAAAAGATGAATGGGGAGAAAAGTGATGAATGGGGGAGAAAAGTGGACGTCGATTGGACGGAAGGGTGGGGGTTGGGGGAGAAAAGTCGAGGGAGAGAGGGAGGCAGGAGGCAGGGAGGAGTTGCTGATGTCCTGACGCCAGAGTGACGGAAGTGGGGTGGGGGTTGGGGGGGACGAATCGTGGGGGCTTCAGGGGGGGTTGACGGACGGGAGACGACGAGCCGTGGGGGGGGGCCTCTGGTTGGGGGGGGATACCTGGCGTTGAACCTTTGTGACCATATTATGCTCTGAGCTTACGTCATAACACAGTTAGATAGACTTCTATATATTATTCTCCTCCCTCCCTCACCTACGTACGTATGTTCGGTGTGTGTGTGTGTGTGTGTGTGTGTGTGTGTGTGTGTGTGTAGCATATACTGTACCTCTCGCGTCAGGTCTGTCTCCCCCCCCCCCCCCCCCCCCCTGTAACATACTCTCGGGAAATGATAGAGTGTAGTGCAAGGTTGTGGTGACGGAGAGGTGTCCCTGTCGTGTCGTTATCTCACACCACACACCATACGCCCCTGGGGAAGGTTGACGATAGAGAGAGTGTGTGGGTCTGAATGACACGTTGCTAGTATCTTCTGATAGCAATCTGTCTTCGAGTGGTTGATGTACAGCGGCTGTGTGTCAGCTGGGGAGAGACATGTGTTGCTGTGGGGGTCGCCTCTGTGTGTGTGTTGGGAAGGAATATGGCAGACTGGGGTCGCCTGTGTGTGTGGGAGGGGGCATGGCAGACGCCTTATAAGAAGTCTCTCTGTTCGTCTGTTTACCGTATGTGATGACTTCATGGTTTAGTGAAAATACGTTTTAACTACTGACGGGTCAATAACCCCTGCTGACGGGTCAATAACCCCGGCTGACGGGTCAGTAACCCCTGCTGACGGGTCAATAACCCCTGCTGACGGGTCAGTAACTCCTGCTGACGGGTCAATAACCCTTGCTGAAGGGTCAATAACTTATGCTGACGGGGTCATGTTTAACGTATGTGTTGTACTTCCGTCAGTCATTTCTCGACGTCTGTAGAAGTGAGTTATAAGACCTTCAACACTAATATGGATTTTCCCTGAGTTGTGTATGCTCTAGGTAGAGAATTATAACCTGGTTGTGAAACTAGTTCATATCTTGTAGAAAATCCCACCAGTAGCCATAGAACTTAATACATATGCTTTCTGATATTATGTATGATATCTACACTAATTTCTATTTCATTTTCAATTAATATGCTTCACACAGGTATGTAGCAATGACGTTAAAGGATTAATTACTATTCTCAGATGAATATGGTGGAGAGTTCTTGTTAAGTGAATATGATGAAGTGTTGTTAAGTAATGATGATGGATTGTTGTTGTCAAGTAAAGAGGGTGGAGTGTTGTTGTGTAGTGATGATGATGGATTGTTGTTGTCAAGTAAAGATGGTGGAGTGTTGTTGTTAAGTAGCGATGGAGGAGTGTTGTATTTTTAGGTAAAGATAGTGGAGTGTTGTTGTTAAGTAAAGATAGTAGAGTGTTGTTTTTACGTGATGGTGTGGTTTTGTTGTTATGTAGAGTGTTGTTAAGTAATGGTGTAGTGTTGTTGTTAAGTAACGATGGTGTAGTGTTGTTAAGTAAAGATGGTGGAGTGTTGTTGTTAAGTAAAGATAGTGGAGTGTTGTTGTTAAGTAAAGATGGTGGAGTGTTGTTAAGTAATGATAGTGGGGTGTTGTTAATATAAGGATAGTAATGTTGTTAAGTAAGGATGATGGAGTAGGATGAATTGATGATAATGAGGATCATGGAGAGTGGGTATGGAAATAATTAGCTACAGCTTTGTAATCCATCATGAGTATTTCCTAAAATGGTTACATGGAAATTTGTATATATATATACACGAAGCATTAACTTTTCTGTGATCACAGTTGAAAAAAAAAAAATTCAATTTTCTTCACTTCACAGTTGTATTATGTATTCCATACGTGCGTAGTGTGACATACGTAATATTTTCTTGAAAACAGATGGTTTTTTTTGGTGTTCGTTCTGTAATAAGTTCTTTTCCTGCACGAGATGGCTTTACCATGCAGGTCTTCGTCCACGGAGAATTAAGACTCATACTTCTCTATGTAGTGAATGCATTCCTGTAATGATCTAGACATACCATGTGTAAGGCAGGAGCGAATGACGTCCTGATAAACCATAATGTATTTATGATTGGGAAGGAAAGTGATTATTTAGTCATTTCCTGCCACCAATTCCAGAAAATCTCAAGATCGAAATCATATTCATGCATCAGTCCAACGCATCTCAAGGTGTCCCTCATAACAAACATTAAGATATTCTTTTTTTTCTCCCCTTATATATAGAGAGAGAGACACACACACACGCACGTGCAGCATCTTACGCCGTGCGGTAGGTATATTGAATTTAACATCTGCAGGTCCTCAAGGCAAATCATGTAAAGACCTCGTAACGCTGCGTCTACGTCTCCCAAGGGACGTGAGCCTCCTGAAGCAGAGCACTGCTGGGTTGTCGGTGGTGTGTGTGTGTGTGTGTGTGTGTGTGTGTTTTTTATTCAGTACGCGTCCTTGGCCCTTTTTCCTAACCCCGGTCATGGGAGGGGGGCAGAGAAATAGGATATAAGGGTTACCCTCCGAGCCGAAAACAGGGAAAAAAAGAGGAGAAAACGGGAGGAAAAAGAGAAAATGGGAAGGGGTGGAACGAAACGCTACAGAGAAATATAGCCTGGGAAAGGGAATGATACAGAGAGAGTTTTGATAAGTGAGGATACATGTGTTGTTATCGATGTTCATGTTGAGTGCGAAGGAAGCTGACGGTTAGATATAAAAGTAGACGAGAATAAGAGTAGATTTACCAGACAGAGAACAGATAGCGATACAAATTATAGAAAAGATAACCGAAGATCTCGTGGTTATCTCGTCTTCACTGAGGCAAAACTAACGACGTTATACTTGTGACCGTAAATACTTGAGACCCTCGAGGTGTTAACTCCACCTCATCCCGATACTCACACCTGCACAAAACATCTGTAGAATTGAGACGTAATATATGACGCTCGGTGTAAGAGAGGCGATGCTCCGAGAACGCGATGCTCCGAGAGACGCGATGCTCCGAGATACGCGATGCTCCGAGAGACGCGATGCTCCGAGACCGCGATGCTCCGAGAGACGCGATGCTCCAACAAATCTGATTCTCTTTTGACACCAGCATTGCGTAAATCTAATCTGGACGCATTGGATTATCTTCATCCCTTTTATTTTGTCTTTGTGTTATCATCCTCTCGTGTCTCTGTGCCAGCTCACTGCGGAGAGCCAAGGTTAGATGTCGTATCCCATTAGTCCTTTCCCCCCTAATCATCACGTGGAAGTGTCTTAGGCTAACGTCACCATCATATTTCTTACAGCTAAAGCCTCTTATGCAACGTATAATAACCGGGGGATGATACGTAACCTCAGGGCAGTTTATCATCGCCTTTGGGGCCAGTGGTGCTGGAACAGACAGGAACAGAATATTTATTTTTTTAGTAGTCTTATACAATGTTGGCTTCCATGCCTCCATATCTTCCCGCTTGTATTACCTTCCTCCCTCTTCTTTATCAATATATCCCTCCCTTCGATATCTACCCTTTCTCCCGCCTCTTCCTTCATTTCCTTTCTTTCCATTTTGTCAGCCAACTTTCCTCTCTCTCGTCTTTCCATTCCTTGAGGCCGCACGCTCCCTAAACCAGTTCGAATGACTCAAGGGCATGAGCGCCTGCTTTTCCCATGTTTCTCTACCCCCCTTTCCCCCCGGATTTTCGTGACAGCACCGCCTCTGGGGATTGTTGAAGAAAGGGCGGGATCGTATGTGGTCCCAAGCCCTTCTTATAGGCAACTTTTTGTCCCCCCAACAACAAAGCCGGTTTATACCCAGAACTCTCTGAATTTACGCTGGTGATAGAGATATGTCTTTTCTCTATTTCTTGTGTTGAGAAACATATTTTGCGACGGAGCTGAACAACTGGAAAGATCTTGAGGCTACTTATCAATACAGGATCTTCGTAACTTTCAAAGATTGATTCTGTTCTTCTTGTAGCCGGACGGGAATGGTAGCTTCTGTCTTGCTTGTGAAGAGAAAGTTT
>NC_092237.1:14612300-14617300 GCF_036320965.1 Panulirus ornatus
TGTCTTTCAGCTTTCTCTGTTCTGCAGGACACGAACATTATTAATTGGCAACGTAAAACTCTATGAAAATGTATCGATGCAAATGATTACGAGTATATTTTCCTCACTGGTAAACCCTTACATCCCCGAGGTAGATAAAGAATGAATGAGAAATACATAATTCGGGTTCTGTAACTTGAGAAACCAAATGTGCATGGAAAGTATCTATATCCATATCGAGGAAGATACAGTGTATTTGACCTACTACGTTCGACATTTGGTTCGTTGTTAGGACGGATAGATAGAGTGCCTCCTTGTTGTTAGGACGGATAGATAGAGTGCCTCCTTGTTGTTAGGACGGATAGATAGAGAGCCTCCTTGTTGTTAGGACGGATAGATAGAGTGCCTCCTTGTTGTTAGGACGGATAGATAGAGAGCCTCCTTGTTGTTAGGACGGATAGATAGAGAGCCTCCTTGTTGTTAGGACGGATAGATAGAGAGCCTCCTTGTTGTTAGGACGGATAGATAGAGAACCTCCTTGTTATTATTCCCATAGTCTCGCTGCACACCAAGAGACGTTTTGTGGCGCAGACACACAGGTTTGACAGTCACTGATCAACAAAAACCATATAAATGTTGATACTAATCTCTCAGTTTGTATTTATTGCGTATCATAAATAGGTCCTTATTATGCTGGTTAGCTCGATAGCATATCGTAAGTAGGTCAGGGTTATGTTGTTTAGCTCGATATGATGTTTTATGAAGAGACAAATGGTTACAAAAGCCATATCAGTGACCTGCGTTGGACTCAAAAGGAAGACGAGGAATATGAATGATTACAAACTTCAACAGACTGATGCTTGGCCCTTTCAAAGTTGACGTACGATAATGAAAGAAATTGAAAACGTAGTGAGATCAGTATGGTATAAGTAGAAAAGAGAGACACATGATCTGTAACACTTTACATGTGACTAAAGCATCGCAGAAGATAATGTCAGTTGTGGACTTGCACCGAGGTATTTGCCACGTCTATTCCGAAGCGTGTATGTGGCACTGCTTTCAGCTACTTCGATAGTGCAGTCGTTCCACATGTCATCGATGATTGCTGAAGATGAAAGAGTACTCTCCCTCGTTCGAAATCTATTGCTCATACGAGTTCGTATCCGTTACTGCGAGTGAAATGAGACAGAACTAGCCTTAAAAGAAAGAAAAACAAAAGATTGCTCAGATCGAGATTACCATAGCCTTTGATGCCATTGAACACCTGTATCAGATCACCTTATATGATTCTCTACTCTGAGATAAGTAAGTTTATATTGTCAAACTGCGTTATATAGGATTTATTTCCTCCGTCTGTGGAATTATCTTTATGTATCTATGTTGTTTTTTGTTTGTTTGTTTGTTTTTTCAAATATCGACGTCAAAACTGTAAACAACATTAATTTTACGGACGCACCAGTGAGCTGCAAATATTGAGGATAAGATTCTTAGATTTAGTTTCGAATTTTGTTTTGCCTTCTTTTTTTCTTACTGCATTTTTGCGCCTCTTGCCTTGCCCTGGGGTCATCCGAAGTGATTACAGATGAATCTTTCACCTCATTTACCTCTCGCAGCCCAACACGATTCATATTGAAGTTTGCCGACTTAATTCTATTCCCGATGAGTTAAACAGGGTTTAGATACTCTAGGACATTGGCCGCGGGCGAGCACAGATCATGTTTGTCTGTGCCAACTTACAATTATAGACGTTGTTTTCTTTTTCAGATTAATTTCCCATCTTAGTATCGGTTGAAAATGTATCGTTTTAAGATTTCTGTGCCTTACAACGCGGCCCATCGCTAATGCCAGTGATATATACCAAAACAAGGGCGATTCTATGATTGATCCCGGGGGCACGCCACTTCTCACTTCTAACCAATCTGAGGTTTGGTTTCTAACCCCTACTCTTGATATGCGGTCACCTGATTTTTTTTTTTTTCTAACTGCCAATGTTGATTGATTGTTAGCTGAAGGAAATAGGATATTCTCACCAGTATCTGAAGAGTCGTGATCGCTTTTTATCTTTAGCACAGAGGAACAGGATATATTGGAACTCTTAGAGGAAATCATATGTAGAGTAACATTTCTCCACGACTCTTGAGGTATGTCTACAGGATCTGGGAGATATATTAACCCGAGTAATCGCTGGCCCTGAGTTCATCATTTTCGTCCTTCACCACCTCACAAATGGAATTACTTATCTCTCCAAATTACGGTAAAATTACTCTGCTCTCCGAATTACGTTCGTACTTTCAGCTATTTCTGTCGTCTCAAGTGCCCATGTAACCACTGTGATGACCTTCAGAAGATAAATCGAGACGTTGTGTGAATAAGAAAAAATGTAATTTTGATCCTCGTGAGATTTTGTTTAATTGAAAAAAAACTAAGTTTGTTCGTTAAATTAATCAAATTTGCTTAAGATGTTCGTTGAATTAATCAAATTTGCTTAAAGATGTTCGTTAAATTAATCATGATTTGCTTAAAGATGTTCGTTACATTAATCATAATTTCTTAAAGATGTTCGTTAGATTAATCATAATTTGCTTAAAGATGTTCGTTAAATTAATCATAATTTGCTTAAAGATGTTCGTTACATTAATTATAATTTCTTAAAGATGTTCGTTAGATTAATCATAATTTGCTTAAAGATGTTCGTTAAATTAATCATAACTTGCTTAAAGATGTTCGTTACATTAATCATAATTTCTTAAAGATGTTCGTTAGATTAATCATGATTTGCTTAAAGATGTTCGTTAAATTAATCATAACTTGCTTGAAGATGTTCGTTAAATTAATCAGATTTGATCACAGATGTTCATTGAATCAATTACAATTTGCTGAAAGCTTCCGTCAGATGTTTGTATAATCATGTAGAACGCATCTCCCTCAACACTGTATCGAGAACGTATAAGAATGAAGGCTTTACTTTTATACTTAGTGAAGGATTTACGTAACCCCCCCCCCAAAAAAAAAAAAAAAAAATAATAATAATGATAATAATAATAATAATAATAATAATAATAAGCTTCCAGTGAGGTTGGCTCGAAGGATGCCTGCCTTCCCTGCTGGCTGCCTGCCTGCTGGGTTTACTTACACCAATGATTTTGTGTTTTATAAGAAAGAGAAAATGTAACGCGTCTTAAGTTAGTAATCTGGGACTGTGGTTCACAAAGACAGCCTTGTGGAGTTTGACGTCAGGACATTGTTTTCATTGGCATTAGATCCGCCGTATGGGATTCTGGCCAATGGGTGGCTGTGGGCCTGGGATTGAACCACTTGACATTTTCTTTCCTTAAAGATTTCTTTTGGGCAATTTGCAATGCTAGCCAGACCCTCCAGCCATACTGACATGGAATTTTTTTTTCTTTCTTTTTCATACTATTCGCCATTTCCCGCGTTAGCGAGGTAGCGTTAAGAACAGAGGACTGAGCCTTTGAGGGAATATCCTAACTTGGCCCCCTTCTCTGTTCCTTCTTTTGGAAACTTAAAAACGAGAGGGGAGGATTTCCAGACCCCCGCTTCCTCCCCTTTTAGTCGCCTTCTACGACACGCAGGGAATACGTGGGAAGTATTCTTTCTCCCCCGTCCCCAGGGATACATATATATACATATATAAAGGAAAATAAGTCATTTTCATTTAAGACGTTCAATGATTGTCGTTCCAATTACCCCACTCGCTCCTGAACACACATCACGCTTCCCAGCGTTCTGCACGTTCCTAGAACATCCCATACACTGTCCCAACACTCATAAACGTCCCCAAACAACACGCATTCATCCCGGACATCCCAAGCATTGCCCTTAATACCAGGTCACTCCCAAAACCCTAATATACTCCCCAGCACCCAAGTCACTTTCCCGCACCACAACCTCTCCTCTGAGAATCCACATATCCATCTAACCTCCTGCGCACAACCTAACCATCATAGACATTCCTACCACAACTCCCCCGCTGGAACTCCCCCTCCACAACTCCCCACTTATCCCAGACACCTGCCAAAACACTCCACAAACTCCGTCCATACTTCAGCGTCCCTCCACAACGTCCAGCACACTTTCAGCACCCTATCCTCACACTCCCCAGCACTCTAACCTCACACTGCCCTACACCCACACTCCTCCTCAACACAGGAACCCGCTCCTCACACCTTCCCCGCCTCCCCAAACATACCCGCTCCCCACCCAGCCTCAACAAGAAGTCTTACAACGGAGCCAGACTTGGGCAGAGTCCGTTGTGACGAAGGGCGTCACACAGTTTCCTCAGGATCGCAACAGAGACAGTTGCTGTGTGCTCCGGCCACAGCACAGCCTCGCTCCACTCCTGATAGCCAAAGATGGCGGGAAAAATAGATTTTTTCGGCATCAAGAATATAGATTTTGACTATGATAGATTCGTTTGAATTAGATGTATATGATACGTAGATATTATTGCTGCACGTACTGGAGTATGGGGAATACTACTTTTTTGACCTCCACACACCAGAAATTCGCTCCGCACCTTCGCCACAACCCGAGTCTTTATCTGCGCCGTGTGCCTTCCACCGCACACCCTATGACTCCAAGATGCTCTCTGTGTCACCCACATACTCTGTTGTCTCCTGATCTTCTCTTTGTCTTTTACACACACACCCTGTGTCACCAGATATCACTCCGTCTCCTACACACAGTGTATCACCAGATCCCAATTTCTCTCCCACACGCCGTCTTTCTGGATCCCATTTTCTCTCTCCTCCACACACCCTGTGGCTTCAGATTACGACCACATTGTCCCCTGTGTGTGTGTGTGGGTGTGTGTGTGTGTGTGTGTGTGTGTGTGTGTGTGTGTGTTTTCCCTATGAGTTGGGGGGGGAGACAAGGCCAGAACCCCCATTATTACCGGTTTGTGTTCTTATGAGTGCAGAATCAGGGGGGGGGGGGGGTGCATTGTTTGTGCAAGTGCATATCCTGCAAGGAATTTCTTTTCATTAAGTGTTCGTTCCCCA
>NC_092237.1:14622300-14624800 GCF_036320965.1 Panulirus ornatus
ATGTTGTCAAGTGTTATGTGTGCGTGTGTGTGTGTGTGTGTGGGAGATGTGTGTGTGTGTGTGTGGGAGGGTGGGAAGGGATGTGTGTGTGTGGGAGGATGGGAGGGGATGTGTGTGTGTGTGTGCGTGTGGGAGGGTGGGAAGGGATGTGTGTGTGTGGGAGGATGGGAGGGGATGTGCGTGTGGGAGGGTAGGAGGGGATGTGTGTGTGTGGGAGGGTGGGAGGGGATGTGTGTGTGTGTGTGCGTGTGGGAGGGTGGGAGGGGATGTGTGTGTGTGTGTGTGTGGAGGGTGGGAGGGGATGTGTGTGTGTGTGCGTGTGGGAGGGTGGGAGGGGATGTGTGTGTGTGGGAGGATGGGAGGGGATGTGTGTGTGTGTGTGTGGGAGGGTGGGAGAGGATGTGTATGTGTGGGAGGATGGGAGGGGATGTGTGTGTGTGTGTGCGTGTGGGAGGGTGGGAAGGGATGTGTGTGTGTGGGAGGATGGGAGGGGATGTGTGTGTGTGCGTGTGGGAGGGTGGGAGGGGATGTGTGTGTGTGTGGGAGGATGGGAGGGGATGTGTGTGTGTGCGTGTGGGAGGGTAGGAGGGGATGTGTGTGTGTGGGAGGATGGGAGGGGATGTGTGTGTGTGCGTGTGCGAGGGTGGGAGGGAATATGTGTGGACGGCTAGCAGAACAACCAGTGTGTAGATGTTGCTCGCCTATGTCAAGTGGATGTGTGACTATGTATGTCAAGTACGTGTGACCTTGTACGTCAAGTGGATGTGTGACCTTGTATGTCAAATGGATGTGCGACCTTGTACGTCAAGTGGATGTGTGACCTTGTATATCAGGTGGATATGTGACCTTGTAGGGTCATGCCTCACGACCCAGGCACACTTAGGTAGGGGAGGTTCACCATAGAGCGTCGAGTCCATCTGATACGCCGTCATTTCGATTTTCCAATATTGTCTGCTGAGGGAAGTTTCCCTTACTCCTCCTTTTCTCCTCTATCCCTCTCCCCTCTCCCTCACCCCAGCTCCCCCTCTTACCCCCCTTACGTGCTCTTCTCTGTGAGGCAGTGAGAGACAGCGATAGAAAAAGGAAGGGGATGGGAAGAGGAGGAGAGAAGGAACTGAGTGAGAGCGAGAGACAGAAAGGAGAAAACGTGTTTGAAAGTGAAGGAGGGATGGAAAGGAGTATGAGAGAGAGAGAGAGAGAGAGAGAGAGAGAGAGAGAGAGAGAGAGAGAGAGAGAGAGAGTATAAGAGGAAAAATTTTGTGATAGTAATAAGGGTTGAATGTTTTGACCTCGTATCACACACATACACACACACACACACACACACACACGTGTGTGTATGTGTGTGTGTAATCCCTGAATTTTGGAAATGATAAATCTTTACTCAGTTACTTGTAGGTTATCAAGTATATACAATTACGTTATGTATTCCAGGTTACCAAATAAATTTCACCCCTTAAGAAATCAGGTAACCTTCACTTAGTATTTATGTTGACGGTTCCTAATGCATGTAAACCACCACAGCAAAGAGAATACCACGTTAAGTAGATAAACAATTACGTAAACTTGAATTTTTGTGCGTGTTTTTTCAAAGGTCATCAAAGGTCCCGCCACGTTGATATTTGAAAAAAAAAAGGAATTGTCTCGCGTGTTTTTTTTCTTTGTCAAGTCCATCATACATCATTCACTGGGGTTAGGAAGGTGTCAACGCCTCAAGGCGCTTGAGGCAAGAACGTATACATATCTGATTCAAGAACCAGCTGTTAAGTTATTCACTGGGTCGCTCTGGGATTCCCCTGATGAAGTATCCAGGTCTGTGATTCCCATGGCCGCTGGGGGGGGGGGGGGGGGGGGGGGGACACGCGTTACGTCAACACACGTTACGTCAACACACGTTACGTCCACATACAGATTGAACTCTTAGAAATCCTCCTCAGTCGACTCACACAGCCTCTTCACTAAGGGAGGAGTGGGCTTTATATTGTCGCCTGCCTGGGACGTTGTTCCTGTGGTTTCGTGGTTTATGGGTTTAGTCTGTGGTTCTCTGGTTAGCCCACAGGAGATTCATAGGCTCGATTTTACAACCCCTGAGACTGACTCCTGAGACTGACTCATTTTTATTTTTTTTTTGTAAGATTTGACTGTGGGAATCCTGAGTTTTGTCCCCACAGGTGTGGGGTGGGTGTGGGTGTGTGTGTGTCTCGCTTTGACTTGTCGGGAGGCCTGTAGGTTTGGGTCTCGTATCCTAGCGTTGCCTCGGAAGCCAAAACAGAGGTCTTAGTTTGTCTCAGAGTTGGCTCAGCGGTTCTTTGAGGGTCTCGGAGGTCCATTGTGGGCTTAGATAAGGAGGCCTCAGGTTGTCATTCAGTGGTCTCTCCTCGCCTCAGACTCGATCTCAAGTAAGATGAAGGAGGTCGTCGGTGTCGAGAAAGATGTTCGAATCTATCTTCGAGGTCTCGAATTGATATAGAAATGGTTTTAGGTTTTCTTTACGGGTCCT
>NC_092237.1:14627300-14669800 GCF_036320965.1 Panulirus ornatus
AGAAAACACTGGTGTCAGAGATTGTCAATCACCAATAAGGTATTATTCTGTATATTTCAGTCAAAGGAACTCTCTCTCTCTCTCTCTCTCTCTCTCTCTCTCTCTCTCTCTCTCTCTCTCTCTCTCTCTCTCTCTCTCTCTCTCTCTCTCTCTATCGTCATATGTCTCAATGTATGAGTGAAGGAATTCTTGTATGGAAATATTGTCAAAGAGAAAAAATTAAAGAAGGTGCATGTCCCTCAGCTGAAAGATTCTCTCTCTCTCTCTCTCTCTCTCTCTCTCTCTCTCTCTCTCTCTCTCTCTCTCTCTCTCTCTCTCTCTCACACACACACACGCACATTATTGTCCACTGCCAAAAGGCATACATTAAATTCAAAGCATCAGAGCTCAGGATTACCCCAGATTCATTCCGGCTCGATTCGCCGTGCAACACGAAAATGTTTGTTTTGTCCATTTTTGCGCCGTGGAGAGAGTGTAAAAGACAGAGAGAGAGAGAGAGAGAGAGAGAGAGAGAGAGAGAGAGAGAGAGAGAGAGATCAAATATTTAAAATCACGAGTTAGATGAAGTCGTTCTGAAAAGAAGAAAATCTGGGGAATAGAAAATAAAATTCTGAAGCTGGTGAAAAAAAAAAAGAAGTATATAATCTCTTGGTGAAGATGAGCGTCAGAGAGACCGCCTGGCCAGATGGAAATTGAATTTTAATGTTGAATAAATGGAAGAAGTTCCTCGTCTTGCTTTGAGCTTCGAGACTTGTCCTCTTTGCCGCTGGTGAAGTCTGCCTGCCTGCTTCTTCCCTGCTTACCCCTTACCCTCTAACCACAGCCACCCTTCCCCTTACCTTACCCTTGCCCAATACGAATCCTCCCTTACCTATACTTTGAGCCAAAAGTGCTTCTTCTTTCCTGTACCCTACCTTTGCCTCAACGACCCTCCCCTCCTTTACTCAGATCCCGTTCACCTTCTCCCTCCCCTACACTTGCCCCAATCACCCTCTTCCCTCAATTACCATGACCTTAACCAGACCACCTCCCCCTTTCTCACACTTTTTCTCCAGACCATCCTTTCCATTACTCTACCCTTTCCGCAACGACTCTTCCCTCCCTTATCCATACCTCGAGCATCGCTTCCGTTCCCTTCCCCTCGCACCAACCTCCTCCTCCTCCTCCTCTCTCGTCTTTTACCCTTGCCTCAACCCCACTTCTCCCTTCGCCAACGTCCGCCTCATCCACCATCGAGAATGCCTCATCCAGCCATCAAGACATCCTCACCCAACTACCAAGGCGGCTGACTCAACCACCAGAAGGACAGAGAAAATTCAGCCAGGCCAAACTAGCCGAAGACCCCAGCCAGTCTCCTTTATCACCGAGCCAAGGCAAGCTTTGAGAAGACCTCCTCCGTTATCAAGCAATCAAACCAGACTCCTTCACCTTCAAGCCAGCCTTTGTCACCACCAAGCCAGCCTCTTCAACCCCTAGAAATGTCTACCTCACAACCAAGGTGGTCAGGGGGCTTGATATGTCGGTGGGTCAGGGTCGTGATGCGTTCGTGGGTCAGGGTCGTGATGCGTCAGTGGGTCAGGGGGCTTGATGTGTCGGTGGGTCAGGGGGCTTGATGTGTCGGTGGGTCAGGGGTCTTGATGCATCGGTGGGTCAGGGTCGTGATGCGTAGGTGGGTCAGGGGGCTTGATGCGTGGGTGGGTCAGGGATGCGACAGGGAGTAGAGTTCACTGAGTAATTTTTAAAGGGAGGAAATAAGAGGCTGGGAGGTCAGAGGTCAGATTGGCGGATGAGGTGAGCGGTACAGCGACACTTCAGGGAGGAGGTGCAGGACAGACAGAACTTGTGAAGGAGAGGAACTACCTCTCTCTCTCTCTCTCTCTCTCTCTCTCTCTCTCTCTCTCTCTCTCTCTCTCTCTCTCTCTCTCTCTCTCTCTCTCTCTCTCTCTCCCCCCCCCCCGAGACAGATACTGACTGAGGCTGGGCACGTGAACAGTGAGGCGAAGAAAGAAAAAAACGCTGCCCCCGGACTGGAAGGTTTGGACTATGAGAGAGAGAGAGAGAGAGAGAGAGAGAGAGAGAGAGAGAGAGAGAGAGAGAGAGAGAGAGAGAGAGAGAGATGTGAAGACAAGTGAAGAACAGGAGGAACAGGGCAACAACTCGAGACACATACAGACACACAGCGAGGCAGGAGGACGAAGGAGGGACAACCAGCAGAGGAGGACATACTTCTCATCCTGGTACGATTCAGGTTACAGGTCAAAATCAGGTCAAAATCCGGTCGTATATAATGTGAGGGACTGAATCATATCTCTAATTTCATAACGTATGTATGACCACAGGGTCTTGTGTTGCTGAGGGACTGTGACGATTAAAGAAATATATGACATTCGCTCGTACTTGCTTTTACGACGCGAAAAAGAAATAGATCAGACACAGGTTCATGTCAACCCTTTGATATTTCGTACGCGAGGACTGTTTTAACCTAGTTTGAACGAGGGCGAGAGAATATTCCAATTCGCTCATCCTGTCGAAGCAGTTACCAGAGGAGCACTCCTTCGGGAGGGTCATGCCTGTTACTCGGCCACATAGGGCCGGGCATGTAGCTCGGGAATCGAGGAACGCAGGAACCACAGAGGTATCCAACCTGCTCACCTCCCTTGGACACATTCCTGCCTCAGCTGCTGCTGCCGGAGGAGATTACAGATCATTTACCCCAACAGAGGGACCTGGGCAGAGTGGATAGACATTCATTAAGTCTATTGCATCCTTGATGCTCGATATATATATATATATATATATATATATATATATATATATATATATATATATATATATATATATATATATATATATATATATCGAGTATTCTTTCTCCTCTATCCCTAGGGATAATATTAGGAGAGTAGAGGAGATAAAATGTCTGCTGGCAGATATTAGAAAAGGATGTATTTAGTATTTCTTCATATCCTAGATAAGGCAAAACTAGATTATGCTTCTCAAGTTCGATTGCTGCACCGAAATAGCACAAAGAGTTAATAGAGAAGGTCCAGAGGAAAGCAACAATAACAGCAGCAGATTTAAGAGAACTGATTTTCAGGGAAAGGCCAGAGGCTAGAAATTTGCCCACCAAGGAAGAGAAAACAGTAGGGGGGTGAACTAATCACCACCTTTAAGCTTTTAAAACAGGTTGATGTAGCTGGTGAATAGATCTTCAAGAGCTGTAGGAATGGTTAAACCAGTGAACATAACATGAAATTAAGATAGAAACATGTTTAAAAAGATAGAATGAAGTAGTTTTATAGCATGAGTGGTGAATGAATGTAACAGAATGACAGGACATGTTTAATGTAGACGACATACGTGAAATTAAGAAGCTGTATGAAAGTAGAGATTGTACAACAGATGGGGCCCCTTGAAGGTAGCACTGTCTCTTTACAGTACAAATACTGTATGTAATTAGGAATAGGTAATTATATAGTGTGCATGGACAGGATGGGACACAGTGAAGCCTTGGCGATATTATTACCTGGTAGGGGCTGGAGGATAGGGGAGAAAGAATACTTCCCACGTATTCCCTGCGTGTCGTAGAAGGCGACTAAAAGGGGAGGGAGCGGGGGCTGGAATCCTCCCCTCTCTCTTTTTTTTTTATTTTCCAGAAGAGGGAACAGAGAAGGGGGCCAGGTGAGGATATTCCCTCAAAGGCCCAGCCCTCTGTTCTTAACGCTACCTCGCTAACGCGGGAAACGGGGAATAGTATGAAGAAAAAAAAATATATATATATGTATGTATCCTTGTTGAACGCCATCTGTTTGATATCACCCACACCACTCACCGATCCGTCTGCATTCGTAGACACGACTTCTGCCTCACTAAAACCATTAAGATCATCAAAATACACATCCATATCATCCATGGATATGTTCTCCTACTATTGTAAAACTTTCGGAAAAAATATAGATCTTTGACGTGCATGTCGCCCCTTCAATAAACATACTCGTTTGTTCTCAGTGCATCGCAAGGTCTATTTTGTCTAGGAAGTCTTACGAGATGGAGAATGTCTCTCGCAGATCATCTCTCAGATGTAGTGCCGATCTCCGGGTACTGAGGTCGGTGTTAACGGGTACAGAGACAAATGGCGCTCTTGCCCGGTAACAGATGAAGGGTGAGGAGGGGAGGGTCTCTGCTGCTCCTGCTGCTGTTGCTGGCCTCATTCTCACCACCACCAACACACAGTCCTGCGGTATCGACACTGGAGGATGCAGCTGACTGGGGGGTCACACGAAAGCAAGTGTAGGTCACGGGGTTCAAGATTTAAGGTCACAGGAGGGGGGCTGTCATAGGTCACAGGGAGGTCATGGGGTCAAGGTGTAGGGAAAGGGATCTAGCCAGCTGACAGCTTGTCACTCGGCTCGAGTTAATCCAGAGGTGTCGATATATATATATATATATATATATATATATATATATATATATATATATATATATATATATATATATATATATATGTATATATATATGCTGTCGGACTTCCCCTCCTCGAGGTTACGCCGCGAGTGAAAAGTCAGCTTTGGCGAGGCTGTATCACTGGGAGTACAGTCTCGTCAAGGAACTCCTCAATCCAAAGGAGTCTACATTTCCCTTCTGCTGGAAGCAGCGCATCCTTGCGTTGTAGGAACTTGTAGAGACGTCTTGGGTAACATCGGGACTCTTGTATAGAAGTTGTTCTTTGGGTGTATATTGGGAATACCTGGTTAAAAAAGCGAGATATACATAAGTATACGTATGTAAGTAGGAGAGATGGCCAGAGAGCGTTATTGGATTACGTGTTAATTGACAGGCGCGCGAAAGAGAGACTTTTGGATGTTAATGTGCTGAGAGGTGCAACTGGAGGGATGTCTGATCATTATCTTGTGGAGGCTAAGGTGAAGATTTGTATGGGTTTTCAGAAAAGAAGAGTGAATGTTGGGGTGAAGAGGGTGGTGAGAGTAAGTGAGCTTGGGAAGGAGACTTGTGTGAGGAAGTACCAGGAGAGACTGAGTACAGAATGGAAAAAGGTGAGAACAATGGAAGTAAGGGGAGTGGGGAAGGAATGGGATGTATTTAGGGAATCAGTGATGGATTGCGCAAAAGAAGCTTGTGGCATGAGAAGAGTGGGAGGTGGGTTGATTAGAAAGGGTAGTGAGTGGTGGGATGAAGAAGTAAGATTATTAGTGAAAGAGAAGAGAGAGGCATTTGGACGATTTTTGCAGGGAAAAAATGCAATTGAGTGGGAGATGTATAAAAGAAAGAGACAGGAGGTCAAGAGAAAGGTGCAAGAGGTGAAAAAGAGGGCAAATGAGAGTTGGGGTGAGAGAGTATCATTAAATTTTAGGGAGAATAAAGAGATGTTCTGGAAGAGGTAAATAAAGTGCGTAAGACAAGGGAGCAAATGGGAACTTCAGTGAAGGGCGCAAATGGGGAGGTGATAACAAGTAGTGGTGATGTGAGAAAGAGATGGAGTGAGTATTTTGAAGGTTTGTTGAATGTGTTTGATGATAGAGTGGCAGATATAGGGTGTTTTGGTCGAGGTGGTGTGCCGGCAAGGCAGCAGGTTTGGATGGTATTGCAGTGGAATTTATTAAAAAAGGGGGTGACTGTATTATTGACTGGTTGGTAAGGTTATTTAATGTATGTATGACTCATGGTGAGGTGCCTGAGGATTGGCGGAATGCGTGCATAGTGCCATTGTACAAAGGCAAAGGGGATAAGAGTGAGTGCTCAAATTTCAGAGGTATAAGTTTGTTGAGTATTCCTGGTAAATTATATGGGAGGGTATTGACTGAGAGGGTGAAGGCATGTACAGAGCATCAGATTGGGGAAGAGCAGTGTGGTTTCAGAAGTGGTAGAGGATGTGTGGATCAGGTGTTTGCTTTGAAGAATGTATGTGAGAAATACTTAGAAAAGCAAATGGATTTGTATGTAGCATTTATGGATCTGGAGAAGGCATATGATAGAGTTGATAGAGATGCTCTGTGGAAGGTATTAAGAATATATGGTGTGGGAGGCAAATTGTTAGAAGCAGTGAAAAGTTTTTATCGAGGATGTAAGGCATGTGTACGTGTAGGAAGAGAGGAAAGTGATTGGTTCTCAGTGAATGTAGGTTTGCGGCAGGGGTGTGTGATGTCTCCATGGTTGTTTAATTTGTTTATGGATGGGGTTGTTAGGGAGGTGAATGCAAGAGTTTTGGAAAGAGGGGCAAGTATGAAGTCTGTTGTGGATGAGAGAGCTTGGGAAGTGAGTCAGTTGTTGTTCGCTGATGATACAGCGCTGGTGGCTCATTCATGTGAGAAACTGCGGAAGCTGGTGACTGAGTTTGGTAAAGTGTGTGAAAGAAGAAAGTTAAGAGTAAATGTGAATAAGAGCAAGGTTATTAGGTACAGTAGGGTTGAGGGTCAAGTCAATTGGGAGGTAAGTTTGAATGGAGAAAAACTGTTTTGGATATCTGGGAGTGGATCTGGCAGCGGATGGAACCATGGAAGCGGAAGTGGATCATAGGGTGGGGGAGGGGGCGAAAATCCTGGGAGCCTTGAAGAATGTGTGGAAGTCGAGAACATTATCTCGGAAAGCAAAAATGGGTATGTTTGGAGGAATAGTGGTTCCAACAATTTTGTATGTTGCGAGGCGTGGGCTATGGATAGAGTTGTGCGCAGGAGGGTGGATGTGCTGGAGATGAGATGTTTGAGGACAATGTGTGGTGTGAGGTGGTTTGATCGAGTAAGTAACGTAAGGGTAAGAGAGATGTGTGGAAATAAAAAGAGCGTGGTTGAGAGAGCAGAAGAGGGTGTTTTGAAATGGTTTGGGCACATGGAGAGAATCAGTGAGGAAAGATTGACCAAGAGGATATATGTGTCGGAGGTGGAGGGTACGAGGAGAAGTGGGAGACCAAATTGAAGGTGGAAAGATGGAGTGAAAAGGATTTTGTGTGATCGGGGCCTGAACATGCAGGAGGGTGAAAGGAGGGCAAGGAATAGAGTGAATTGGATCGATGCGGTATACCGGGGTTGACGTGCTGTCAGTGGATTGAATCAGGGCATGTGAAGCGTCTGGGGTAAACCATGGAAAGCTGTGTAGGTATGTATATTTGCGTGTGTGGATGTGTATGTATATACATGTGTATGGGGGTGGGTTGGGCCATTTCTTTCGTCTGTTTCCTTGCGCTACCTCGCAAACGCGGGAGACAGCGACAAAGCAAAAAAAAAAAGAAAAAAAAAGATATATATATATATATATATATATATATATATATATATATATATATATATATATATATATATATACGAGTAAAGTGCATAGGAACGCCCACCTTCATAGAACATGCATAGAGCATTCCCGCCTGTGGCACAGGGGTCCCGGGTTCGATCCTGGCTGTTGGAGGTTTGTATGATATATATATATGTATATATATATATATATATATATATATATATATATATATATATATATATATATATATATATATATATATATTTATTTATTTATTTATTTATATATTTATTCATTTAGTTATTCATTTATATGATTATTTTCATTCATTATACTTTGTCGCTGTCTCCCGCGTCAGCGAGGTAGCGCAAAGAAACAGACGAAAGAAGTCCCAACCCACCCACATACATATGCATATGCATACACAGACATATACATATATGCACATGTACATAATTCATACTTGCTGCCTTTATTGATTCCCGTTTCCACACCGCCACACATGAAATGACAACCCCCTTTTATAGAGTTGAGCCCAGACCTCCCATTGACACCAAGAATCTTTTAGTTCTCCCTTTTAACAATAATTTTACTTCACTTCCCATGTTATTTGAATCCGTTAATGTAAATGTTGCCTTCAGCAACAATAATACTATAAAGAATATCTTAACCAGGAATTCGCCCGAAAATTCTCCTGGGTGCATCTATAAAGTGCCATGCAGAAATTATGATAAGTTTTATGTTGGGCAGACTGGTAAGGATCTTTCTGTTAGACTTAAGCAACATAAATATAGTATAAGAACGGGACAAGAATTAAATGCCTTATGTAATCACGTTAAAAACTATGATCATTGTATTGAATGGAGTAATGCCATCTCAGTTATTAACTCTAACCCTATTACCACGAGAAATATCATTGGATCTTCTATAATTGAATGCACAAAGAATTATAATCTGAATATTAGTGATGGCCTATACAAATTGGATAACTTTATTGTTGATGATATTTGTAAAATGATAAGTTTAGGATACGCTCGTTGTCTGTCTTGGACAATCGCATGTTTACCAAATGGCCTTCTAGCTACGGCTTTTCGTTGTATATCAACTGACTGTTATATTTCTCTCTTGTCTCCCCTGATGATGTGATTATTACACGAAAGTGCACTTGGGAACTTACCGTGTTTCATTTTCCCCGTGGACTCATAGGAATATATATATATATATATATATATATATATATATATATATATATATATATATATATATATATACATATATATATATATATGTATGTATGTATATGTGTGTGCGTGTGTGTAACTTTCCGTCTGCCCTCCTTTTAATACTTGACCTAATTCATTGGCTTAGTAACAACAAGAACTGCCTTACAGTCCTTGGCAGGGAGCAGTGTTACCACCCGGGCAGGGCTCGTTCCCAGCACCCGGCAATACGAGGGGAAGATGACTTTTTTGGTTTGTTCCGATACAAAGGTGAGGGAGGGGGAAAAATATATTGAGAGGGGGGAGGAGTGAATCAAGCAAGGAAAGTCGCGGAAACAATAGTGCAGGTCTGTGTTTTCCCTTCTAGGTCAAGGCATTTCGGGGTGTATGCTGTGTTGGATCTCTCTCTCTCTCTCTCTCTCTCTCTCTCTCTCTCTCTCTCTCTCTCTCTCTCTCTCTCTCTCTCTCTCTTCCTATCCATCTATGTATCTATCTATCTATCTATACATATATATATATATATATATATATATATATATATATATATATATATATATATATATATATATATATATATATATATATATATATATATATATTTATCCCTTGGGTTAGGGGAGAAAGAATACTTCCCACGTATTTCCTGCGTGTCGTAGAAGGCGACTAAAAGGGGAGGGAGCGGGGGGCTGGAAATCCTCCCTCTTTCTTGTTTTTTTTTAATTTTCCAAAAGAAGGAACAGAGAAGGGGGCCAGGTGAGGATATTCCCTCAGAGGCCCAGTCCTCTGTTCTTAACGCTACCTTGCTAACGCGGGAAATGGCGAATAGTTTGAAAGAGAAAAAAAAAAAAAAAATATATATATATATATATATATATATATATATATATATATATATATATATATATATATATATATATATATATATATATATTTATCTGCCTATCTATCTATCTGTCTATCGATCTCTCTTTCTCAGTGGCTTCAGTCACGGGGAAAAAAATTTTCTCATCCTGGTCATTAAGATAAACGGGAATTAAGACAACTGTATATCCTGTTTTCCTCACCATAATCTTATCTTGATGTGGTAATGACACAATCTTGATAGATCTGTCCAGGTCTCGAGGTTCGTTTTCTTTAGCATGAGATGTTTCACTACTGGTCTGGTAAACATGAACCTTTACTTCCTCTTGTACATATGTAACTTGAGCTGATATAAGACTGGCTTATTACACGTCGCTTGACAATTTGAAAACGACAGAATAGTTATGTAGCATAAGTTCCATTAATGCAATTTTCATATGAAAATGTCATCAGTATCACACACACACACACACACACACACACACACACACACACACACACACGGGCCTCCGTGGCGTAGCGGTTAGCGTTACTTGACATGGGTCCGAACTGAGGTCGGGTCCGCATGGGTTCTATTCTTGGGCGCTGTAGTAGGCCCACAGCCAATCCCAAGCTGTACATCCTACCTTCGGAGTTGGTCGGCAATGTATAACTGGCTTAGGCTGGTAGGCTGTGTGTGTGTGTATGTGTGTGTGTGTGTGTGTGTGTGTGTGTGTGTGTGTGTGTGTGTGTGTGTATACACATAGGAGTAATGGCACGCTACAAAGGTAAGAGAGTTGGGCAACATGAGTGTGCAACTCTTCCCCCGTATCACACAGACCGTAATTACGCAGATTGTGTAATCACAGAAACGTCTTTATGGACGATCAGAAAGATACAGGCGGACTCACATCCACCCAAAGCTGGGATACGTCGCTTCAGTTTGGTCTCATCAGTTGAAAAAATATGCTACCAAGGACTGCAACAAGAGTGGAACCAGAAGGGAACAGACAGATACAGAGCCACGAAGAGAAGGGGAGAAAACCTTCAATATGTCTTCTGCAGTGGGAGAATTTAGAATAGAAATGATGACAACAGATAGAGTTCCGAGAGAACATATCACTGATAACATAGAACAGTTCTTTGAACTACCAGATAACAGAGGGAAGAACTGCACAGCTGAGGAACTAGACAAGCGACGTGTGTCCAGGAAGGTGAGGAAAGGCATTTCTCCAACGCAGAGCTGTAAGCTTTTGTGGGTGGAAAAGAGAAAAGCAAAACCAGGAGCTGATGAATGCAAGAAGTACACCAAAAGGCAAAAGAACATAGAACAAGAAAAAGGAAGATGTCAGATGGCTGAACAAGTATGAAAATCCTCCAGATGAACAGATAGAACACAAAGGTAATTAAGACATCATCCATATCAGTATTCACATACAAAAAGAAAACAAGAGTGGAGAAAAGTTCAGTAAAAGACGTGGTAAAGCGAGGGGATTCGAGATGTGCTGTAGCGAAGAAATAGGCGATACTCCAGCCAACCAGCTGACCAGCCAGCCTTTGCAAGGAACGAGTATAGCAGGATTAGAAAAGGAGGAACAAAGACACTGTAAAAAGTATATGAAAAGGGCAAGGCAGGAGCAAGATAACGAAATGAAAATCATCAAATTCACAAGAAGTAAATTGTGAGGTACAGGATAGCTGATTAGAATAAGGCCTTAGACTCAGAGGAAGGAGCCGTAAAGAATCATGTGAGGATAAATGGCGAACTATGTGTAGTTTTTGCTTCTGTTTGTGGTCTGTCTTTTGCAGCGGTGAGCCCGCCCACTCGCCCATGGGTGGGTGGCTACAAAGGTCAGCATGCCGGTCACGACCCCTGGCCAGAGGTTCACGCCGTGGCGCCTCGTTTGCTCTGGCCGTTCATCATGAGTCTTCCGCCCCCAGCAGGAGGAGGAGAGGAGGAAGAAGAGAGGAGTGGAAGTGAAAACAAGAGCAGTTAGTTGTGGGTTGCCGCTTGTTGCCCGAATAATCATACCGAAAGTTGTTCCCCTTGGGGTCAGTGGGGGGGTGTTGTGCCCACATGGCTCTCATTACTCCTGTTCCCTCCCATCTCATGACGTATATCTACGACCTCCCTGTCTAGGGTTATGCCTTGACACCATCTGCCTATAAGGACTTAGTGTATAGGGATATACTCGCTCTTCCCTCGAGCATTGGTATAGCTGATATTGAGAGCCAGATGAGGTGTCAGGCTCAATGGCATCGTAAGGGTCGAACCATCATACTCAAGGGTCGCTCTCTCATGCTCAAGGGTCGTTCTGTCGTGTTTCAGAGTCGTACCGTCGTGCTTAAGGTCGTACCGTCGTGGTCAAGGTGTCCTACCGTCATGCTCAAGGGTCGTTCTATCGTGCTGAGAGTGTTCGTACCTTCGTCCTTAAGGGTCACACCGTCGTTCTCAAGGGTCGTTCCTTCGTGCTCAGAGGGGGTGGGGGGGAGGAGGTGGGGGGAGGGGGGGGGGTCATTGGCTTCTTTTTCCACTGTAAGCAAAGCTTGTCTCTTTCCCAAGGGCAGATACAGTGGCTCCACCATAATCGTCACACACCCGTCCATCGTCCTCCCGCCACGGTAATGCCGCGCACCAGCTCGCCACATTCTCCGCAGACCACGGTGATCCCGCTCACCACACTCTAGTGCCTGTATCATTCTGAGGTCACGTCGCACGTGTCCTCTGATGGGTTTTCCAGAGAGTGATCCCACACCCGTTCACTTCTTCCAGGAGGGTGAATACATGATGGAAAAAGAAGCGACATATTATCATATTTCTATCAGCCGCATCCGTCAGCGCTCTCTCTCTCTCTCTCTCTCTCTCTCTCTCTCTCTCTCTCTCTCTCTCTCTCTCTCTCTCTCTCTCTCTCTCTCTCACTCACTCTTTCTGGGTCCTTAGATGAGGTCAGATAAAGTGCCTCCCACTCTAGGTCCCCTTCAATGACGTCCGATAAAGCGACTCCCTCTCTGGGACCCCTTAAATGAGGTCAGATAAAAGACTTCCCACTCCAGATCCCTTAAATGAATACAGATGAAGGAGGACGTCTTTTTGTCAAAGGTTCCAGGATGGATGTGTTCAGTAAGCACCGATCACTTGTGTTAAGATCTGGCGAGACTCCTCGCTTAGTGCTGTCCTGCAATGAGGTTCTTTAATTCATTTATGTATCATGAATTTAGGGATTTATTCCCCTTAACTCAGGAGAAACTGCATTTGTTTGCTTGCATATATGCAGTTTGCTGCATGTATTTATGTAGTTGTATGCCTGTATATATATATATATATATATATATATATATATTTATATATATATATATATATATATATATATATATATATATATATATTTTTTTTTTTTTTTTTTTTATACTTTGTCGCTGTCTCCCGCGTTTGCGAGGTAGCGCAAGGAAACAGACGAAAGAAATGGCCCAACCCCCCCCCCATACACATGTATATACATACGTCCACACACGCAAATATACATACCTACACAGCTTTCCATGGTTTACCCCAGACGCTCCACATGCCTTGATTCAATCCACTGACAGCACGTCAACCCCGGTATACCACATCGCTCCAATTCACTCTATTCCTTGCCCTCCTTTCACCTTCCTGCATGTTCAGGCCCCGATCACACAAAATCTTTTTCACTCCATCTTTCCACCTCCAATTTGGTCTCCCTCTTCTCCTCGTTCCCTCCACCTCCGACACATATATCCTCTTGGTCAATCTTTCCTCACTCATTCTCTCCATGTGCCCAAACCACTTGAAAACACCCTCTTCTGCTCTCTCAACCACGCTCTTTTTATTTCCACACATCTCTCTTACCCTTACGTTACTCACTCGATCAAACCACCTCACACCACACATTGTCCTCAAACATCTCATTTCCAGCACATCCATCCTCCTGCGCACAACTCTATCCATAGCCCACGCCTCGCAACCATACAAAATTGTTGGAACCACTATTCCTTCAAACATACCCATTTTTGCTTTCCGAGATAATGTTCTCGACTTCCACACATTCTTCAAGGCCCCCAGAATTTTCGCCCCCTCCCCCACCCTATGATCCACTTCCGCTTCCATGGTTCCATCCGCTGCCAGATCCACTCCCAGATATCTAAAACACTTCACTTCCTCCAGTTTTTCTCCATTCAAACTCACCTCCCAATTGACTTGACCCTCAACCCTACTGTACCTAATAACCTTGCTCTTATTCACATTTACTCTTAACTTTCTTCTTCCACACACTTTACCAAACTCAGTCACCAGCTTCTGCAGTTTCTCACATGAATCAGCCACCAGCGCTGTATCATCAGCGAACAACAACTGACTCACTTCCCAAGCTCTCTCATCCCCAACAGTCTTCATACTTGCCCCTCTTTCCAAAACTCTTGCATTTACCTCCCTAACAACCCCATCCATAAACAAATTAAACAACCATGGAGACATCACACACCCCTGCCGGAAACCTACATTCACTGAGAACCAATCACTTTCCTCTCTTCCTACACGTACACATGCCTTACATCCTCGATAAAAACTTTTCACTGCTTCTAACAACTTTCCTCCCACACCATATATTCTTAATACCTTCCACAGAGCATCTCTATCAACTCTATCATATGCCTTCTCCAGATCCATAAATGCTACATACAAATCCATTTGCTTTTCTAAGTATTTCTCACATACATTCTTCAAAGCAAACACCTGATCCACACATCCTCTACCACTTCTGAAACCACACTGCCCTTCCCCAATCTGATTCTCTGTACATGCCTTCACCCTCTCAATCAATACCCTCCCATATAATTTACCAGGAATACTCAACAAACTTATACCTCTGTAATTTGAGCACTCACTCTTATCTCCTTTGCCTTTGTACAATGGCACTATGCACGCATTCCGCCAATCCTCAGGCACCTCACCATGAGTCATACATACATTAAATAACCTTACCAACCAGTCAACAATACAGTCACCCCCTTTTTTAATAAATTCCACTGCACTACCATCCAAACCTGCTGCCTTGCCGGCTTTCATCTTCCGCAAAGCTTTCACTACCTCTTCTCTGTTTACCAAATCATTTTCCCTAACCCTCTCACTTTGCACACCACCTCGACCCAAACACCCTATATCTGCCACTCTATCATCAAACACATTCAACAAACCTTCAAAATACTCACTCCATCTCCTTCT
The DNA here is from genome assembly GCF_036320965.1 of Panulirus ornatus. Lineage (NCBI taxonomy): Eukaryota > Metazoa > Arthropoda > Malacostraca > Decapoda > Palinuridae > Panulirus > Panulirus ornatus. Next base: position 14,641,842 of record NC_092237.1, read on the forward strand.
CACATCACCACTACTTGTTATCACCTCCCCATTTGCGCCCTATATATATATATATATATATATATATATATATATATATATATATATATATATATATATGTGTGTGTGTGTGTGTGTGTGTGTATGTGGGTGGGTTGGGCCATTCTTTCGTCTGTTTCCTTGCGCTACCTCGCTAACGCGGGAGACAGCGACAAAGCAAAATAAAAAAAAAGCAAAATAAATAAATATATATATATATATATATATATATATATATATATATATATATATATATATATATATATATATATATATATATGTATGTATGTATATAGCGTGTGATATAACCACTGGAACAGAAAACAGATGAATTACACATGACAGCTTGAGAGTGGCTCTGGACCATTAAGGATTTTCGTCTTCATCTGATTCTGGCGCTACCTTCACTAAAGTGGGAAACAGCGAACAACTATGGAAGCAAAAATATCGAACTTTCCATTACATTGTATGTCACGAAAAAAAAAAAGAATGGATACGTGGACCTCTGCTATATTTCTCAAGGACTTTGTTGATATATATTAGGATAATCTAAATCAAACGAATATTGATATAAGATGGCACTACGGAAAAAAATGCCACTAGATCGTCTCACTTAAATAGGGTGCTCAGCGTGTGGCAACGCCCGCCCCTGACACGGGCGTAGAGTAAAACATTCGTTACATTCCCATGAACACATGCAAGCCTTCCTTACTTCATTAATCGTTCATCGACACGCTGCTGTGGGAGGTGGTGGCCGATAAATCGACAACAAGCCATTTGCATAGATTACACCATATGTTTCCCCGGAGTGTATTTCTTTGTGTACGTAGCCACGAGATTACGTTGGTAATATATATATATATATATATATATATATATATATATATATATATATATATATATATATATATGTATATATATATATATATTTTTTTTATATATATTCATACTATTCGCCATTTCCCGCATTAGCGAGGTAGCGTTAAGAACAGAGGACTGGGCCTTTGAGGGAATCCTCACTTGGCCCCCTTCTCTGTTCCTTCTTTCGGAAAATTAAAAATGAGAGGGGATGATTTCCAGCCCCCGCTCCCTTCCCTTTTAGTCGCCTTCTACGACACGCAGGGAATACGTGGGAAGTATTCTTTCTCCCTTATCCCCAGGGACAATATATATATATATATATATATATATATATATATATATATATATATATATATATATATATATATATATATATATACACATATATATACATATATATACCACAATTCAACCTTGTATTAATATAAACATGTTGGGCATAATCATCTCCATTCTTCCACTTCCCAAAAGCTGAGAGTGTTATATGTATTGGTGCCTCAATGACTCTTCCTGTGAGCAGCCGTTCCCTGTCTACGTGGGGGTAATACTCGTCTGAGTATGGAATAATACCACTCATATATGGGTGGGATGGGGTCTGTGGGGTCACCCTCCACGCCTGTATTCATTAGAGTGGAATCAAAAGCCTTCCGTCTCATTAATTCTCGTAACATCACCTCGCTCCAACTTTCCCTTTATGTTAGCTGCGACGCTGCTCTCTCTCTCTCTCTCTCTCTCTCTCTCTCTCTCTCTCTCTCTCTCTCTCTCTCTCTCTCTCTCTCTCTCTCTCTCTCTCTCTCTATATATATATATATATATATATATATATATATATATATATATATATATATATATCCTGTAGGTATTATTCTAGCCACTGTTCTCGTGTACTGTAGGTGTCCCCAAGGTTTAGGTTTGGACCCGTGGCAAGCGTTCGGCTGTTGCTTCCTGCAACTTCTGTGTGGAAACCGACCACTCGAGGATTTGCCGTTATTAATACCTCCTTCTTTCTTCGAACAGTTAAACTGTGGAGTTCTGTTCTTTCTTTTGTCTTTCCTTCTCATATAACCTTTCTTCCTTTAGGAGTCGGGTCTACAAACACTTGCGGAACCCTGATTAGTGTCTACTTTCATTGTCTTCAACTTTTTCCTTTCACTCGAGATGGCGCTGCTTGAGGCATGTTATTTGCCCGTTCCATGTCAGTCACTATGATATATATATATATATATATATATATATATATATATATATATATATATATATATATATATATATATATATATATTCCCCCTGGGGATAGGGGATTAAGAATACTTCCCACGTATTCCCTGCGTGTCGTAGAAGGCGACTAAAAGGGGAGGGAGCGGGGGGCTGGAAATCCTCCCCTCTCATTTTTTTTTTATTTTCCAAAAGAAGGAACAGAGGGGGCCAGGTGAGGATATTCCAAAAAAGGCCCAGTCCTCTGTTCTTAACGCTACCTCGCTAACGCGGGAAATGGCAAATAGTTTAAAAGAAAAAGAAATATATATATATATTCTTATGAGTCCACGGGACTATGAAACACGATAAGTTCCCAAGTGCACTTTCGTGTGATAATCACATCAGGGGAGATACAAGAAATATATATATATATATATATATATATATATATATATATATATATATATATATATATATATATATATATATATATATATATATATATTTTATTTTATTTATTTTATTTATATTTATTTATATTTATTTTGCTTTGTCGCCGTCTCCCGCATTAGCGAGGTAGCGCAAGGAAACAGACGAATGAATGGCCCAACCCACCCACGTACACACTTCCACACACAGCACATATACATACCTATAAATCTCAATGTATACATATATTTACACACACAGACACATACATATATACCCATGTACACAATTCATACTGTCTGCCCCCATTCATTCCCATCGCCACCCCGCCACACATGGAATAACAACACCCTCCCCCCCTCGTCTGTGCGAGGTAGCGCTAGGAAAGACGACGAGGGCCCCGTTCCTTCACTCTCGGTCTCTACCTGTCGTGTAATAATGCACCGAAACCACAGCTCCCTTTCCACATCCAGGCCCCACAGAACTTCCCATGGCCCACCACAAACGCCTCACACGCCCCGGTCCAATCCATTGACGGCTACAGTAACCATTAATTAGAACAAATATTTTGTAAAGGCTTTGTAACGTAACATGACAATACTGCATTTTCGAACACTCTCCAGCATCTCCCGAGACAGGCTATAGAAGCACTGAAAGAGTCGTTCAGAGTGAACAAGTGATAATACCAGATATTATCGGAGAAACAAAAGGGCTATGAGATGATCTCGCCGAAGCAGAGGTTAGAGAAAAGCTCGTTAGCACTGAGAGATAAAGAGACAAGCTCGATTACCCGTGACTGATAAGGGTATATCTCATTGCTAAGAGACGGGATGAGAACGAAGCTTGTCAGCAATGAGAGATTAGATACAAAGCTTGTCAGCATTAAGAGATAAGAACAAAAACTCGTTAACGCTGAGAGATAACAGGAGAACTCCTCAAGAGAGATAACAGCAAAGTTTGCCAACATTGAGATACAGCACCAGAGTCGCCATTAGAAAGATAAGATTAGGGCTCATCAGCGACAGACATAATCAAAGTTGGCTGTCCGTGAGAGACATAACAGTTGAACTTGACAGTGCAAGAGAGATAACGGGAAATCTCTCGAACGACTGAGGTCTGTCCCTCTCTTTCTCTCCCACTTGACGGGAGGTCACTCACGCCAAGGCTTGTCCCTCAACACTGTGAGAGAGAGAGAGAGAGAGAGAGAGAGAGAGAGAGAGAGAGAGAGAGAGAGAGAGAGAGAGATTGTACGAGACTTAAAGCCGAGCTTCTGCGAGACGCGAGACCCAACACGCAATACTATCTTCCTCTGTTTGCGCTCGGTGTTCTCGTACACCTCTCTCTCTCTCTCTCTCTCTCTCTCTCTCTCTCTCTCTCTCTCTCTCTCTCTCTGGGGTTCCCCTCGCGGCGACATTCACCCAGCCCTCTGACGAGGGGTGGACGCAGCACAACCCACAGCGCCACCCTTCCCTCGTACCACCTCCTCTCCCCTCACCTCAAGTACGCCACCTTCCACTCGGACTGTCATTTATTATGAACCAGGAAACAATGGCAGGTGTCTGTCAGGTGTTTGTACCTGGGTTGTTGGGGGTTCGGAGGAGGAGGAGGAGAGAGTGAGGGAGGGAGGGAGGAAAGTGGATGGATAAATGGATGGAAGGATTGAGAGAGAGCAGCAGGGGATGATGGAGGCTTGAGGTAGGAAGGAAGATTAAACTACGCTACACGCTTGGGTTATCCCTCTGGATGTGAGTAGAGTGAGGTGTTTTGTGTGTGTGTGTGTGTGTGTGTGTGTGTGTGTGTGTGTGTGTGTGAGTGAGTGAGTGTGTTTATATCCGGCTGTAACATGCGTGATGTGTTTGGGTGTACAAAACATATAGAAGGATTTATCTTCTGTCAGAAATTCCATTTACTTAATCGTAACTCGCTGAACTGATAGTCTGAATTCTGCTCCTCCCCCACAAGGCAAATGGAACTAGGGAATCCCGACTCACTGCCGATGGTATGACGAGGTGAGGAACTTCCCGTCATATACACCGGGGAGGTGGAAGTGCCAGATGATGTAAAGCAACGGAAAGAATAGTATGTCATGACTTCATGTGATACAATTAGAGAATCGTTTTGGCTTATATCGTTTACAGTTTATGAGTACAACACACACACACACACACACACACACACACACACACACACACACACACACACACACACAAACGGTGCCTTTGTGGTTTAGTGGTTAGCGTTAATAACCATGAATCAGCACGGGCCAGCTCTGGGTCAGCTCCGCTTGGATTCGAGTCCTGGGTTCACCAACCCCACACAGCTGGTCGATAAATGGGTACCTCCCTTCGGATGGGGTGTGTCTACTTGTACACACACACACACACACACACACACACACACACACACACACACACACACACACGCATATATAAGAGTAAAGGTTAAGAAACGGGGCAACATAAGTGTAAGATATCTCTCCGTAAAACAACAATGGTCATTATGATATTAACTCTCTCGAGTCTCATTTGCGGCCGTGCACACGAAGCATTGTATGAAAATAGATTCGGGTTACATTGCTAACCATTGGCTTTTATGTCTCTGGTGGCTGGTTAAATCACCATACGGCTGGCACCTCTCTCCAATCATTGTCCAATCACAGTCTGTGAAGATTTACGAAATATCCAGGATTTGGTTAAGTAGGGGAAGTGGCGAATGATTAAGTCTCAAGAGGAAGGAGGGCGGATTATCACCTTTCAGGAGGGGAAAGGGGGGTGGATTATGAACTGGCCAAGACAATGATATAAAACTCAGAACGAGGGGTATATATTAACACATTGTATCTTAGGTGAACTTTGTGGTTTTGAGATATTTAGATGTTATTTTTATTATCTATATTACTCAGATTCTCATCGAACTGAGTACAGCTGTTGCACAGAGGTGACTTGATGACGAGACAGGCGACCAGTTTTATATGAATATATATCTGATGACACAGAACAGCCGATAGCAATAATCAAGGAAATTGTGTTCTATTAAACAAATTGATATGCTTTAGTGGGTTGAGAATTCTTGTTTTATTGTAGACTTAAGTCATTGTTTTAGGGATTGTAATTCAGTGAAGCAGTTAGATATACATAGATATACATATATTTCTATCCTGCACTTTCTGTACACAGACGTACACACAACATTGCAACATTACGGTCCTAACCTATGGACGTGGCCAGCTTCCTGAGTGCTGCAGGACGCTCATAAGGAGAGAAGAGACTTCCTGTACAGGAAGGTAAGGCAAGGGAAGGTGTAATACCAACGTGGGACTAAAAAGAGTTAGAATATATATATATATATATATATATATATATATATATATATATATATATATATATATATATATATATATATATATATATATATATATATATATATATATATATCATTATTATTACTCTTTATTGTATAGCTCAGGGTGGGGAAGAGGGCGACTGCCCCAGCGTCGCACACCCCACCTCCCGTCTCGGATACGCCCCTGGCGTGAGAGCGATGTCTTATATCTATTTCCCCTCGCTACGTCAGCAGTCAGATAGCGCCACGAGAATCGACTGTTGTGTGCTTGTCGTCTGCTGTGGTGACATCTTGCTTCGATGGTTTGGGCAAACAAGAAGGTGGCGACGCGTATCATGACATGGGTCTATGAGAATGGAATACCTTCTCTGTCTACAGGAGAGAAAAAGATGAGATTATACACCGTCATCTCAGCTTCCGCCAATGTCCGTCTTCCGCTCAATATGATTCTCAAAGCTTAAGGGATAATGGTCACCGTTATTGCTAGAGCTCTTGTACATATTTCTACAAACGTTGATGAAGATTAGAGAAATCCTTGGTGCTCTAGATTACTATAAGATTGTTACTCATCGTACACGTTTTCTGTGGCGTGACAGTCCTACGTTTACTCTACCTGTTCTCTATACTTTCACCTTTATAAGTTCTTAGCTTACCTTTAAGATAGCGCTAGTGGGCAACTTTTGACAACCCTTCATAAACACAGGTAATCTTGGGTAGTTACGCTTCCCAAATACATCCTCTTTTGTTTAATATTCTTCAGTTGAACCAGATCACTGTGGGCGCGTTACGGATGTAACATGAGTGTCTGTGTTTGTACGACTGTTTTTGACCCGTTTTTAGGCAGTGTTACCGCAGTGTTACGTTGTGGAAATTATGTATGTACCAGTGAATATCAAGAACATTGGTTGATAACCCTGACGCATCTCCATGTGAGGAACAGACATTCAAATAGTGTAAGCATTCAGTTGTTGAAGCCATGAAAACAAGTGTTCGTCTTAAGAGGCAGCAAATAGAGGCCATACATCGTAATGTTATCCATATGGATCAAGAAATCATACTGAGGATGATGGACGAACGTAACGGGGTAAGCAGTCCTTCGTTGAAGTTGTAGACAAGTTTCGCACAAGCGGTGAATCACTGAACGAGACCTCGAGACCCTGGACGCAAGTGGGTGGAGTTGTTTACGCATTATTTGTCCTCGTATCTTTGTTTATGTTTCAATTCCGATGAAATTTATGGACAGTATAACTGAATAGCTATCGTTTGTGTACTAGATTATGTAAGAAGTTATACATGTTTTTTTCATATGAATGTTGAAAAAAAAAAAAGAATATTGGAATCATATCGTGATTTCTTGTGGAAACACCTCTCGTTTCGTAGATGTTTATAGTATAGATGAGGCACTTCGAAGCTCCGAAACCTTGAGCGGGTGGGAGACATCTGGCCTACCGACCTCCAGATGCTTAGCCAGAAGCCTGTTAGATGTAACGAGGCATTTTGATAGTATACGGTCAACAGATGAATGCAGTAAACTGGGCGAAGAATTTGTAAATGTGACAACAAACAGAATTCTAAAAAAAGATAGGTCTGTATAAAGTTGAAGAGATGGGGGTCCCACGAGTGTAGAACCCCTTCCCCGTACAGTACAAAAAGTAATTATGCAAAAAAAACATACACGCATTCACGTGATCCAACAAACAGAGATATACGCAGAGAAACACGGTAACATACATATATACATACATACATATATACATACCGATAACTTCAAACATGTACATAACAGAGTACCAGACATTAACAAGCATACGCAAAGAAAAACATGGAAACAAAGACTCCCGAACAAATACACACGGAACAAACGAGCATTAAGAATATACGTCACACGTAAATTAACGCCACACAAACACACAAAGAACATGGAATCAAAGTTGTGTGTGGTGCTGGAAGTATCTTTGTAGAAAATGTTCCAGGGTTGAGGCCTTACGAGTGTAAGAACTCCCTCCACATGTGGTACATGTAGGTAACTACATATAAGTGAATACACACACACACACACACACACACACACACACACACACACACGTGGTGCAGTGGTTAGCATTCATAACCATGAGTCAGTATGGGCCGGCCCGGGGTCGGACCTACGTAGGTTCGAATCCTAGGTACGGTAATCGGCCTACACCCAACCCAGGTGATCATACTCCCCTCGGGGCAGGTCGATGCATGGTTTCCTGACTTAGTCCGGTGTGTGTGTGCGTACATGTGTGTGTGTGTGTGTGTGTGTGTGTGTGCACAAGGAGTAAATACATGATACACATATACAAGGCAAAGAGACGGGGGCAACACGAGTGTAAAACACACACACTCTCTCTCTCTCTCTCTCTCTCTCTCTCTCTCTCTCTCTCTCTCTCTCTCTCTCTCTCTCTCTCTCTCTCTCTCTCTCTCTCTCACTTCCCCCTCCCCCCAGTAAACACACATGTAGTAACCACCCTCAGTAATCTCACACACACACACACACACACACACACACACACTTGGGATGATGAGCTACACGGATACACATACACACACACACACAGATACACAGGCCACACAGACCCGTGACACTCGTACCTCCTCCTGCAGCGCTCAGTTCGTGCAGGCACTTCACAGTGTATCGCTGACGGTACGACGAAAAAAAAAACAAGGGGGGAAAATAAAAATAGGAAATAAAAATCCTCATCGAGAATACGAGTGTGTCAAAATTCTCCCCCCCCCTCCCCCCTTTTCCCTCCATCCCACTAACCCTCATCCCCCACCATCCTCCCTTTCCCTTCCCCAACCCTGACTCCCCATCCATTCCCTTCCTGTCCCGTTTTTTTTTTTTTTTTTTTATCTATTTCATTTTTTTTCCGTTCTGTTGTTTTGCAGACCCGAGGGCCGTCTGTTGTGACGTTGGTGCAGGTTGTAGTGAGCATCCCAGGTTCGGATCTCTCTCTCTCTCTCTCTCTCTCTCTCTCTCTCTCTCTCTCTCTCTCTCTCTCTCTCTCTCTCTCTCTCTCTCTCACACACACACACACACACACGTGGTAACATAAAGTGAGGAAACAGAGAGTTCAGTATCAGGCACGAGCCAGGGCACAGGGATGAAAGGTTTTTGTAAACTCTACAATAAAGAAGAAGGAAGGAAGGCTGGGTGGGTGGGTGGCATTTAGCCTCAGATACGGAGGGAAGGTTGAGGAAGAGGGTTGTGGAGCAGGTCAGGAAGAGATATGAAAAAAAGGAGCTTCGTGCTGTGATGTGATGTGCTGTGCTGTGCTGTGATGTGTTGTGATATGCTGTGTTGTGATGTGCTGTGTTGTGATGTAATGTGTTGAGCTGTGCTGTGTTATGCTGTGCTGTGTTGTGATGTGCTGTGATGTGTTGTGCTGTGCTGTGTTGTGCTGTGATGAAGATATAAGGCGACACTCCAGCCAGCCAGGCAGGATCTATAAGGTCAGAAGAGCATTAAAACAAGTATAGCGAGATTACAAACGAAGGAACGGTAGAAGTTTAGAGAAGACTATCATGGATGAGGCTGGCGAAGATCCCCGAAATCTTTTCCATAAACTCACCGGGTAATAGATTACCCTCCATGAAGCAGGTAATCGGGCTGAAGGGGTTTCCCTTCATTGTAGAGGAGGATGAAAGGATATTTGCATCCACTCCTGTGTGGAAGAGTCTACAGCTCGAGCGCCATTGAGATGGAGTGGTGGAGAGAGGTCTTGGAAAACGATGAAATATCCGGGGAGGGAGAACATGAATTACTAAAAAGGTTCCTGACTTATAATAGGTCAAGGGAAGGTGAGTTAAGGTTAAGTGGCTTCACTTAACGTTGCCCTGACTCACACAAGGGGTGCTCGGCCTCAGATAATCACTCCCACGCTCACTCACTGCTCACATAAAGGTTCCCACGCTCACCTTATTTTTTCCACGCTCACATAAAGGTTCCCACGCTCACCTTATTTTTTCCACGTTCTCATAACGCTTCACACACGCATGGGACCATGCTCACATTCACGTAACGGTTCCCACACACTCATGTGACGATTCCCACGCTCACGTAACGGTTCCCACACTCACGTAACGGTTCCCACACACTCACGTAACGGTTCCCACACACTCACGTAACGGTTCCCACGCTCACGTAACAGCTCCCACACTCACGTAACGGTTCCCATGCTCACGTAACGGTTCCCGCACACTCACGTAACGGTTCCCACTCTAACGTAACGGTTGCCACACTCACACGTAACGGTTCCCACGCTCACTTAACGGTTCCCACACACTCACGTAACGGTTCCCACGCTCACGTAACGGTTCCCACACACTCACGTAACGGTTCCCACGCTCACGTAACGGCTCCCACGCTCACGTAACGGTTCCCACACACTCACGTAACGGTTCCCAAGCTCACGTAACGGTTCCCACGCTCACACGTAACGGTTCCCACGCTCACTTAACGGTTCCCACGCTCACGTAACGGTTCCCACGCTCACGTAATGGTTCCCACACGCTCACGTAACGGTTCCCTTGCTCACGTAACGGCTCCCACGCTCACGTAACGGTAGCCACCCTCACGTAACGGTTCCCACGCTCACGTAACGGTAGCCACCCTCACGTAACGGCTCCCACGCTCACGTAACGGTTCCCACGCTCACGTAACGGTTCCCACGCTCTCCCAACAGATTCCCAGAGTCAGACACCAGTTCTCCCGCTGTCTCGGACATTCTCGTCCCAACCATCGCTAACACCACCGGAAGTATCTCCAGACCTCCACAACCCTTTGAAACTCCTCTCTGTAATTCCCACGCCCAAGCCTCGGTTTCCACACACACACACACACGCACACACACAAGCACACGGACATACACACACACACACATACACACACACACACACACACAGCTAGCTAACAATTCCCACGCTCAAGCCTCAAGTTTCCACACACACGCTCAAGCACACACACACACACACACACACACACACACACACACACACACACACACACACACACACAGCTAACAATTCCCACGCCCAAGGCATCGGTTTCCCACACTCCCACAGCAGCTCCCACGCCATAACACCAGTTCTCACGTCTCGCCCGTAATCCCCCACCTCTTTAAGAAGCTCCGAAGCTCAACCTTCCCGTAAGAAAAAAAAGAAAAAGGAATCTCTCTCTTTTTCTATTTTCTTTTTTTTTTCTTTAGCTCCCTTGGCAATCCGTAGCCAACAGATTTCCGACGATGAAGGTAGAAGGAAAAAAAAAAATATCTCGGCTGCGTTGCTCTCTTCACGGACAGGATGTGAGTTTGCACTGGGAGTTTTGCGGCTGGATCTCTCTCTCTCTCTCTCTCTCTCTCTCTCTCTCTCTCTCTCTCTCTCTCTCTCTCTCTCTCTCTCTCTCTCCATTCCGTAAGTCGCAGTCAGTTTTTTTCTTTTTGCTTTTTTTTTTTTGCGCAACAATACCTGTTTCTACCTTGACGCACTTTTAAACAACTTCGTGCATAAACAACTTCGTGCATGTATGTGTGTGTGTGTGTGTGTGTGTGTGTGTGTGTGTGTGTGTGTGTGTGTGTGTGTGTATGTGTGTGCGTGTGTGTGTGTGTGTGTGCATGTGTGCGTGTGTGTGTGTGTGTGTGTGTGCGTGTGTGTGTGTGTGTACGCGCGCGCACGTGTGTGTGTGTGTGTGTGTGTGTGCGCGCGCGCACGCGTGTGTGTGTGTGTGTGTGTGTGTGTGTGTGTGTTACCGGACACCACCAGCACGAGGTTACACCCGCGAGCGAAATGTCACCTTTTTGCGACGTTGTATCATTGCGATTACAGTCTTATGAAAGCACTTCTCACCCCCTAAGAGGAGTCCCACCCTTACCCTGCTCCTGGAGGTAGCGCAGCCTTGGAGCTGCTGGAGCTTCTGTAGAAAAAAAAGGAAAAAAGGTTGCCTAGGATTCCATCTTGGGATGTGGTCGTGGGGGTCATTGTAGACACCTCCCACAACCTCCCATAAAGAGCCAGGTGTGCAGCAGACACACCTGGAGCGCCATGATTGAATCCCGTTCTTCTTTCTTCTTTCATAATGATGGAGTACTTCTTTCACCCCAGACGATCATGAGTTGGTGGGGGGACATTGTTTAGCAAAGTGGCATGTGGGTCACTGATGAAAGAAGGAGGGAAGAACCTTCATCATTGTGGGTCACTGATGAAAGAAGGAGGGAAGAACCTTCATCATCGTGGGTCACTGATGATAGAAGGAGGGAAGAACCTTCATCATCGTGGGTCACTGATGAAAGAAGGAGGGAAGAACCTTCATCATCGTGGGTCACTGATGAAAGAAGGAGGGAAGAACCTTCATCATCGTGGGTCACTGATGAAAGAAGGAGGGAAGAACCTTCATCATCGTGGGTCACTGATGAAAGAAGGAGGGAAGAACCTTCATCATCGTGGGTCACTGATGAAAGAAGGAGGGAAGAACCTTCATCATCGTGGGTCACTGATGAAAGAAAGAGGGAAGAAGTTTCGTCGTGGGTCACTGATGAAATAAGGAAGGAAGAAGCTTCACCATCGTGGGTCACTGATGAAAGAAGGAGGAAAGAACCACTGACGAAAGAAGGAGAGAAGAACCTTCATCATCGTGGGTCACTGATGAAAGAAGGAGGGAAGAACCTTCATCATCGTGGGTCACTGATGAAAGAAGGAGGGAAGAAGTTTCATCGTGGGTCACTGATGAAATAAGGAAGGAAGAAGCTTCACCATCGTGGGTCACTGATGAAAGAAGGAGGAAAGAACCACTGACGAAAGAAGAGAGAAGAACCTTCATCATCGTGGGTCACTGATGAAAGAAGGAGGAAAGAACCACTGATGAAAGAAGAAGGGAAGAACCTTCATCATCGTGGGTCACTGATGAAAGAAGGAGGGAAGAACCTTCGTCATCGTGGGCTACTGATGAAAGAAGGAGGGAATAACCTTCATCATCGTGGGTCACTGATGAAAGAAGGAGGGAAGAACCTTCATCATCGTGGGTCACTGATGAAAGAAGGAGGGAAGAACCACTGATGAAAGAAGGAGGGAAGAACCTTCGTCATCGTGGGCTACTGATGAAAGAAGGGGGGAAGAACCACTTATGAAAGAAGGAGGGAAGAACCTTCGTCATCGTGGGTCACTGATGAAAGAAAGAGGGAAGAACCACTTATGAAAGAAGGAGGGAAGAACCTTCATCATCGTGGGCTACTGATGAAAGAAGGAGGGAAGAACCTTCATCATCGTAGGTCACTGATGAAAGAGGAGGGAAGAACCTTCATCATCGTGGGTCACTGATGAAAGAAGGAGGGAAGAACCACTTAGGAAAGAAGGAGGGAAGAACCTTCATCATCGTGGGTTACTGATGAAAGAAGGAGGGAAGAACCTTCATCATCGTGGGTCACTGATGAAAGAAGGAGGGAAGAACCTTCATCATCGTGGGCTACTGATGAAAGAAGGAGGGAAGAACCTTCATCATCGTGGGTCACTGATGAAAGAAGGAGGGAAGAACCTTCATCATCGTGGGTCACTGATGAAAGAAGGAGGGAAGAACCTTCATCATCGGAACAAAAGTCACAGGTTTCTTTTATAGGCAGACTCGGGTATTTGTGTGACGCGGGGGCGTCCCAGATGGATCATATGTGACGGTGATGCCGAGTGTGGCTTCTGTGTGGAATTGTGGAGTTGTAGGGCCATTTAGAATCGAAGGAGATGAGGAAAGTGAAGAAGTTATAGAAAGAGAAGTAGGAAGAAATTAGGTTTTGGATTCGTTAATCACTCCCGGATTTCGCATTTACACCCTCACACACACACACACACACACACACACACACACACACACACACACACACACACACACACACACACACACACACACACACACACACACACACACACACACACACACACACACACACACACACACACACATGCAATTCACTTTTCTCTGACCCTTTCCACACAGCTCACCTTCCTTCAACCCTCCCATACAGCTCAATCTCCGTCCCTCAATCCCTCCCCCCCCACTCTCACCTTTCCCACAGAGATCGCTTTCCCTCCCTCACCCCTTCCCACACCGATCACTCCCACCATCACTACCCCACACAGCTCACCCTCCCTCACAGCTCCCAGTCCCCTGCCACACATACTAATATTTACCCCCCGTGCTCTAGTTCCGAGATCTTAAATCCTGCACACCATTTTTTTTTTTATGACTAACGTATTCTCAGCCCATCTAATTCATCACTAACTTCTGTTTCCCTGGACACACACATCTCTCTCTCTCTCTCTCTCTCTCTCTCTCTCTCTCTCTCTCTCTCTCTCTCTCTCTCTCTCTCTCCTCTTCTGAGCTGTGCCAACACTTCTCCTCGAGGACATCCCGTCTACTAACAATAAGCTCTCCACCTCCACGAGTGTGGGTATAGGGACTATGGGCTCATAGATTTGTTGGTGAGGAAGAAAACTCCATAATGCGGCGCCTCAAGCGTCTTGGGCGACTATTATATTTCAGTCTCTTGAGCAGCACGATTGTGCGGTCCCTGGGTTATGATATAGCCTCAGCCTTTGACCTGACCTGACTTTTAGGGGGTCAGGTCAAAGGCCAGTGTTGTCTTTACCCAAGTATCGTATTGTCGTGCGTGAGAGCCACCCTGTCGTTTTGGAGGGTCGTTCTTACATGTTCTCCTTGCGTCCACACTTCACAGCTTCCTCGCCCTGTGGAGGCATATACCTCATTCCTCTCACCCTGTGGAGACATCCGCCTCCTTCCTCACGCCTTGTGGAGGCATCCACCTCCTTCCTCTTACCCTGTGGAGACATCCACCTCCTTCCTCACGCCTTGTGGAGGCATCCACCTCCTTCCTCATGCCCTGTGGAGACATCAACCTCCTTCCTCTCATCTTGTGTGGAGACATCCACCTCCTTCCTCACGCTAGACAACTCCATCCGTGCCAATCCACCTCCGTCCTCACGCTAGACAACTCCATCCGCCCCAGACCGCCTCGGTTAACACAAGCCTGGCATCTCTTGACAACTGAACCTTCACACACCTGCTGTAGACATCATCATCTACCCCCCCCCCAACCCATTCTAGACGATGCCTTATACCTGTAAAGAGCCAATCTCTCGCCCATTGGAGAGAGAACCCGTCCATACTGTGCGGTCCGGCATTGAACGACCTCCCTCCACACCAGGGGTTGCAGAGACTGACTGAACACAACTGTAAGGGGGAAAATAAATGTACCTAGCACGAAGCTGTAAACTTTTGCCTTCCATTGATGGTGTTCTTCTGGACTCACACACACACACACACACACACACACACACACACACACACACACACACACACACACACACACACCTGTCTGCCTTTCAAGCTCTGACACAACACCCGTACTTCTCATTTCTCCTTTTCTTTTCGTTTTCTTAATAGCTATTCATCCCTCTCCCATCTTGGTAACCTCGTCTATATCTCCAGTGGCGCAAGGAAGGTACGGGCCGTGCTCGGGGAAGGCTACAGGACGAAAAGAAGAAAGAAAATGTTGGCACAGTGGTTGTTGGCCTGTGAACATAAGCGCCTTACAGGCCTCCTGGACTCGATACCCATAGCAGTGTTTACAGAAGCCGCTCTACGAAAAGACGGGATAATACCACCTCGGAGGCTCGGGGTATTGCCAGCTCGGGACCTGACGTGTGGTTGTGACTGTTGTTGACTTGGGAACGCACGTCTTCCTCAGGCTGGGGCAACCACCACTTCCTGCCTTCCCCTCATTCAAGGACCAGGATGCGACAGCTGAATTCAAACAGCAACAGACCAACGGGGTCCGAACGAGGCTGTTTGTGGTGGTGGAAGGGAAGAGAAACTCATGGGCTGATGTGGCGTGGGGTAGAGAGACTTTTACATATTTTTCGGAGAGGAGAACATGTATGTATATATCGTATGGCTGAAGAGGTGAATATTATGTCAATCGTGGATTTGAAGGGAAATATTCTCTCTTCCCACATTTTCGCGTATATTTCTTCTTTTTTTGGAATATTCGGTTCGTGACAACGAGAAGGGAAATGTACAATCGAACTGAGGCTCACACTCGAAATTACATCATCCCTTCCAAATATCTTTCTTCGTCACCTCTGGTGCACACAACACTGTGATATTGCAGAACGTAATACAAATATACATTGACTTCTCTCAACTCAGACGTATATCCTTCACCTCCCACAGACCAACTTTTCCCTCGACGATAAACTATGTCTTTTCCCCTTTTCTTTTAAAGGTGTCTTTGCTCGGTCCATCTGATTCTCCTCTTGTGTTGTGAACCTGTGATGGCCGAGGTGTGTTCCCACACGCAGTCCAGCATCTCACATCTCCTTCCATCAAGAACCTAAAATCTAATGTGTGTCACACTGTCGTCCCTCGGCCATAGACAGGCACACTCCTCATACCACTCCACCCTTCTTCAGTCCTGCCTGTGCTACAGTGTTATGGCTTTATTAGAGTTCTAAACGCAGTCTGTTTACAAACCACTTTGCGGAAATGGTCATTTTTACCTTCGGGCCAGTTTTATTGTTCACGTCTGCCTGGCTTAACCACTCGCGGAGCGTGGGATTCATCCAGCAGGTCTGGAAACAAAGGCCTTTTTGACTTGTATTGACCTCATGCAGCTTGAGTGTAGATCAAATGGCATTCAGAACACAAGGTAATTGTTTCGGCTTCTTTCTTACAACTCGCTTGATTATCTATACCACTCCAGTTTCATTCTCTGTCTCTGGAAATTGAGTTTTATATATATATATATATATATATATATATATATATATATATATATATATATATATATATATATATATATATATATTCCTATGAGTCCACGGGGAAAATTGTGATCCTTTCCAATATATGTATATATATATATATATATATATATATATATATATATATATATATATATATATATATATATATATATATATATATATATATGTATGTATATATGTATGTGTGTGTGTGTGCGTGAGTGTGTGTGTGTGTGTCACATAAAACCATCCAACAGCACGGATTCGAACCTGGACCATTTGCGTGGCAGCTGGGAACGGTAACTACTGAAATTACGATTTTCAACGCTCATAGTTTCAACCAAAGCTGAATGACACCATTGCTGCTTGTAAAGGAGCTATCATTCCTCCCCCAACTATACATACCATCACCAAACAACACCTTACCTTTCCTCCATCACTGAACTTCTCGTTAGTAAGAACGGCACCTGACAACGCAGACGGGAGCCACTGGATTATTCTGAAGTCTCGTTTTTTTTTGCCGTATCCTTCAACTTTCACACGTGTTAGCGACGTTCGTCCAGCCCAAACGGATCCGTACGCAAAAGAAAACGAGCAGATCAACACGACGCTTTCTTGCTACTCTCGTATTTGTTGGTTCTCTTCCCGTTCGTCCAGAAGGAAGTCTGTGTGTGTGTGTGTGTGTGTGTGTGTGTGTGTGTGTGTCATTACGTTCATTAGCAGCTTGGAAGATGCGTTGATGAACACGTTCGTTTGTTATACATAAGGTTTCACAGAAATCATTTTTTTCTTTTTTTTTCTGGCGTAAATTCATGTTTCCCGATGAATCTCCTCTCTGTCAACACTCGTTATGTGCATACCTCATCTTACATCAGTGATCCCTCACTCTGCCGAAGCTGAGGTATGTTTCGAAGGTGCTTATATACACATACCCCCAAAAGGGTCCGTCAGCCATGAGGTTCGTATAATCCACGACGCGCCTCTCTCTCTCTCTCTCTCTCTCTCTCTCTCTCTCTCTCTCTCTCTCTCTCTCTCTCTCTCTCTCTCTCTCTCTCTCTCTCTCTCCCACAGCCCCAGCCTGCTGATCACCCTCTGCATTAACCACGGTCGTCCTCTCACATAACACGCCACTCCCCGCATTTGGTTCGGACGCGTCTAAGTTCCCCTTGTCAAATACAGGTCTAAAGCTGTGGGCCTCATGGGCGATCCAACCTCTCTCTCTCTCTCTCTCTCTCTCTCTCTCTCTCTCTCTCTCTCTCTCTCTCTCTCTCTCTCTCTCTCTCTCTCTCTCTCTCTCTCTCTCAGTACACTGTCGCCTCCTTCCCGACACTACCGCGCTGACGGCCCCCTCTCCTTCTAGCTGCCAGCCAAGCCCAAGCCAAAGCGTCATTGATATCAACAATATTCGAACTTCCTCCCTCCCTCCCTCCCTCCCTCTCACCCTATCCTGCCATCCCACACAACCTTTCTTCGCCCCCAGAGAAACTCTCTCGACTTCCGGAAGAAAAGCTTTCGTCATAGAGAAAACTCTCTTCACCCCAGAGAATATTTCTTTGATTCCAAAAGACACTTTCATCACCTTCAAGAGAGAAAACTCCTTTACTCCCAGACAAATCTTCTTGACTTCCGAATAAACCATCCCCAGAGAAAAACTCTTTCGCCCCCCACAGAAGCTTTCTTGACCCCTGAGTAAATTCTACACATCCCCGGAGAAAACTCCTTGACCTCCAGAAAAAAAAGAAAATATCCTTCACTGGCCTTACTTCCTTCATGCTTTGGGCTTGCTCGATGTCGTCTGGGCCAACATTAAAGACAGAAAACGAAGCAGGCAGTTGTTCGTGTATACCAAACCCAAGCAGAAAACTCACCAAACACGATCATGTAAACTACCGGGTTTTGAGTTGACGTGATCTGCTGTAAGAAAAAGGTAGATTTATAGTATTTCAAAACGTGTATGTATATAGAATATAAGTAAGTAGAAGCACAGTTATTAATCAGGCTAAAACAGAGACAAGACAAAAATTTATGGAAAAACATAATTGTTTTGAAATACTATAGATGATATAGACAACCTCCTTCAGTCGAGATAGATGATAGACAACTGTATTTCTATGATTGTCTATACAGTTGTATTCGAATCTCGAAAAATGGTGAAACAAGGGTTTTCGATCATAAAAAAAAAAAAAGATTCGAACCTGTTTTGAACCGGCGACTCATATTTACGTCGTCATAGCCCAGTTGCCAACTATCTCCTTTGCCGACAGCTCAGGGGAGGCAGGGGCTCTTCCAAGTTTGGAAGTTTGGGAAATATAATTAATGGCACTTCAGCCCGAGCCTTTAATGTGTTGCTGCTTTTATACCAAGTTTCAAGAAGCATTGATGTGGGAGTGAACCCTCCGAAGTATGAGAATTGAACCCTTCGCGGTGCGAGAGTTGAACCATCCGTGGTGTGGGAGTTGAACCACCCGTGGTGTGGGAGTTGAACCATCCGTGGTGTGGGAGTTGAACCACCCGTGGTGTGGGAGTTGAACCATCCGTGGTGTGGGAGTTGAACCATCCGTGGTGTGGGAGTTGAACCACCCGTGGTGTGGGAGTTGAACCATCCGTGGTGTGGGAGTTGAACCATCCGTGGTGTGGGAGTTGAACCATCCGTGGTGTGGGAGTTGAATCATCCGTGGTGTGGGAGTTGAACCATCCGTGGTGTGGGAGTTGAACCACCCGTGGTGTGGGAGTTAAACCATCCGTGGTGTGGGAGTTGAACCACCCGTGGTGTAGGAGTAGAACCATCCGTGGTGTGAAAGTTGAACCATCCGTGGTGTGGGAGTTGAACCATCCGTGGTGTGGGAGTTG
Source organism: Panulirus ornatus (assembly GCF_036320965.1). Classification (NCBI taxonomy): domain Eukaryota; kingdom Metazoa; phylum Arthropoda; class Malacostraca; order Decapoda; family Palinuridae; genus Panulirus; species Panulirus ornatus. Next base: position 14,661,369 of record NC_092237.1, read on the forward strand.
AACCACCCGTGGTGTGGGAGTTGAACCATCCGTGGTGTGGGAGTTGAACCATCCGTGGTGTGGGAGTTGAACCATCCGTGGTGTGGGAGTTGAACCATCCGTGGTGTGGGAGTTGAACCAACCGTGGTGTGGGAGTTGAACCACCCGTGGTGTGGCAGTTGAATCATCCGTGGTGTGAAAGTTGAACCATCCGTGGTGTGGGAATTGAACCATCCGTGGTGTGGGAGTTGAACCACCCGTGGTGTGGGAGTTGAACCATCCATGGTGTGGGAGTTGAACCATCCGTGGTGTGGGAGTTGAACCATCCATGGTGTGGGAGTTGAACCATCCGTGGTGTGGGAGTTGAACCATCCGTGGTGTGGGAGTTGAACCATCCATGGTGTGGGAGTTGAACCATCCATGGTGTGGGAGTTGAACCATCCGTGGTGTGGGAGTTAAACCATCCGTGGTGTGGGAGTTGAACCATCCGTGGTGTGAAAGTTGAACCATCCGTGGTGTGGGAGTTGAACTATCCATGGTGTGGGAGTTGAACCATCCATGGTGTGGGAGTTGAACCATCCGTGGTGTGGGAGTTGAACCATCCATGGTGTGAAAGTTGAACCATCCGTGGCGTGGGAGTTGAACCATCCATGGTGTGGGAGTTGAACCATCCGTGGTGTGGGAGTTAAACCATCCGTGGTGTGGGAGTTGAACCATCCGTGGTGTGAAAGTTGAACCATCCATGGTGTGGGAGTTGAACCATCCGTGGTGTGGGAGTTAAACCATCCGTGGTGTGGGAGTTGAACCATCCGTGGTGTGGAGTTAACCATCCGTGGTGTGGGAGTTGAACCATCCGTGGTTGTGGGAGTTGAACCATCCGTGGTGTGGGAGTTGAACCATCCGTGGTGTGGGAGTTGAACCACCCGTGGTGTGAAAGTTGAACCATCCATGGAGTGGGAGTTGAACCATCCGTGGTGTGGGAGTTAAACCATCCGTGGTGTGGGAGTTGAACCATCCGTGGTGTGGGAGTTGAACCATCCGTGGTGTGGAGTTGAACCATCCGTGGTGTGGGAGTTAACCATCCGTGGTGTGGGAAGTTGAACCATCCGTGGTGTGGAAGTTGAACCATCCATGGTTGTGGGAGTTGAAACCATCCGTGGTGTGGGAGTTAAACCATCCGTGGTGTGGGTTGAACCATCCGTGGTGTGGAGTTGAACCATCCGTGGTGTGGGAGTTGAACCATCCGTGGTGTGGGAGTTGAACCATCCGTGGTGTGGGAGTTGAACCACCGTGGTGTGAAGTTGAACCATCCATGGTGTGGGAGTTGAACCATCCGTGGTGTGGGAGTTGAACCATCCGTGGTGTGGGAGTTGAACCATCCATGGTGTGGGAGTTGAACCATCCGTGGTGTGGGAGTTGAACCATCCGTGGTGTGGGAGTTGAACCATCCATGGTGTGGGAGTTGAACCACCCGTGGTGTGGGAGTTGAACCATCCGTGGTGTGGGAGTTGAACCATCCGTGGTGTGGGAGTTGAACCATCCATGATGTGGGAGTTGAACCATCCGTGGTGTGGGAGTTGAACCATCCGTGGTGTGGGAGTTAAACCACCCGTGGTGTGAGTTGAAATATTCTTGGTGTGAAAGTTGGACCATCCTTCCATTTCCAGTTTGGTCTCCCGCTTTTCCTCCCCCCTCCCCCCTCCACCTCTAACATATACATCCTCTTTGTCAACCTCTCTTCACTCATTCTCTCCATATGTCCAAACCACTTCAACACTCCCTCTTCTGCTCTCTCATCCACACTCTATATTTCCACACCGCTGTCTTACCCTTTCATTACTGACTCGACCATATATATATATATATATATATATATATATATATATGTGTGTGTGTGTGTGTGTGTGTGTGTGTGTGTGTGTGTGTGTGTGTGTGTTTTTATACTATTCGCCATTTCCCGCATTAGCGAGGTAGCGTTAAGAACAGAGGACTGGGCCTTTGAGGGAATATCCTCACCTGGCCCCTTTCTCTGTTCCCTCTTTTGGAAAATTAAAAAAAAAAAAAAATGAGAGGGGAGGATTTCCAGCCTCCCTCTCCCTTCCCTTTTAGTCGCCTTCTACGACACGCAGGGAATACGTGGGAAGTATTCTTTCTCCCCTATCCCCAGGGATGATATATATATATATATATATATATATATATATATATATATATATATATATATATATATATATATATATATATATATGTATGTATGGAAATTGGTGATTAGATATAGTTTTGATGGCGTGTACCAATGATGACATAACATTGGTGGTTTCTCAATCCTCCAGGCGATCACGAGAAAATGACCGGCAGTAGAACCAATTAAAGGTGTCATGACCTAAGGTGTGATCAAAGTGTTAGTGACCCGCCACTAACCCGGGCCATGACCTCGTCTGACCTCGCAAATAACTTACATCCCCTTGCAGTAGGCAACGTAAATTACATTGAATTTACCGTATCCCTTAAAATGTGAGATGTTGCATTCGCGAAAATCCTTGCAATTAGTGTGAGATAATCCCCCATGCAGACCCCACGCTTGGGAGGATTTTGAGTGTCATTCTCATGGTACTCAAAGCTTCGTGAAAACTCATGGCGCGTTCCGACGCTCATGTCCTCCGTCATCATATTGGGTCGCGTTCCGTCACTTTACGTGTCGGGTCCTCAAGGCCTTTTATGAGGATGGGTTGGTAAGAAGAACCCGATGGGCCTCGTCCCTACAACGCTGACCACTGCTCCACGGAAGCCCTTGTGTGTGTGTGTGTGTGTGTGTGTGTGTGTGTGTGTGTGTGTGTGTGTATCTTTGAAATTTTGTCTTGACAAAGGCCTCGGCTAGCCACGTTTCCGATGACGGACGCACGCGTGCGCCTCCACTTTCAAGTGAAAGGAACTCTTTTCTTTTCTTATCTTTTGAGTGTGTTGACGCATCGCCTCCCCCTAACGCACAGCTTTGCAAAATAGCGTGCACTGAAGAGCGCGTGCGGTCTCATGAGGCAGCCAGGCCCTCCCTGCTCTCTGCCAACTTCATGCAGAATTTTTTCTTTTTCTTTTTTTTCTTCTTTTTTGGGCAACATCAACTTTACAGTCAGGTCTTCGGTCCAGCGTTGTGATCATCGAATATTCTGTAGAACACGAACTGTCGATTGTAGGATATTCGTACGCTGGTAGTTATCATGACAAATATTGTCATTTGCGAATTTTGGACGAACCTTTTTTTTTCTAGGATAATATTAAGGGAAACTAAACATAATTTTCATGGGGGAACTAAGAAGAATTAATTGTAATAGGGAACTAAAAAGATTAAATTGTAATGGGGGAACTGAAAAGACGTAATTATAATGGGGAACTAAAACAATTAATTGTAATGGGGAACTAAACAAAATTCATTATAATAGAGGACTGAAAGGAGTTAATTGTAATAGGTAACTAAAAAGAATTGATTGTATTGGGGGACTAAAAAGAATTAATCGTATTGGGGGACTAAAAATTATTAATCGTATTGGGGGACTAAAAAGAATTAATTGTAATGGGGGGCTGAAAGAGTTAATTGTGATGGGTGGGGAACTAAAAAGAATTATGATTTTGTGATATAAGACATTTACTATGAATTGCGTATCTTCGCCCCATGACGAGGATATAAGGAAAGGAGAAACAGCTGGTACTTAATGATAGAAGTGACGACTCGATAGACAACTTGGAGCTTCAAGAGATACGTTAAATCACACAAGTGCTTTTTCCTTGATATTTCTCTGAAGATGTGTTAATACACGAAAGCGTTCAAGATCTCGTGTTTCCTTTACCATGTTATTCTTTTATGATTTATATATATATATATATATATATATATATATATATATATATATATATATATATATATATATATATATATATATATATATATATATACAGGAAAAAAACTATCAGCTACCTGCTCTCGCTTCTGTCCTCAATGACGGATACAGACAAGGTCAACTGGCTACATATTAGTCGCAAGTCCGAAGTCCTCACTCGTGTGGGTCGTGTACATCCATGTGAACAAGTGCACGTGTCGTGTAGTCTCGGACTGATTTGACCCTCCCTGGCCAAGGCATCCGTGTTTACATGTATCTATCAAATGGTAATGAAATCACACGTGGGTCCTTCGCGATATATATATATATATATATATATATATATATATATATATATATATATATATATATATATATATATATAGATAGATAGATAGATAGATAGATAGATAGATAGACATGTACATAGAGAGATAGGTAGATAGATAGATAGATAAGTGTTAATAGGTCAGTAGGTTTAGCAGTGAAGAGACAGATTATTTGTCGTGTGTGTTTAATTGGAGAGAGAGAGATTGGAGGACTTATTGCTTTTAGATACCGGGGAGTGAAAAATGAGTGAAACGAGGCATAGGGAGGGTGAACAAGCAATTTAGTGGCTGTCGAGTACCACTCCTTGAGCCCAGGTTTGCTGTCTTTTCTTGTTTTTTTTTTTTTTTTTGCCTGCCTCACCCCACACATGGGCTGCTGGCTCATACGGTCTCCCCATCCCGCACGTCACACTTGACATAACTGAACTCAACACAGTTCGTTCTTTGTGATTGCATCTCTCTCTCTCTCTCTCTCTCTCTCTCTCTCTCTCTCTCTCTCTCTCTCTCTCTCTCTCTCTCTCTCTCTATCTATCTATCTATCTATCTATCTCTATATCTCTCTATCTATCTCTCTATCTATCTATCTATCTATCGATCTCTCCCCCTTTGTCTTGACTATTTTTCACACCCTCTTTATATACTTTCTCTCACATGTTATCATCCAATTTTCTTTTTCTTTTATCTTTCTCTCTCTCCTGTTTTTTTTTTCTGATTTTTCTTTGTCGCTTTCTCCAAAGGCCTGCTGTCCTGGGTGAGGACACCCTCCCTCTGTCTGGCCCTTGGCCCGAAGCTTTTTATCGTATAGCAAGAAAGTGTGTTAGAGGCCTCGCCTCCCGGATACCCAAATGCCCCCTCCAAAAACAACACACACACACACACACACACTTACATATTTTACGAGCGAATCAGCAGCTCCGCAAATATCATTATCTGGTTTGAAATGTCGTTAGGCGGGATTCGATCCGGAGTTATAACAGTTACTTGAACAATCCAGTTATGTAGGCAGATGAGACGTTATTTCAACTGTCATGGAGATGGCTGGGTGATGTGATCCTCTTTTAATTTCCACAGAAACAACGAGCCATAATTGGATGTAGTTAATTTTGCCTGACATTTTCTAAACCTTAATTGTATTGTAAATTAGGAGGAGAAGGGGGGGGGGGTGTTACGATACCTTTTTTTATTTATTCATTTTTTTTTCCTGTTCATGTGAGATATTTAGAATTGGAATAAAATTTTATGGACCTTAAAAATTGAGATGAGAGATTATTAACGTATTTTTGTTGTGCCAAATATGTGTGTTGAATCAGATTTATGTATGTACGAGAGAAAAACGGAAAGGAAAACATCAGATAAGCTTAAACAAAAAAAAAAAAAAAGGGAAGAGAGGGGAAAAAAAAAGGCTCAAATGTTACCTCCAGCTTAGGATAAAGCTATTTTTTTTCTTTATCAGTGCGTTATTTATTAGCTGATGACGTCACGACCCTTGAGTACGACGGTACGACCTTTGAGCACGACGGTACGATCCATGAGCACGACGGTAAGACACATGAGCACGACGGTACGACCCATGAGCACGACGGTACGATCCATGAGCACGACGGTTCGACCTTTGAGTACGACGGTACGACCTTTGAGCACGACGGTGCGACCCATGAGCACGACGGTACGATCCATGAGCACGACGGTACGACCCATGAGCACGACGGTACGACCCTTGACCACGACGGTACGATCCATGAGCACGACGGTACGACCCATGAGCACGACGGTACGACCTTTGAGCACGACGGTACGACCCTTGAGCACGACGGTACGACCTATGAGCACTTCGGTACGACCCATGAGCACGACGGTACGACCCATGAGCACGACGGTACGATCCATGAGCACGACGGTACGACCCATGAGCACGACGGTACGACCCATGAGCACGAAGGTACGACCCATGAGCACGAAGGTACGACCCATGAGCACGACGGTACAATCCATGAGCACGACGGTGCGATCCATGAGCACGACGGTACGACCCATGAGCACGACGGTACAATCCATGAGCACGACGGTGCGATCCATGAGCACGACGGTGCGACCCATGAGCACGACGGTTCGACCCTTGAGCACGACGGTACGACCCATGAGCACGACGGTACGACCTTTGAGCACGACGGTACGACCCATGAGCACGACGGTACGACCCTTGCGTGGCATAGTAACCTGATCTATTTGACCTGACTATGGAAAGTATAACGATATGGTATATTATATTTCTCAAGGATCATACGGTCGTGATGTTTAAGAGGCTAATAACCCGTTGTACCCACAATCGCCATGTCGCCTATACCTCGAAAAGACGACAGAAACATAAGTGAACCATTTTCTGAAAACTGGAAGATATAAGAAAAAGAAAAATGTATGATTAAATAAAAGAAAATGTATGATAAAGATGTAATTACTCTACTCAGTGGATGCTGAACAATCTCCATCTCCCTACCACAATTGGCCATTCTCAACGTGCCCAATTAAGCCCATACAGGTTCATAGATACAGTTCATTTATATCATCACTACCCACACACGGGAGTGAACTTAGATATGGTGTTGTGTCTATGACAACGAAGTTAAGACATTCGTCCCGCCATATGTCCGCAGTTTTTCGAACAAGACAACGTGTGTTCGATCGAACCCTCTTTAGTATAAGAATTTAAACAAAAGAATGTATTTAGGGGAGGCTTAAACTAGATGTTCTGAACAAGACAGCGTGTGTTCGATCGAACCCTCTTTAGTATGAGAACTTAAACAAAAGAATGTATTTAGGGGAGGCTTACACTAGATGTTCTGAACAAGACAGTGTGTGTTCGATCGAACCCTCTTTAGTATATGAATTTAAACAAAAGAATGTATTTAGGGGAGGCTTACACTAGATGTTCTTAAAGATCTCTAAAGCCCTGAATTCACTTGTATTGATTAAAGGAACAGCTGCTGCACCTCCACCCTCCTTCTTCCTCACGACAGGTAGCCACTACGACCCATGACACCACGATAGCAAAGCCACTGCCAGAGGGAGGAATCAACTGGCTGGATGGCTTACTGGCTCTGAAACCCTGAGTGTCTGACATATACACCTTCATGCAAGTTCCATCTCGGGTGCCAGAATGGTAGGTGTACTTCGAAAGGTTGATATCCCATCTTCCCAAAAGTTATGATAACACATTTTTTTTTCTTTTTCCTTCTTCTTTCTTTTACTCAGAAAGATTGCACTCTGTTCCTTCTGTTGTTATTGTAACATCACGTAAATGTGTAATCTTAGTATGTATAGTACAGGATACTTCTTTTTGTAATCAGAGGATAACTGTAATTCTTTGAGAGCCATTAGTAATGTACTGTAACTCTTTGAGTGTCATTTCTGACGTGCCATCATCATGTTGGTCTTGTGTATAGCCATTACAGTTGTTTGGGTGTTGTCTCGGAACTCACAGAACACAGTGGTGAAGTGGCGATAACTCGGGAATAGGCTGGTGAAGTGGCTGTAACTCAGACACTCACAGTAAAGGCTGGTGGAATGGTAGGAACTCGGACACTCACAGTCCATGTTGGAGTGGCAGTAACTCTGATGGTACAGGCTGGTGGAGTGACCGTAACTGACCTGTCTGGTACACATGGGTTTTAATGCCTCGGTAAAAGCTCACTAGACTGAGTGGGATCCCGTCTATAGGATCCAGAATGAGTGGGATCCAGACTGAGTGTGATCCAAACTCTGAGGATCCAGAATGATTGGGTTCCAGAATGACTGGGACCTAAACTGATTGGCGTGGGGTATCCATTGATTGGGATCCAGAATAAGTGGGATTCTGACTGAGTAGGAACCACAATGAGTGGGATACAGACTGTCTTGGATCCAGAATGAATTGGATCTAGACTAAATTGTATTCAGACCGAAAAGGACCTCAACCAAAAGGGATCAAAGCTAAGAATGGCCTTGGCGCTTCCTTCTTCGGGTGCCAAGCTAGACTAGAGATCATATATTTAAGCATAGAAAGAGACTGGATGAATCTCTTTCATTCTATGGTCAATGTACACAGCAGCTACAAGGAGCCTACACTCACCAGTTGTGTCTGATTGGTTAATACTGTTACCTGAAGTTAGATCCATCCGGGTAGTGGCATTCAGCTGAACTATGTCTTCCATGTTGAGTGGTCTTGTGATGTGCAGGCCCAGCTCGTACATTCTTCTTGCTTGGTTAGTGTGTCTCG
>NC_092237.1:14674800-14679800 GCF_036320965.1 Panulirus ornatus
GTCGGCGAGAATACAATAACTTTTCTCATGACTACTTGTAAACTTGTTAATGTAACTAGAATATAGAAAGCCATGAAGGTCATCCAACTCAGCGAGCTCAGAGATATGATGAGCATCTCGTGTATCTGCTTCAGGTATTCCCAGAGATTGAGACATAGAATGTACAGAAGCAGGGATAGTGAGGTGACACATTGATTACATCATAAACAAAAAGAAAAGAAATAAAGATTGCTGCTGTATTCTGGCGCATCCGCCTCTTCATTTGGATCACTGCAATCAACCGCCCTACGACAGTGTAACGATGGTTACGGAGGTCTTCTACTCCCGCAGCTTGGCCTGTGAGCTAACCTCACCTTCCAATTAATGATAAACTGCAGCAAACATCCTACTATACAATGAAGGAGCAGTCAGGATGACACAGGAAGCAATGAAGCACACACTTCTCAGAGGTGGTAGAGCTCTGATCATGTGGGATTTCAATTATAAACAGCCTAGGAGAATTTAGATCCCTATCATGGAGATGCAAGGTCATGGAGACACAAGTTCTTACAGTGTATTTAGGAAACATTTCAACCTCAGCTTGTCAGTGAGCACACTCGGATCAGACATATTGATACACCATCCTTACTGGATCTTATTTTTGCACATACGAACGTGGAAATTAAGAATGTCAGATATGATACACCATGCTTGGAGTCTGACTTCTTGGTAAATGAGGAAATAAAAGATCGAAGAGGAAAGCAGAATCATGGAAGAGGCATAATGGTGCTGACTACAGATCCAAACAATTTCATATCAAAGACTGCCATGGTGATATCACACACATCTACTGCAGAATTTTCTTCACCTGCAACAACTCACCCTCTTCTCTTTCTACTCCCACGCACGCCTTACTCTCTTGATGCAAACTCTTCACTTTTTCTGGTAGCTTTCCTACAACACCCAATCCACAATGCCTCTCCAATAAACCTTATTATAAGCTTCTTCCAAACTCATAAGTGCCACAAACAGATCCTTCTGTTTCTCTAAGTATTTCTCACAGAATTTCATCAAGCAAACTGCTGATCCACACATTCTCTACCACTCCTGAAAACATATTGGTACTCCCCAATCTGACGCTCTTCGCATTCCGCCAGTCTTTCACTCACCACTGAGCCATTCAGCTTACCAGTTATACTGAAGAAGCTTATACACCTGCAATTCAAACGTTCATGTGACACTATACACGCATTTCGTTAATCCTCTGACACTTCATCATGAGCCATACGCACAGTGAAAATCCTAACTAATTTATAAACAACATAATCACTCCCTTAGTAATATCTAGTGCAATCCCATCCACTCCAGTAAGTTATGCCGTACTTCACCTTATTCAAGGCTCTCACCACCTCTTCTTTTTTCATCAGTATATATATATATATATATATATATATATATATATATATATATATATATATATATATATATATATATATATATATAAAGATTTGTGTCATACTATATTGTCTTCCATTTATATACTCCTTTAGATACGTATTCATTTTATTCATTTATTTAATCTTTCATACACTAACATGTCGTTTATTAGAATCTATTACAGATGCGGTTCTCAGTTTAACTCCCAAATGTAATCTACACATTCCAAGCCAGTGAATCCATCCATTGTCTTCCTCTCACGCCATCACGTCTAATTCACTCAGCTGCCTCCCGCTGACTCAGCTAACTCACATTACCTAATTGTATTCACCTGCTCAGTCTGCTTTAGATATAACTGCTTCTAAAACGTCCTTCTTTAATCATCCGCTCCATTGAACGCATGCCTCTAATTGGACTGATAAAGTTTTACGTTGCGAATTATTTTTTTCACCTTCTTGTGGTAGAAAAATTTACGCATCTTTTTTTTTTTTTTTGAATGTACCTCAGTAACTTGGGTTTGTGTTGTTAGAAAGAGACGAGGTGATCACATCTCCATCGTTGTACCTCCTTGTTTTTGTTGATATGGTTTATCATCTGTTAGTCTGGCGTGTTCTACATCACGGTTGCCCATCTCAGCCCACGGTAACCCACCTCGCTAAGCGCTGCACCGTCAACCCGTAAGAACTGTTTACCGGATCATAGCCCACCTCAACTTAACAACCCCCCCAACCCCCACCCCCCACCTCCCTATAACCTGCGTTACCAACCACAACCCACTACATCTGCCACCAGAGTTGCCACTCCCTTGCCACTTAAGTTGCCACTGCTTCTGCTACCTAAGTTGCCGTTACCTTGCCACCTAAGTCGCCACTGCCTCTGTCACCTAAGTTGCCACTTAAGTTGCCACTGCCTTCTGCTACCTAAGTTGCCACCGCCTCTGCCACCTAAGTTGCCACTGCTTCTGCTACCTAAATTGCCACTACCTTTGCCACCTACATTGCCATTGCCTCTGCTACCTAAGTTGTAACTACTTTTCCCAATCAATTTGCCAAACTAGGATGACCATCATTGACTCAACCTTTTCACTGCTTCCATCACTATTCCCACATCGTCACTGCTCCCTTCACCAGCTGTACTCCTTCGTTAACCCCATCTCCAGCCATACCATATAATCAACCCCATCACCGACCATAGTCTTCACCCCCCCTCTCCCCTCATCCCCCCTCCCCCAATCATTCCATTCCCACCCGCAACTCCACAACTACCCACAAACACCCTCATTATGTATCTCCCACCGCCTCATTACGCTTACGTTTCTCCCCCCTTCGTCAACTATCTCATAATCCTCCCCCATCCCCTGACGAATGGGGGGAAAGGGGGTCTCTCTCTACTCCCTCATCAGCGAAGGTATCTCTCTTCCTCTAACACCCCCACCTCACCCAACCCCTTCCCCATTTACATGCGGTATCAAGAGAACTCGTAACCCCCATCCCTGCAAGACTTGAAGCTTTGATTAAACCGGAGCCTTGAAGGCAGACTGCACGAAAACAGTTTGAACCCAGCTTGGCACTCGTGCTTTACGAAGGGAGGAGAAGAAACCCTGGAGTAAGTTCGAACGTCTTTGGCTTCCTCATGTCGTCCCAGTGCAAGTGGTAAGCAGGTCCTAACTCGTTAGCTTTCACCCTCGGCTTGCTCGTGTCTAAAGCCCCCTCCCACACCCACACACACACACACACACACACACACACACACACACACACACACCCATCTTGATGATGCCTAAACTCGAGTAGATTTTTGTCTGAATCCAGACTTGCTTGTGTCTGACACCCCCTGCTTGCCTCTTTCGTTTATATATATATATATATATATATATATATATATATATATATATATATATATATATATATATATATATATATATATTTATATATATATATATATATATATATATATATATATATATATATATATATATATATATATATATATATATATATATATATATAAACGCCCATACACGTACATACATATACATTTCTACGCATACATACACAGAAAAAAATTATATATATATATATATATATATATATATATATATATATATATATATATATATATATATATATATATATCCTCTACCACTTCTGAAACCACACTGCTCTTCCCCAATCTGATGCTCTGTACATGCCTTCACCCTCTCAATCAATACCCTCCCATATAATTTACCAGGAATACTCAACAAACTTATACCTCTGTAATTTGAGCACTCACTCTTATCCCCTTTGCCTTTGTACAATGGCACTATGCACGCATTCCGCCAATCCTCAGGCACCTCACCATGAGTCATACATACATTAAATAACCTTACCAACCAGTCAACAATACAGTCACCCCCTTTTTTAATAAATTCCACTGCAATACCATCCAAACCTGCTGCCTTGCCGGCTTTCATCTTCCGCAAAGCTTTTACTACCTCTTCTCTGTTTACCAAATCATTTTCCCTAACCCTATCACTTTGCACACCACCTCGACCAAAACACCCTATATCTGCCACTCTGTCATCAAACACATTCAACAAACCTTCAAAATACTCACTCCATCTCCTTCTCACATCACCACTACTTGTTATCACCTCCCCATTTGCGCCCTTCACTGAAGTTCCCATTTGCTCCCTTGTCTTACGCACTTTATTTACCTCCTTCCAGAACATCTTTTTATTCTCCCTAAAATTTAATGATACTCTCTCACCCCAACTCTCATTTGCCCTTTTTTTCACCTCTTGCACCTTTCTCTTGACCTCCTGTCTCTTTCTTTTATACATCTCCCACTCAATTGCATTTTTTCCCTGCAAAAATCGTCCAAATGCCTCTCTCTTCTCTTTCACTAATACTCTTACTTCTTCATCCCACCACTCACTACCCTTTCTAATCAACCCACCTCCCACTCTTCTCATGCAACAAGCATCTTTTGCGCAATCCATCACTGATTCCCTAAATACATCCCATTCCTCCCCCACTCCCCTTACTTCCATTGTTCTCACCTTTTTCCATTCTGTACTCAGTCTCTCCTGGTACTTCCTCACACAAGTCTCCTTCCCAAGCTCACTTACTCTCACCACCCTCTTCACCCCAACATTCACTCTTCTTTTCTGAAAACCCATACAAATCTTCACCTTAGCCTCCACAAGATAATGATCAGACATCCCTCCAGTTGCACCTCTCAGCACATTAACATCCAAAAGTCTCTCTTTCGCGCGCCTGTCAATTAACACGTAATCCAATAACGCTCTCTGGCCATCTCTCCTACTTACATAAGTATACTTATGTATATCTCGCTTTTTAAACCAGGTATTCCCAATCATCAGTCCTTTTTCAGCACATAAATCTACAAGCTCTTCACCATTTCCATTTACAACACTGAACACCCCATGTATACCAATTATTCCCTCAACTGCCACATTACTCACCTTTGCATTCAAATCACCCATCACTATAACCCGGTCTCGTGCATCAAAACCACTAACACACTCATTCAGCTGCTCCCAAAACACTTGCCTCTCATGATCTTTCTTCTCATGCCCA
>NC_092237.1:14689800-14762300 GCF_036320965.1 Panulirus ornatus
TGACGCATGTCGTATACTCGCTGATGCGTACGTACCCCTGCCGACGGTACATTACCTCCTGGAACTTTGGAATCTACTCAGCTGTACCGTTCCTCAGCACTGAGGCTGACTAGCTTCACGAAGAAACGCGGACCACACTGACCATCACTATCAGGAAGGAGGCCACACTGACCATCACTATCAGGAAGGAGGCCACACTGACCATCACTATCAGGAAGGAGGCCACACTGACCATCACTATCAGGAAGGAAGACCACACGGACCATCACTATCAGGAAGGAGGCCACACTGACCATCGCTATCAGGAAGGAGGCCACACTGACCATCACTATCAGGAAGGAAGACCACACGGACCATCACTATCAGGAAGGAAGACCACACTGACCATCACTATCAGGAAGGAAGACCACACTGACCATCAGTACGAGCTATAAACACACCATCCATAAAGATACCAGTCCTCTTTTCATGAGTACGTCTCTTATGTTGATAGCAACCTCTGCACGTGCCGTGGGTGATGGACGAGAAGGAACAGCACCGATTGGCATCCTCGGAGAAGGTAGGAGGTATTCCCCTGCCTCTGATTGTAGCGCAGTCTCGAAGCTGCTGCAACCCCAGAGAAGGAAACCCGGGGTTATATATATATATATATATATATATATATATATATATATATATATATATATATATATATATATATATATATATAATGATAAATCGTAGTATCAGATCTTGATATCGTTTTTGGGTGATTTATCTTTTTAGAAGTAGTAGGACCAAGGCAGTTGCAGTGTGTGTGTGTGTGTGTGTGTGTGTGTGTGTGTGTGTGTGTGTTTGTATGGTTGGCTGGAACGTCTTCACTGAACTCAACGCTTTCGAATCACAGAGTCCATCCTCGGGTGAGAATCCTTTTCCCGAAAAAATTAACATCGCCGTCCACTAATTCCATGTTTTGTAAACATATACATCAAGTGGTCCGTTTATGTATATGTTCCAAGGGAAAAGATAATATAAATCATTTATATTCACAAAGTGGCGTACTCACTCTTAATGTAAAAAGTATTTATGAATCTGCCAGGGTCTGTGTGTGTCGCAACACCAAACGTTTTTTTTCTTTTCACCAGGAAACGTTCGTTCCATACGAAAGGAACTGACGTTTTTATCAGCAATTCTTTTAACCTAAGGAGTTGAGAACGTGTCTGAAGGAATCTCAGGAGGTTTGCACGGGCGTCACATTCATAAAAATGAAGCACGATATATGATGTAGATAAACACACACACACACACACACACACACACACACACACACACACACACACACACACACACATACACACACACATATATATATATATATATATATATATATATATATATTTTTTTTTTTTTTTTTTATACTTTGTCGCTGTCTCCCGCGTTTGCGAGGTAGCGCAAGGAAACAGACGAAAGAAATGGCCCAACCCCCCCCCCCATACACATGTACATACACACGTCCACACACGCAAATATACATACCTACACAGCTTTCCATGGTTTACCCCAGACGCTTCACATGCCTTGATTCAATCCACTGACAGCACGTCAACCCCTGTATACCACATCGCTCCAATTCACTCTATTCCTTGCCCTCCTTTCACCCTCCTGCATGTTCAGGCCCCGATCACACAAAATCTTTTTCACTCCATCTTTCCACCTCCAATTTGGTCTCCCTCTTCTCCTCGTTCCCTCCACCTCCGACACATATATCCTCTTGGTCAATCTTTCCTCACTCATTCTCTCCATGTGCCCAAACCATTTCAAAACACCCTCTTCTGCTCTCTCAACCACGCTCTTTTTATTTCCACACATCTCTCTTACCCTTACGTTACTTACTCGATCAAACCACCTCACACCACACATTGTCCTCAAACATCTCATTTCCAGCACATCCATCCTCCTGCGCACAACTCTATCCATAGCCCACGCCTCGCAACCATACAACATTGTTGGAACCACTATTCCTTCAAACATACCCATTTTTGCTTTCCGAGATAATGTTCTCGACTTCCCCACATTTTTCAAGGCTCCCAAAATTTTCGCCCCCTCCCCCACCCTATGATCCACTTCCGCTTCCATGGTTCCATCCCCTGCCAGATCCACTCCCAGATATCTAAAACACTTCACTTCCTCCAGTTTTTCTCCATTCAAACTCACCTCCCAATTGACTTGACCCTCAACCCTACTGTACCTAATAACCTTGCTCTTATTCACATTTACTCTTAACTTTCTTCTTCCACACACTTTACCAAACTCAGTCACCAGCTTCTGCAGTTTCTCACATGAATCAGCCACCAGCGCTGTATCATCAGCGAACAACAACTGACTCACTTCCCAAGCTCTCTCATCCCCAACAGACTTCATACTTGCCCCTCTTTCCAGGACTCTTGCATTTACCTCCCTAACAACCCCATCCATAAACAAATTAAACAACCATGGAGACATCACACACCCCTGCCGCAAACCTACATTCACTGAGAACCAATCACTTTCCTCTCTTCCTACACGTACACATGCCTTACATCCTCGATAAAAACTTTTCACTGCTTCTAACAACTTGCCTCCCACACCATATATTCTTAATACCTTCCACAGAGCATCTCTATCAACTATATATATATATATATACATATATATATATATATATATATATATATATATATATACATATATATATATATATATATATATATATATATATATATATATATATATATATATATATATATATATATATTCTTTTCTTTCAAACTATTCGCCATTTCCCGCGTTAGCGAGGTAGCGTTAAGAACAGAGAACTGGGCCTTTGAGGGAATATCCTCACCTGGCCCCCTTCTCTGTTCCTTCTTTTGGAAAATTAAAAAAAAGATCATATATATATATATATATATATATATATATATATATATATATATATATAATGTAGATACATTAGATACATCTGTTTGTATATAAACAGATAGTTGCAACATACGGTTTCTCAGTATTTACGTGTTAAAACGGGAATGTAACTGACAATATGTTAAAATGTTTTTGATTAGGGATAAAGTTATTGGGGTATTGTTGCTATCAAATGTTTTTCAGTGATTCATAATGGTATTGGGGTGTAGTATGAGTGATGGTTTTTCTATTCTGGTTTGGATTACTTTGATAAGAAAGGATTCTAACTCCTTTATCCAGTCTGCTGTTGTCTTTATGTATCACTGAAGAGATTCTGAAATAGAATCTAATCTGGTGATGACGCTAGTGTCCTCGGATGTTAAGGTAATGCGGGATGGCCTGTTGTGAAAGAAAAGAAAAAAAGTCCCAGATGGTCATTAACTCTATTAATGTTTAGTTGAATTACCACCGCCTGGGTCGTTATTTTCATAAGATAAATATTGACGTTTAATGTCCTAGATGAAATCCATGGATATATCGGGTTCTTATGTCAGGTAGAAATAAAAGTCGAATGTTTAAGGATCTGTGACTATAACTCGGACTGTAATTTGTAGGTGATGATATATGAGACGTTTCATAATTTGAGGTCTGATATTTGACCAGCATGTTTGTGCGAGGTGAGTTTAATGTGATTTTCTGTGAAGAAAACTTGTAAAACAAAAGGAATTGATAAGAGCAGGAAGAATCAGCCTTCCAGAATCGAGTGGAGGTGGAGACGTCATGATGATGGTGGTGTGATGGTGGAGATGTGTTGGTGGAGGTGTGATGGTGGAGATGTGATAGTGGAGGTATGATAGTGGAGACGTGATGGTGGAGGTATGATGGTGGAGACGTGATGGTAGAGGTGTCCTGGTGGAGGTATGATGGTGGAGGTACTGGAGGTGTGATGGTGGAGGTGCTCGAGGAGTGATGGGGAAAGTGCTGGAGGCGGGAGGGTGGAGGTCCTGGGAGCTTGGCTTTGGAGGTGGGATGGGGGAGTTGCCGGAGGCGCTGGGGAGTAACACGACCCCATTAGTGAGGAAGGCCTCCGCTATACACCTCTTCCTCGACCTTCCACTTCTGTACAATGGGCACCACCACTACCCAACCCCTCCTTGCTGCCGCCACCACACACGACACCCATCTCCAGGCTACCTCACCCCCACCACACTCCACCACAAACGTCACCCCTTCCCCACACTACCACACCAGCCCATAAGCCACCCTTATGCACACTACATCACTACCACACCACAACAAGCCACCACACACGACACCCCCTCCCGACACTACCACACAACACCACAAACCACCACACATGACGCCCCTCCCCACACTACCACACCACCCCACACTCGACACACAATTGTACAGATAAACAAATCTTTCCCCACTTTTATGTTGTTGTTTGTTACACTCGGTCACAACAGGGACTCGGAACACACTGTAAGGTAAACATTCCCCTGCAGTAGAACACACGACCTTCCCGGGCACTCGCGTCGTCCCCCAAGCAGATAACCTCGTCGTAGATTATCGTCAGGCCTACTGTTAGCTGGCTTTCCTTTACTCTCCTTCGTATCCGCGTGACAGCTCTCCTCGTCAGTATGTTTGAAAGTTCCGATTGTACACTTTTGGCGAAGGGAATGACAGACGCTTGTGATGGTGTGATGCGATGCAGCAATAAACTTACCCCTTGAACGCGACGGTAACAATCCTTTAGCAAAAATGGCACGAACCTTGAGCGATAGTGAAACCCTTGAGTACTTGATAAAGCCCTTGAGCACGATATTAGAACCTTTGAACACGAGAGTAAAACCGTTGAACACGATAGTAGAACCCTTGAGTAAAGTAGTATAACCTTAGAACACAGTAGTAGAACCCATGAGCATTATATCAGAACCCTTGAGCTCTATTAGTAGAACCTTCGACCAGAACCTTAAGGGCCAGGTCAACGGTCACGCCATCATACCCACGGGTCATACCGTTATGCTTCAAGGTCGTACTGTTGTGCTCCACCAACGTCACAGTGTGGTCAGGGTCGTACCGTCGTGCTCCAGGGTCGTACCATCGTGCTCCAGGGTCGTACCGTCGTGCTCCAGGGTCGTACCGTCGTGCTCCAGGTTCGTACCGCTGTGCTCCAGGGTCGTACCGTTCTGCTCCAGGGTCGTACCTTCGTGCTCCAGGGTCGTACCGTTGTGCCCCAGGGTCGTACCGTCGTGCTCCAGGGTAGTACCGTCGTGCTCCGGGTCGTACCTTCGTGCTCCAGGGTCGTACCTTCGTGCTCCAGGGTCGTACCTTCGTGCTCCAGGGTCGTACCGTCGTGCTCCCGGGTCGTACCTTCGTGCTCCCGGGTCGTACCATCGTGGCCATGGAGAGTTCTGTTGTATAACACTTTCAGAGTCTATCACAGTGTATTCCGAGGGCCGATTTCTAACAAACCAACCAGATACTCAATAATTCAAGCAGCTTTTAATTCAGTGTTGCACTATTGGGATGCGGATAAATTCCCTTATATTTTATTCATTCTGAAACTGCATTGCCACACTGAATTAATGACCAAAAATGAGGTTTAGAATGAAGTTGTTTGTTCTACCGTCCCAGAGCGCCTCATACGTAAATGTAATTAGCTATTTGTAAAAGAAAAAAAAAACTATTCATACTATAAATGTACTTCTTTACATCTTTTTAACATCAAACTTTAAAAAGGATGAAAAGAAGTACTTTAGTTGTACAAGAGTGGTGGATGAATGGAACAGATTGACTGAGGACATGGTTAATGCAAACAGCATACATAAATCTACGAAGTATACGAGGGTAGAGAACGTTCAAAGGACGGGACCCCACGAGTGTATAAAACTCCCTCACAGTACAGTACAAAAAGGTGATTACAGATAACAAACTGTGTTACCATGAAAGTGATATTAGCAACGTTTTGCCTATGCAGTGAGTTGAGTATATATATATATATATATATATATATATATATATATATATATATTTTTTTTTTTTTTGCCGCTGTCTCCCGCGTTTGCGAGGTAGCGCAAGGAAACAGACGAAAGAAATGGCCCAATCCACCCCCATACACATGTATATACATACGTCCACACACGCAAATATACATACCTACACAGCTTTCCATGGTTTACCCCAGACGCGTCACATGCCCTGATTCAACCCACTGACAGCACGTCAACCCCGGTATACCACATCGATCCAATTCACTCTATTCCTTGCCCTCCTTTCACCCTCCTGCATGTTCAGGCCCCGATCACACAAAATCTTTTTCACTCCATCTTTCCACCTCCAATTTGGTCTCCCACTTCTCCTCGTTCCCTCCACCTCCGACACATATATCCTCTTGGTCAATCTTTCCTCACTCATTCTCTCCATGTGCCCAAACCATTTCAAAACACCCTCTTCTGCTCTCTCAACCACGCTCTTTTTATTTCCACACATCTCTCTTACCCTTACGTTACTTACTCGATCAAACCACCTCACACCACACATTGTCCTCAAACATCTCATTTCCAGCACATCCATCCTCCTGCGCACAACTCTATCCATAGCCCACGCCTCGCAACCATACAACATTGTTGGAACCACTATTCCTTCAAACATACCCATTTTTGCTTTCCGAGATAATGTTCTAGACTTCCACACATTCTTCAAGGCTCCCAGAATTTTCGCCCCCTCCCCCACCCTATGATCCACTTCCGCTTCCATGGTTCCATCCGCTGCCAGATCCACTCCCAGATATCTAAAACACTTCACTTCCTCCAGTTTTTCTCCATTCAAACTTACCTCCCAATTGACTTGACCCTCAACCCTACTGTACCTAATAACCTTGCTCTTATTCACATTTACTCTTAACTTTCTTCTTCCACACACTTTACCAAACTCAGTCACCAGCTTCTGCAGTTTCTCACATGAATCAGCCACCAGCGCTGTATATATATATATATATATATATATATATATATATATATATATATATATATATATATATATATATATATATATATTCCAGTTACGCTCATGATTTTTAATTGCAAATTTGTCAACCATATCACGGGTGTTTCTCGTCATTACATGATTCCTAGTATTTATCATATTTACAGACTCAAGTATGGTATTTACAGACTTGGGCTAACAGAATTTGACGACAGATTCTTAAATTTGGATCTTGTAACTATGAAATTTTCGAGGTATCCATTCGAACTATTTCTTTTCTTCTTATTTTGTCTTTTATTTTGTAGACTGATACCGTATTTCTACTCCGTTTTCTACTTATTTGTTGTATTGTTTATTCTCCCACGTCGTGGTGTTCCCCAGGGCGCGCCCTTGCCTCCACCACCGCCGCTGCCGCCACTCCTCTCCGTGACACAGGCACCGAGGAAGTTAATGGCCGTGTTTATGCTAATTTCGTGGCGTCACCACCATTTTTGTCCTGCGCGATCCATCGTTCCCGGTGTCTCATTTACCCGGTAATGGCGCTACAAATTCGACCTTATCTTAATAGGAAACATACGCGGTCGACACCCCCAACAGCCTGGCAGTATATAGGGCGGGGCTCCCGCTCCCTGCCACATTACAGAGCATTTTATAGCAATCATATTTTGGTCGCGTGAACCAACCAACCAACCAACCAGCCAGCTAGCTAGCCAACCAACGAACCTCCGGTGTAGTTTGAAACCACATGGTGACTACCCTAACCCTGTCTTTCCATCACATGCATCGAAAGGTATCATCAGTATCGGGTTAGAAAGTCTTGACCTTGGCCAGACTTTGTCATGGGACATGATAGAGAAATATATGGGTGAGGAAGTACTGGTCGTCTATGTGTACTTCATCCCTTCCTCCTCCCTTTATGGAGGAAGATGTAGGTCATTGTTGCTACGTCTGTCTGTTTCCGCTACGTTTCCGCTACATAGGGGCTGTGATATGATGTGCATATCCTCTCCAGCGTTTAAGACAGAAGAAAGAAAAAAAAATCACACTGAATCGTTTTCGAAGCAAGGAGAGTCGGCATGAAATCTCCAAAAGACTATATTTTTAGTTTTCATCTGTGCGAAGCCAATGCGACTAAGAAATGTTACGGAGGAACATTAGTTCGTGTATATGAGACACTCTTAACTCCTCGAGCATTGTGTGACAGCCGCTGTAAGCAATGATCCTGCCGGGACTCGCATCCCTGAGACTGTTAAGAGCCTGTGTTGCATTGGGTGCCATCTGGGGGGCGACATCTATCATCACGCTCCGACAACTGTAAAGCAATATACACCCGCGGGGCCATGAATACCGGAGCCATTGTTCGTCGTACCACCACTGGTGTATATATATAAGCCAGAGCAGCGTGACAGTCAAGGTCCATACACGCAGTGAGATGACGTGTGCTGTGTGTGTGTGTGTGTGTGTGTGTGTGTGTGTGTGTGTGTGCGTGTGTGTGTGTGTGTGTGAGAAGTATCGTGAACACCTGAAGAAGGAGGTGGTTCAGTTGTTCGTGATTGTCGTACCGCAGTACGACACAGGGTCCTTGCCTGTAGGTGGCCCGTTGGGGTGGTTCATGTCATGTCGAGGCTATGGCTTCAAAGTGCCTCTTTTTTCTCTAAGGCCTTCAGTGACCCACGCACCTCGATATGTATCATTATGAAAGAACCTAGCCAACCCAACCGGCAGTGTAGTCACTGCAGTGAGATCAAGTATGGTCTTAGAATCATCTTGAATACACTGAAGAAAGAAAAAAAGAAAGTCTTTTCAGATTCTTTTAATTAGGTCTAAGACCTTGTAGCCAACGGCCCCTAAAAGTGGCCCCTGGCCGTCGAGAAGCTTCAAGACCAAATAACCAACCAACGAACCAACTAAAGGGGCTCACCAACCAACCAAAGAGGCTAAACCATCCAGCCAACCAACCAAAGGGGCTCACCAACCAACCAAAGGGGCTCACCAACCAACCAAAGGGGCTAAACCATCCAGCCAACCAACCAAAAGGGCTAACCAACCAACCCACCAACCAAAGGGGTTAACCAACCAACCAAAGGGGCAGCACAGAAGACAGAGAGCCTTTCGCGTGACGCAACGGAGGCTATATCGCAGCAACAAATGAGACGTGTGAGAGCAAGATGCGGGTTTTCATACTCCTCCATAAAACCTGATGGATGCGTTTAGTTTCCTGGTGACTCGAAGGTCGGACAGCTCCCGAGAACCATGGTTCTAGAGATAACACTTCCAGATAGAGCCAAGGGCTTCAAGCTACCGACTTCTTCATTTCCAGGATGGTTGGAGCTTCAGACATGGTTCGCTGGAACACGAAATCATAAGGAAATGTCTTCCGCAACGGGGATGTGATTTTACTTAATGTTACTTAGATTTCAATAATATTCCTATGATATTTCTATGATATTCCCATGATATTCGATAATTGGTAGTGGATGAATCAGAATATAAAACGAAAAAATCGTTTACTGCGTCATACTCCTCTCTCTCTCTCTCTCTCTCTCTCTCTCTCTCTCTCTCTCTCTCTCTCTCTCTCTCTCTCTCTCTCTCTCAACACCTGGTTATTGTTGTTAAGGCGAAGCCTCCTTCAAACCAGAGTAACATATTGACACGAAAAGAAAAAGATGATTTGGCTTTCACAACACGAAATTAACGTCAAAACTGATGTAAGACAACTTCGCCTTTGACCGCATGTAATCAGAATTTACGGTAGAAAGAGAAACAAATCATGCCACAGAGAAACACAGTATGGGGAAGAAAAACCAGTTATGAAACGAAGAACACAGTGTGAAACAGAGAAACACAGTATGGAACAGAGAAACATGATATGGAACATAGAGAAGAATTGTATGGAACAGAGAAACACGTTATGGAACAAAGAAACGAAACACAGTATGTAACAAAGAAACACAGTATAAAACAGAGAAACACATTACGGAACAAAGAAACACGGTTTGGAATAGAGAAACAGTGTGGAACAGAGAAAAATATTATGGGACAGAGAAACACAGTATGGAACAGAAAAAAAAAACATTATGGAACAGAGAAACACAGAATGGAACATCTTGTGCAGCAACACCTTTATAGCTCAGATTTGTACCAGATAAAAGTACACAAACACAGCTAAATACTTGTTCACAACAATGACACACGACTGAAATTCCAGTGGAAGAAGAGAGACGCGCAGCAGTTACTCTATATTTTGCTAAAGCATTTTGTACAAGTCACTACAGAAAACGGCAAGAGAGAAAATAAAAAAAGAAAACGAGGAAAGTGGAATAAGAAAAAAAAAAATGAACAGAAAACGAGTTCATCGGGATGTTTGTCCGACGATGAAAACGTTTTCGCTTATGTACTCTTTGTAGTCATGATTTCAGACATGGTGATTAAAGTCAGAGTACAGCCAGGCGTTTCCAAGGTGACGCGAGAGTGGCTGGAGACAACTGGAGCAAGACAAGTACAAGAAAAGTTGCCAGAAAGACCAAGATCTTCTGTATTTATGGCCGGGATAGAACCTACTGGAATTGAATGAAAATATGTGCACATGATTCCTGGATTTTAATAGCAGTATATCGACACCTTCGTACAGCGACTGGAGTAAGCGAAGATGTCAAGTGGAGTTATTTCCAATGAAACACATGAATTCAAGGAACGCATCGATAAGATAGTGCTGTCAAGCCAAATTATGAGTGGTATGATAACGAGAACTCTCGCAACAAGAGCAATAGAGCTAATGGTGATAACGTTTGACGTATAGATTAGAAGTAAAGTGTCGCATGGTCTCACCGCTTGACCTGGTCGGCTGAGCTGGAAATTGATGGCCTGGTGAGTGTGAACTACCATCACGAGAGATGGAACAAAATTTGGACTCTGCAAGTGTAGAAGGAAGAGAGGAGAAGTGATACGTGTTGATATATATATATATATATATATATATATATATATATATATATATATATATATATATATATATATATATATATATATGTATATATATATATATATATATATATATATATATATATATATATATATATATATATATATATATACACATTGTCAGCAAAAAGAAGGTATAAGAGGTAACGTGTCAGATCTAGGTTATCACAGCAAGGAAGATACAGATTTACAAAGGCGGGAATAATTCCCTTAGGAATTGGTTGATAAATATCAAATGAGAATCCACGCATGTCTTACACTACCAGGATGAGATGAGAAGGATGGATGGTGTCTTAAGACTACAGAGGCATTTGAAGGAACGCTAAACTCGGCTTTGGTGTCAGCTCCCGATGAACGACGCAGGAGGAGGAACTGGTGGCGGAGAGGAACAGAAAGAAGAGGATGTGCGGTGAGCCTTGTACTGTAAACCCGGCCATTATGGCCAGATCTCGCCGTAGGTACTCGTAGGTAGGTGGGTAAGCTTTCTCTCTCTCTCTCTCTCTCTCTCTCTCTCTCTCTCTCTCTCTCTCTCTCTCTCTCTCTCTCTCTCTCTCTCCTCCTCGTCCCTCCTTATCTGTCTATCTACCTCCCTTCCTCTGCAGTCCCTCAGCGTCCCATCGGGAATTTTATGCCGATATAACACATAAACTTTGGTGCGAACGGAGATGAAACGCCCCTAGTAAAGTTTGATTTATGAGAAAGGCGAAAAAGAAAAAAAAAAGATGATAATGTATGTACGTCGTCTGGTCTGCCAGGGCTGGGCTGGACAGTGTGTCGTCAGCGCAGGACACAGCAAGAGCCGCCGCGAACTCGTCCACGACACCTTATCAACGGGGACGCCCGACCACCTCTCATGACCGAGCAGCAGTCGTGTGTTCAGTATTCCGATCACAGACTCCGCTGGTTTACGGTGATGTTGCCCCGGGTGGGACTCCGTGACGTGTTTTTATGCGTGTATGCGAGATGCTCCCGGCAAAAATGAGGTGTGGGGTGAGTCGGAGGAAGCAGTAGAGGGAAGGAGGGAGGGGGAGAGAGAGAGAGAGAGAGAGAGAGAGAGAGAGAGAGAGAGAGAGAGAGAGAGAGATGGAAGAGGGCTTCAGAGAATGACAGACGAACCAGTGAAAAGTATAACAACAAGGGAAATGAAACACAATAATTCCCAAGCGCACTTTCGTGTAATGATCACATCGTCAGGGGAGGGAGATACAAGAATGAGATAAAAGACGCAGAACAGTCGGTCGATATACAAGGAAGAGACCTGTGGCGTCTTAGCTACATCTCTTCCTTGTATATCAACTGACTGTTCTACGTCTTCTGTCTCATTCTTGTATCTCCTCTGATGATGTGATCATTACACGAAAGTGCACTTGGGAACTTATCGTGCTTAATTTTCCTCGTGGTTGTCAGCAAATACTAGGATCACGCGCACCACTGGGACCTCTTGCAATATATATATATATATATATATATATATATATATATATATATATATATATATATATATATATATACAGAGAGAGAGTCATAGATAAAGGTACCATCGGAAGGGAGGGAGAGAGGTCGATAAAAGAAAAAGCGAGGAAGATAGAGATGTAAAAAAATTGGCAAGGGTGAGGGAGAGGGAACAAGGGAACGAAGAGAGAGAGAGAGAGAGAGAGAGAGAGAGAGAGAGAGAGAGAGAGAGAGAGAGAGAGAGAGAGAGATTCAGTCCTGAAATTCATTTATTGATTTCCCCTCCTTTTTTAATCTTTCCGACTCAGCCAACTCAATACGTACTCCCTCCACTCTCCTAAGTCAGTACTCATAACTCTTTCAAGTGACTCGTAGCGCACTTCCCAGTGGTTCGCGATCCTCCCACTCTCTTAAGTGAGCCACGACTCTCCATCACTCCCAACTGACTAAGCTGTTCCCTTCCAGCGATTCGTGACTACCTCCACTATACCCATGTGACATTCAACTCTCCCAGTTATTCGTATTTCCCATTCTCTCACATGGTACTCGGTAGTCCCACTCTTCCAAGCTACGTATGCTGTACTCTCCCAAGCTATGTATGCCGTACTCTCCCAAGCTTATGTATGCAGTAGTCTCCCCAGCTGTGTATGCAGTGTTCTCCCATTGGCTCTCTCACTGTCTTAGGTGACACGTGAGCTATCCCCTATAATGTGTATCTCTCCCGTGTGATTCATAACTCCTCTCCCGCCATCCCAGATGATCTGTCAATCCCCCAACCTCCCAATCTCCCCATTCGTAAACCTCCCACCGTCCCAGGTGATACGTCATACTCCCATATTCCCAAATGATTCGTAAACTCTCCCCAAGGTAATTTGGAACCTTCCCTACTCTCCCAGGTGATTTGTATCACCTCCCACTCTCACCAATGACAGCTTAGATCCCTGGCTCTCATCAGTAATTAGTAACTCCCTATACCCTTCTCAGTGAGTGGTTGTACCCTCACTCTCCTCAGTGGCTGGTTACTGGTGCAGTCCCCCAACAGAATCGTTCCTTACTATACAAAGTGATTTGGTTCCCATTCACGAATCCCTTTCACGAATGCATCTTGTGATGAGTAGCTCTCACTCTCCTCTTCCTCCTCCTCCTCCTCCTCCTCCTCCTCATCCCTCCTGGTGATCAGGTACTCTCCCGGCTCTCCGAAGTGACCGGTAACTCCCAGTTTTACAAGTACACACCAACCAAACCAAGGTATCGTCCTCCGGCTAGCCATTGCCAGGTAAGGAGACAAGGTATCTTACTACTGTCTTGAGCCTGGATACACGAAGACCTTTCATTAACGAAGTTACCACGTCGATTTCATTCTCTGATATGTTTTCACGGGTCGACGTTTGCTGGCCTTAAAACAGCCTCCAAGGCCAGCGTGCCGTGGCTTCAATATCTTGCCCAGATTCTGAAGTATCTTTGATAAGAAATCTAGAGCCTCCATGGGTGCTACATTTCGGCGGTGAAAGAGTAATAAACAAACGTACATATATTGGTTTTCCCACCATCCTACCCAGGTCTTCCTTAAGTCTTCTCCAGGTCCTCCGTAAAGCTCTCCATTTCCTCCGATTTTGCCAATGTCTTCCCAAGGTTTTCCCTAGATCTCCCTTAAGTTTTCCCTAAATCTTCCCCAAAGTGTTTCCCAAGTGCTCCAGAATATCTTCCGCAGCTTGTGCTCCGCTTTCCATCAGGTCTTCCCGAGATGCTTCCCTGGATATTCACCTAGTTCTTTCTTAGGTCTTTAACCAGGTACGTTTTAAACGCTACTTTGGATACCCAAAAAAAAGTCTACGGTATCACCAGGCCGAGTTAAACTTAAGGATTCTCGTTACGGCCAGTGTTACCCCAGCCTGCCTGGCCTTGTAGCAAGGAAACTGTGATCGGGGAGCGTAAGTTGAGATGAGGAGCTTGGAAAGATGCGAGAAGAAGGGAGAGAGAGAGAGAGAGAGAGAGAGAGAGAGAGAGAGAGAGAGAGAGAGAGAGAGAGAGAGAGAGAGAGAGAGAGAGTGGTCAGGTGTACAACAGTAGTCTGCGGAGGGTAAGAACACCGCCGATTGTGACTGGCCCTGACGGGAGGCAGGCGACAGGTTTGTACGTCGCGGGGGTGAAAGTGGCAGACCGTGAGAGGAATTTAATATGCGTCGCCGGACAGCTTGGCACGCTGGAGTTGATGGTGGAGGCGGAGGATTGGTACAGCGGAGGGCGGGTGACCGGGCAGGGGTCGTCGCCGCCTCCCGCTAATTGGAATTGTTCACGACAAGTGTACAGATTCCTCAATATGTCTCTGCCACACTCCTCCTCCTCCTCGCGCTCTGCGCCGCTTGCGACCGCCTGGGAACGCTTACGACGTGTTTGCGACCTGTTGTTCTGGAGGTTTGGACTTGGGTAATGAATCGTATTAGGACACCTTAGTGAGTTTTAAGTTTTGGACGAAAAGAGGATGGATGGCTATACCGTTACGTAAAGAATAGCATCTTCTTCACCAGTTACGGTAAAGATAAGGTAGATTACGGTAAAGATATGGTAGATTACGGTAAAGATATGGTAGATTATGGTAAATTTAAGGTAGATTCCTCATTGATGAGGAGTTAAGAAAGAGTAAGAAGACTCCAGGTCTACGTAGGGAGCTGGGAAGGCCAGACACTTAGGGAGTAGGACGTACAGTCAACGTACGTTGCGAAAGATTTCCTCCTTTTTTTTTCGCGCGTGAAGTTCTTTCTCTTACCTGAGTATTCCTCCCTCACTTTCCTGGTGTTCCCTCGTCCCGATGCGCTTTCTTAATTTCTTTTTTTTTCTACCTCTGTCTGTACACGCGCTTGTAACGCATAGCACTCTAGCTTACCAGAGAGGTTTGGCTCTCACTGGTGACACACTCTCATGCTGGAATATTCTGCTGTGATCGTAGTAACTTATTGCACACCTTACCTGAATACTCTCTCTCTCTCTCTCTCTCTCTCTCTCTCTATCTCTCTCTCTCTCTCTCTCTCTCTCTCTCTCTCTCTCTCTCTCTCTCTCTCAAAACATTCCCCTTGACAATCTTTCACTCCCCCCCCTAACTATGATTATTTCTCCATTCCCAGTTCAGTGGCGTGTAACAGGCACATACAACTTTCACACGAATTATTGTTGTTCTTATACGATTTTGTCAACAGACTGAATATCATATAAGATGACCGGAACCTGATTTACTACCTAGACAGAAATATTTCGATTGTATTAGTTACCGTCATCAGAGGATTGATCTAATTTTGTTCATTCCAAAGCACTGCCCTTATGTATATATATATATATATATATATATATATATATATATATATATATATATATATAGAGAGAGAGAGAGAGAGAGAGAGAGAGAGAGAGAGAGAGAGAGACAGACAGACAGACAGACAGACAGAGAGACAGAGACTTTCCCTATATCTGATTAGCTTTTTAGATAATTAAAACTTTAATTGCTTGATATAAATTCAGGTAATTACATAGTTTGAGAGCTTTGCTTTTTTTCTAATTTAGCGAATACTTTGATGATATGATTTAAACTTTTATTTTATACGTTGGAGGCTCCAGTCACGGACAGAAGCTCACATGAGGGACGGTCCTTAACCAAAATATAGCGGTTAATGAAAGGGAAAAAGAAGACAAGGGAAAGTATAAACGAGTTTTAGAGGAAATGAGAAACCTATCTTTTAAAAAGTGCTAGGTCGTGATTATTAGGAAAGACATGAGAGAACATAGAGTTTCAAAACTTCGACGTGTGGGGAAATAGTAATCAAAACGGCCCACCCTTGAGTTGCCAACAGCTACACAGTAATCATGTGATGCAGCAACTTCCCGAGCATTGTGTGGCCTAGCTAGCGATGGGGCTACACAACCAGCCAACTCTCGGAACAAAAAACGTGTAATACCAGTAGAAGAGGGAAAGTGAACCAACATTTCAGCTTAGGGTTAGTCGATCAAGTTTTGAAATTAGCCTGGGAGAGTTGATAGATGGGACCGCTTTCGACTCCGTCAACTAAGGATGTAGTGCTAGAGCCACTCCAGATGTGAGAGCAGTACTCCATACAAGGCCGGATCAATCCCTTGTATAAACGAAGTAACTGTTAGCAAGATAAGACATTTCGACATCTAAAGAGAACTCCCAGTTTCTGAGAGGTTTCTCAAGGGTTCCAAGATAGAGTGGATGTTGGTGTAACACGTGGAATTACAATACTGTCAAAGACGAAAGTTGTAACGAATTTTCGATAGAGAATTGGGCAGAGACTGGGTTTTGAAAGGCATTAAACTCAACCAGATTTCGAGTACACCCAGTGAGGTATCCTGTCCAAGTTTGACTTTATCGAGGAAGTTGTGTCGAGATGAAATGCAGATCAAGTGAGAGAAGGAGCACAACTGAAGCATGTGGAGGAATGCAGTGTTGAGTCGTCAGCATATAAGTGCATTTAGTTATTTGTAAAAGAAAATAAATCGTTGACAAAAAGAAAAAAGCGGAGACAGGACAGAACCTCCAGGGACACCGCTGTTTATGGAAAAAGGTTAACAGATTGATCCATCAACAACTACGGAGGCAGATAGGCCAGAGAGGAAGCTAAATATGATTGAGCAAAGTGATGGAGGGAAGCCAAAAGGAGGTAGCTTAGAGATGAGACCCCGATGCCACGCCGTGTCAAAAGCTTTGGTTATGTCAAGAGCAACCACAAAGGATTTCACAAAATCTTTCAGGGATGATGACCAGATATTAGTAAGTTAGGAGAGAATATGGCAACTGGGTCTCGCCTTACGGAAGCCATACTGATGATTAAAGAGAAGACTTTGAGATTCAAGATGTTTAAGGACATAGGAGTTGAGGAGGAATTCAAAGACTTTGGAAATGGTAGATATCAGAGCAACAGGACCATTGTTAGGGGGTTAGAATGGCCGCCCTTCTTAGTGAGATGTACGCAAGCTATTAAGATGAGGGAAAATTTTTGTTTTTAAAAAGAAACGGAACAGACGAGCAAGCACAGGTGCAAGATCAGAAGAAAAATCTTTCAGTACACGGGTATTGATGCCATCAGGACTGTAAACCTTGCTTGTGTCCGCAGAAATAAGCTCTTTTCGGATGATTCGAAAAGGGATCACGTGGAGGGACATAGGATTAGTAAGAGGAGCATCAGGGGGTGGAGGAATGTAAGAGTCATTCAAGGTGGAGTTAGATAAGAAACGAGAACCATAGAGAACTGCTGTGTCTACAGGAGAGCAGTACCGTCAGAACGGAACAGTGAAGGAAAGGTAGAGCGGCAGATGTTGGCAGCGTTGCCCTTAGCTATAGATCGAAAAAACCTATCAGAGAATGACGAGGAAAGGTTATCGCACATCCTCTGAATAAAGGAACGCTCTGCCTCACGGTTAGCCCTTGCATTGATTATGGGCATTGATGAATGCTGAATGGGAGTCGCAGGAAGGAGAGTTTTTTTCAAGCCCAATATTCCTGATCTCTTGCCTGAACGGCCTCAGAATGGGAGTAAGAGGTCGTCTTGGAGGAAGAGGGAAATAAAATGCTTTCATTCCAGCAACAATAACCTCTGCCATACGTTTGGTGGAGACAGAGGCTTCACCACATAAGAGACAGTAATTTACCCAAGGAAAGGCAGAAGAGAATTTCCTAACTTATTCCAGTGAGCTTTGGTGATGTGACAACATTTACGTGCAGAAGTGGCTGCTGGAGGAGGAGGTGCCGTTAGAACAGATACATTTATCAGAGTGTGGTCAGATGAACCAATTAGGAGCGAGATTGTGTAGGTACAGCGCGAACGATTACGGGTGAAAAACAGATTCAGAATATTATGAGAGTGGTCACAGATGTTAGAAATATGGGCGGGGTGGGTGGTCATTTGCTCTAGGTCATTGAGAATAGAGAACATAAGAGCTTCAATCCCCTGTCATCCGTATGGGAGGAATTCAACCCTTCCCTATGGTGAACGTTGAAATCCTCTAAGTAGAGGATCTCGGCCTGTTGGTGAGGGGATCACGGCCTCATGGCAGGAGTATAGATGGTCGAGGAGAGGTATAAGATTTGTAAGATTAGAGAGCAGTAGGCGAAATAAAGGTAAAGAGTGGTGGTTCAGAGACATCAGAGTTAAAGACCCAAGATCCTCGAGGCGCGTGCAACAGGTGTGTCAAAGTTGGAATAAGCACAGACGCCACCTCTGAAAACCGGAATCGTGAGTGGAGGTTATAGTTAGAGGTGAGAAAGTGGTTAGTGAGAACACCACTTAACACCTGATCCATCCAACTACATACTACCGATACGCTGATGACGTTTATGTTGTCATAAGGAACGAAGAACATCTTTAGAAACTACAGAGATTCACGTACGAGTTAGGTGTGGATAACATGACCCCTTTTGTTGATGAAGACATTCGGGCTCATGATGGGGAATACCAAACTAGTATTCACCGCAAGTCTCCTTTATATATATATATATATATATATATATATATATATATATATATATATATATATATATATATATATATATACGCTAGTGTGTACACAGGCACTTGATATTCATTTCTCATACCACAAACATCAACACTAGTGCCATAAGCATATTGAATGTCTTCAGAACACTGACTGACACCGTACTTGGACGAGAAGAAGAGTCCATTGGTATCCCGTACAATCTAGCTATCTGCTCCACCCTTAACTGTTCCTCACCCGCTTGTTTATCCGCCCCGTGAAAAGCAAACATGACACAGATGCGAACCCCACAAAACAAAGCACACAGAACATTCACCGGGTGTCTAACAACCCACGAATATTCTACAACCGTACGAACAACCCACAAATATTCTACAACCGGTCGATGAAACAAAAGTACTTTCAGTTCAACCTTAGGTCGATATGCTTCGCATTTACTGCTCTGGAATGAACACATCACTTCTCCCTTCTCCTCGGCCGCACTCCATAACCAACCACCAGTCCCCAAAGTAGAAGTGAAATTTATACCACGGCTTCAAATATCATGAATTTATACTCCCGGGCTTAACCTCCTTCAACAAACACAACATTTGCATAACATATACACCATGATAACCCAACACACTTGATGTATGCTCTCCAAACCTAGCCTTAAGTCCCACTCCGTCAGGCTGATACGCATCTGACATTACATTCCCCAGTCATGTACGTGTTATCCTTTCTCCTCGGGGTTCAAGACATTTCTTATCTCCCCAACATTACCGACGCTAATTCACAGTATCGTAAGACACCCCCCCCCCCCAGATGCTATGCTTCCTTACTGAACACTCACATCTCAGATATACCGTGCGCACTTCACACACATACACACACACACACACGCAACCTCACCACATTTTCCTTTTTTTCTCTCTCTCTTTGACCTCTGGTCTCGCCTCGTGGACGTGGTCAGCATCCAGAATGCGACGGGAGCCCCACAAAAGAGGACCTTATCGCAGGAAGAATAGGTTATGTAAGGTTATGACACACACACACACACACACACACACACACAGTGTCCGCAGAAAATGAGAAATAAAATCGACATATTCTAGAAAATATTTGAGATCAGACACGTTTATGAACGACGTCATTGTTACACCATAAGAAAACACAAAAAAAAAAGATAAAATGAAAAAAAAAGATACTCAATTCCTGAAAACTTGTAATAGTAGAAAATATGTTTTTATTAAGGGTAGTGAGGCAATACTTCCAGAGTTATTAAATTCCGACCCAGCAATTTTTCTTTATGAATTCCTCAACATTTTTTTTTTTTGATATATTTTTTTCATTTTTTTTTTGAGTCAAGATACAAATTACTTTTTTTTCTCTTTTCTTCTTGTGAAAAAGATAGACGCCGACTCCTCCAGGTTAAGGTTCACCAGAACCTGACGTACTTCAGAACCTGACGTACGTCTCCAGAACCTGACGTACGTCTCCAAACCTGACGTACGTCTCCAGAACCTGACGTACGTCTTCAGAACCTGACGTACGTCTCCAAAACCTGACGTACGTCTCCCGAACCTGACGAAGTCTCCAGAACCTGACGTACGTCTTCAGAATCTGACGTACGTCTCCAAAACCTGACGTACGTCTCCAGAACCTGACGAAGTCTCCAAAACCTGACATACGTCTCCAGAACCTGACGTACGTCTCCAGAACCTGACGTACGTCTCCAGAACCTGACGCACGTCTCCAAAACCTGACGTACGTCTCCAGAACCTGACGTGCGTCTCCAAAACTTGACGTACGTCTCCAAAACCTGACGTACGTCTCCAGAACCTGACGTACGTCTCCAGAACCTGACGTACGTCTCCAGAACCTGACGCACGTCTCCAGAACCTGTTCAAGACTTAATGTCTGTTATCAGTACCTTGCCTGGCGCCTCTTACCCAGTCAAGACGGAGATTTATATCTGTTGTTTTTGCTGCTGTCGTAGCTATTGTTACGGTTCATGTTGTTATTGTTGTTGTTATTGTTATTGTTGTTGTTGTTACTGTTGTTGTTTCTGTTGCTACTGCTGCTGTTATTAACTCTTGTTGTAGTTGGCGTTCCTGTTGCTGGTGTTATTACTGTTATTTCAGGCCGTTGCTGGTGATGCTGCTGCTGTTGCTGTTATTTACCGTTACTGATGATGCTACTGTTGCTGCTGCTGCTAACGCTGCAGTATAGTCTTAGGTGAGGGCGGGAGGAACCTGGGGTGGTGTTGTACCATGGCAGCTGAGGGCGGGAGGAGCCTGGGGTGGTGTTGTACCATGGCAGCTGAGGGCGGGAGGAACCTGGGGTGGTGTTGTACCATGCCAGATAAAGGCGGGAGGAGCCTGGGGTGGTGTTGTACCATGGCAGATAAAGGCGGGAGGAACCTGGGGTGGTGTTGTACCATGGCAGCTGAGGCCGGGAGGAACCTGGGGTGGTAGTGTATCATGCCAGATGAGGGCGGGAGGAACCTGGGGTGGTGGTGTATCATGCCAGATGAGGGCGAGAGGAGCCTGGGGTGGTGTTGTACCATGGCAGATAAAGGCGGGAGGAGCATGGGGTGGTGGTGTACCATGCCATATGAGGGCGGGAGGAACCTGGGGTGGTAGTGTATCATGCCAGATGAGGGCGGGAGGAACCTGGGGTGGTGGTGTACCATGCCAGATGAGGGCGGGAGGAACCTGGGGTGGTAGTGTACCATGCCAGATGAGGGCGGGAGGAACCTGGGGTGGTGTTGTACCATGCCATATGAGGGCGGGAGGAACTTAAGGTTTGTCGTACACACATTTTGTAAACTACGTCACTGGAAGAGTCTCGCCGGAGTGTCGGGCCGTTTTCGATGATGTCTGGTGGAAGGGGAGCGGGGCAAGATGTTGACACTGATTGTGAATTAAAGACGCCAATTTTAGAAAAGGAAAGGACGAAATTCAGACTTAGAATCACCCCGCGTGGTGAAGAACCCGGAAGGTGTGGGGAAGTCTTGACATTTGGAAGTGACGTTAGACTAGAAGTGTAACTTGAAAAATTGATGTTGACAATGAGCTGTAACAAGGGATGAAAATTTGGCATGCAATGAAAAAAGAAAAAAAAAACTTTGGTGGAAAACACAAGAGGAAGAAAAAACGTTATAGAGTGTGTAAGACACATGACATAAGATGTAGTTAACCCAAATGTAAGCACGTGACACCAAACCCAACGCGTATGTAAGCACGTGACACCAAACCCAACGCGTATGTAAACACGTGACACCAAACCCAACGCTTACGTAAGCACGTGAAGTCAAAGTGTACATAGGGTCATTATTGGGTAGAAATCACGCCAGTAGAGATGGTTATCTGCGTAAAGGACGACTTGTTCGATGTGGGGCGAGAGAAGGAGGAAGAGAACAGGGGAGATGAGGTGAATTTGAGGGATTTAAGGATGGGTATTGTGATGAACAACGTTGTGGATATTTGGGATGTTGCTGTGTCGCCAGGATTGGTTGAAGATATGTGTACTGGCGATGACTGCAAGTGAACCAGTGTTCCATGTGGATATTTTGTCTAATACTTATTCGCTATATTCCGCGCTGGCGAAGGTGGCAATAGGAACGGACGAAGGAAGAGCCTCACTCGCTCACACACACACGCGTATGTATATATATATATATATATATATATATATATATATATATATATATATAAATTCCTGTGCAATACCATCCAAACCTGCTGCCTTACCGGCTTTCATCTTCCGCAAAGCTTTTACTACCTCTTCTCTGTTTACCAAATCATTTTCCCTAACCCTCTCACTTTGCACCCCACCTCGACCAAAACACCCTATATCTGCCACTCTATCATCAAAGACATTCAGCAAACCTTCAAAATACTCACTCCATCTCCTTCTCACATCACCACTACTTGTTATCACCTCCCCATTTGCGCCCTTCACTGAAGTTCCCATTTGCTCCCTTGTCTTACGCACTTTATTTACCTCCTTCCAGAACATCTTTTTATTCTCCCTAAAATTTAATGATACTCTCTCACCCCAACTCTCATTTGCCCTCTTTTTCACCTCTTGCACCTTTCTCTTGACCTCCTGTCTCTTTCTTTTATACATCTCCCACTCAATTGCATTTTTTCCCTGCAAAAATCGTCCAAATGCCTCTCTCTTCTCTTTCACTAATAATCTTACTTCTTCATCCCACCACTCACTACCCTTTCTAATCAACCCACCTCCCACTCTTCTCAGGGGTGACTGTATTATTGACTGGTTGGTAAGGTTATTTAATGTATGTATGACTCATGGTGAGGTGCCTGAGGATTGGCGGAATGCGTGCATAGTGCCATTGTACAAAGGCAAAGGAGATAAGAGTGAGTGCTCAAATTACAGAGGTATAAGTTTGTTGAGTATTCCTGGTAAATTATATGGGAGGGTATTGATTGAGAGGGTGAAGGCATGTACAGAGCATCAGATTGGGGAAGAGCAGTGTGGTTTCAGAAGTGGTAGAGGATGTGTGGATCAGGTGTTTGCTTTGAAGAATGTATGTGAGAAATACTTAGAAAAGCAAATGGATTTGTATGTAGCATTTATGGATCTGGAGAAGGCATATGATAGAGTTGATAGAGATGCTCTGTGGAAGGTATTAAGAATATATGGTGTGGGAGGCAAGTTGTTAGAAGCAGTGAAAAGTTTTTATCGAGGATGTAAGGCATGTGTACGTGTAGGAAGAGAGGAAAGTGATTGGTTCTCAGTGAATGTAGGTTTGCGGCAGGGGTGTGTGATGTCTCCATGTTTGTTTAATTTGTTTATGGATGGGGTTGTTAGGGAGGTGAATGCAAGAGTTTTGGAAAGAGGGGCAAGTATGAAGTCTGTTGGGGATGAGAGAGCTTGTGAAGTGAGTCAGTTGTTCGCTGATGATACAGCGCTGGTGGCTGATTCATGTGAGAAACTGCAGAAGCTGGTGACTGAGTTTGGTAAAGTGTGTGAAAGAAGAAAGTTAAGAGTAAATGTGAATAAGAGCAAGGTAATTAGGTACAGTAGGGTTGAGGGTCAAGTCAATTGGGAGGTAAGTTTGAATGGAGAAAAACTGGAGGAAGTAAAGTGTTTTAGATATCTGGGATTGGATCTGGCAGCGGATGGAACCATGGAAGCGGAAGTGGATCATAGGGTGGGGGAGGGGGCGAAAATCCTGGGAGCCTTGAAGAATGTGTGGAAGTCGAGAACATTATCTCGGAAAGCAAAAATGGGTATGTTTGAAGGAATAGTGGTTCCAACAATGTTGTATGGTTGCGAGGCGTGGGCTATGGAT
Source organism: Panulirus ornatus (assembly GCF_036320965.1). Taxonomy (NCBI): domain Eukaryota; kingdom Metazoa; phylum Arthropoda; class Malacostraca; order Decapoda; family Palinuridae; genus Panulirus; species Panulirus ornatus. The sequence goes on from NC_092237.1 coordinate 14,713,946, forward strand.
AAAGTTGTGCGCAGGAGGATGGATGAGCTGGAAATGAGATGTTTGAGGACAATGTGTGGTGTGAGGTGGTTTGATCGAGTAAGTAATGTAAGGGTAAGAGAGATGTGTGGAAATAAAAAGAGCGTGGTTGAGAGAGCAGAAGAGGGTGTTTTGAAATGGTTTGGGCACATGGAGAGAATGAGTGAGGAAAGATTGACCAAGAGGATATATGTGTCGGAGGTGGAGGGAACGAGGAGAAGTGGGAGACCAAATTGGAGGTGGAAAGATGGAGTTAAAAAGATTTTGTGTGATCGGGGCCTGAACATGCAGGAGGGTGAAAGAAGGGCAAGGAATAGAGTGAATTGGATCGATGTGGTATACCGGGGTTGACGTGCTGTCAGTGGATTGAATCAGGGCATGTGAAGCGTCTGGGGTAAACCAAGGAAAGCTGAGTAGGTATGTATATTTGCGTGTGTGGACGTATGTATATACATGTGTATGGGGGTGGGTTGGGCCATTTCTTTCGTCTGTTTCCTTGCGCTACCTCGCAAACGCGGGAGACAGCGGCAAAAAAAAAAAAGAAAAAAAAAAAAAAAAATATATATATATATATATATATATATATATATATATATATATATATATATATATATATATATATATATATATTTTATACTTTGTCGCTGTCTCCCGCGTTTGCGAGGTAGCGCAAGGAAACAGACGAAAGAAATGGCCCAACCCCCCCCATACACATGTATATACATACGTCCACACACGCAAATATACATACCTACACAGCTTTCCTTGGTTTACCCCAGACGCTTCACATGCCCTGATTCAATGGAAGTAAGGGGAGTGGGGGAGGAATGGGATGTATTTAGGGAATCAGTGATGGATTGCGCAAAAGATGCTTGTGGCATGAGAAGAGTGGGAGGTGGGTTGATTAGAAAGGGTAGTGAGTGGTGGGATGAAGAAGTAAGAGTATTAGTGAAAGAGAAGAGAGAGGCATTTGGACGATTTTTGCAGGGAAAAAATGCAATTGAGTGGGAGATGTATAAAAGAAAGAGACAGGAGGTCAAGAGAAAGGTGCAAGAGGTGAAAAAAAAGGGCAAATGAGAGATGGGGTGAGAGAGTATCATTAAATTTTAGGGAGAATAAAAAGATGTTCTGGAAGGAGGTAAATATATATATATATATATATATATATATATTCCCTGGGGATAGGGGAGAAAGAATACTTCCCACGTATTCCCTGCGTGTCGTAGAAGGCGACTAAAAGGGAAGGGAGCGGGGGGCTGGAAATCCTCCCCTCTCGTTTTTTTTTTTTTTTTTTTTTTTTTTTTTTAATTTTCCAAAAGAAGGAACAGAGAAGAGGGCCAGGTGAGGATATTCCCTCAAAGGCCCAGTCCTCTGTTCTTAACGCTACCTCGCTATCGCGGGAAATAGCGAATAGTATGAAAAAAAAAAAAAAAAAAAAAAGAATATATATATATATATATATATATATATATATATATATATATATATATATATATATATATATACTCGTATAATACGTTCCGAAAAAGAATACTAAGTGAATATTTCTATTAACGTGTTATGATTGACACATGTGTTATTGGTTAACAATGGTTCATTGGTGATGATCAAATAGGATATATCACATTCGCCCCAGGGAAAACATTTTGACATGTTCTATTCATACTGAACAGAACACAGACGAGTGCATGAATCAAATTGATAATTTTATCCCTAAGCCAGATCTTGTATATCTCCCTTAGTTTTTTCATGTGTACAAATGCATCTGATTTCAAGCATTTAAACTAGTTGTATGAATGCAATACTGTATCGCCTGGGTGAGATTATACACGTCCCCCATATACCACACAATCTAGAACCTTTCGTCAGTAACCACAGTATCATCATACCAGATTGTTATCAGCGTCAACGTGATGCAAAAAAAAAATTCACAGATTTATTTTTCAGTCACAAGCTAGCGATTTGATTCTGAGCGTCTCATTGGCTCGTACAGTGCGAATTCAGGTCAACTTGACGCTAAACTGAACAAGCATAAAGCCCTCAATGACCTTACTGTCGTACACATGTGTTCAGGACTTGATGATATTATTTCTTTTGTTTCCTGACATGTGCAGGAGCTCATTACTCAACGTATTCTTCGGTCTGTTATTTCTTTTGTTTTATCGTCACACTCTTCTTATTTATCTTTCATTTTTTTTTTTTTTTGAGCAGTGTTGTTTACGATGTTTTGAAATCAGTCCCCCTGGGATCAAGATATATTCTTATCTCAAGTAATAAGAAAAAGTGATTAATGCTTTGATTACTAAGACTGAAGATACGCACACACACACACACACACACACACACACACACACACACACACACACACACATAGACACAGACACAGACACACACACACACACACACACACACACACACACACACACACACACACATATGTATGTGTGTGTTTGTGTGTTTGTGTTTGGGTGGGTGTTTCTGGGCTCCATATGCAAGAGAAAAGTCTCCTTTGTGTGTGTGTGTGTGTGTGTGTGTGTGTGTGTGTGTGAGTGTGTTTGTGTGGTGTGTGTGTATGTGTGTGTGTGTGTGTGTGTGTGTGTGTGTGTGTGTGTGTGTGTGTGTGTGTGTGTGTGTGTGAAAATAGGCACAGGAACAAACAAGCACAGATAGTCAAAGACGTTCTTAGAGTAACGACTGAAGAACTCGACTCATCCCTGAGCCACCATGCACCAAGGCCCATCACATCCCCATGGCGAACCACGCCACGCAGACAAACACTGGCGAACCACGCCACGCAGGCAAACACTGGCGAACCACGCCACGCAGGCAAACACTGGCGAACCACGCCACGCAGGCAAACACTGGCGAACCACGCCACGCACACAAACACTGGCGAACCACGCCACGCAGACAAACACTGGCGAACCACGCCACGCAGACAAACACTGGCGAACCACGCCACGCAGGCAAACACTGGCGAACCACGCCACGCAGACAAACACCGGCCGAACCACGCCACGCAGTCAAACACCGGCCGAACCACGCCACGCAGACAAACACTGGCGAACCACGCCACGCAGGCAAACACTGGCGAACCACGCCACGCAGACAAACACTGGCGAACCACGCCATGCAGACAAACACTGGCGAACCACGCCACGCAGACAAACACCGGCCGAACCACGCCACGCAGACAAACACCGGCCGAACCACGCCACGCAGACAAACACTGGCGAACCACGCCACGCAGGCAAACACCACCATAACCCGTGGTACTGGAAGCCCCCTCACCCCATACACAGGTAGCCAATAAAGCCATTAATGTTCTAGTACCAGCCTCGTGCACTCAGGCTCCTCCCATGGCCGAGAGCAAGACGTTGTGGTCAGGTTAAGTTTTGGGGGTGGGGCAGATGACCACCCTCCTCCCGTCCTCCCCCTCCTCCTCCAAGTGCCACGTTTTCTCTAATTGCTCCTCATCGGTAAATAGTGTGTGGATATACTGGACAGTAACGCCTCCCACCATCCTCAAATGAGGAACTTCGAAAAAACTTTGGTCGATCGTTTGTTGAGCCCAAGGAGGGAGGGAGGGAGGGAGGTGGATGGGGCGAAGGAGCCCCACACTCCAAGGCCTTCCTTTGAATCCACGATTTCCCACAGAGGACAGTGCGGTATATATATATATATATATATATATATATATATATATATGTATATATATATATATATATATATATATATATATATATATATATATATATATATTTATTTATTTATTTATTTATTTATTCATATATTTATATATGAAGGAACCTATGACGGGAGAGAGTTGCATCGAGGTTCGAGGGCATCGTGCGTGTGAGGGGAAGGTGTTGACAGACGCATGGAAGTGTCTGAGACGAGTTTGTCTCGCTGGGTAGAGAGAGAGAGAGAGAGAGAGAGAGAGAGAGAGAGAGAGAGAGAGAGAGAGAGAGAGAGAGAGAGATCTTATTTATATACGCCCAAAGGGCCAGTTTCTGTAAATGAGTTCTGGCGTTATCCAGGACCTTTCTAAAGGCCCCTGCAGCACAAGGCTGTCCTCCTCTCAGTAGCAGGGAAAGATAGACGCCTTTGCAGTGAGCAGTTCTTTGACGAGACGGTGTACCCAGTGTCGCAAGACACCCCAAAGGTGGGTCTTCCACACGCGGTGTCACCTCAAACCACTCGAGTCCGGTGACAGCAGATGAATTGATTATATTGGAATATATGGGAAAGAACAGTTGTGGTTGTCTGTGATGAGAGGATCCGGTGAAGGACAGTAATAATACCTTTTTTTTTTCATGGAGAAGCCAGATAACAGAAGACCTCATGGTCTGTTACAAGCTTATATAGGGAGAGACAGAAATAAGGGTATCCTAAATTCATAATCATTTTAGACAGAGACAGGATAGTAGAGCAGAAGACACGCCCCTCACCACCAACCATATCAGTTATAAAAGGTTTCCAAGGACGACCCTACGTTGTGTAATCTCTTACGTTTCCCTTCTTCAGGGTTTGGCCTGACGTGGTCATGTGACCCGGTAACATTGATTTGACCTCCGGATGGTCAACTTTTATTGCTGCTCAGTTGGAGGTGCAGATGCGACCGACTTTCTGATCCAATTTAAGCCATGCTCAGGTGTTCTCCTGCACTTGTTGCTGAGGGAAGGATTTACACACACACACACACACACACACACACACACACACACACACACACGAGTCTGTTAATTAAAAGCTTGATTTTTGAGATTCTGGTGTGATCATCAGAGACGAAACCTTACAGTTACAGAACTGGCGATTGTCTCTTGTTGTCATAGAGATGTAGCCGACCTGCTGAAGTGGTTAAATGATAAAGAAGATAAGATGAAAAAAAAAACTGAATTCATCTCACATTGATCTCCAACAGCTTCCATGAAAATATATGATACTGTTTCCATATGTATTGTGCCTCAGTGCTCTGTGAACAAGCCACTTGCTAAGACCACAGGTCTTCATCTTTCCCTGCAACGGGGGTCTTCATCTTCTCCTACACATAGGTTTTTTTTTTCATCAGTCCAACCCACTAGTCCTCACTCATCCATACAACACAGTTCTTCTCCCATCCCTACACCACAGGTCTTTATCCATCCATACACCACAGGTCTTCATCCATCTGTGCACCACAGGTCTTCATCCATCCATACACCACAGGTCTTCATCCATCCCTACACCACAGGTCTTCGCTCATCCATGTTCCACGATCTTCATCCATCCATACACCAGAGGTCTGCACCCATCTCTTCTCTACAGATTTTCACCCACTCCCGTATCACAGGTCTTCACCCATCCCTGTACCACAAGTCTTCATCCATTCATATACCACAGGTCTTCACCCATCTCTTCACCACAGATATTCACCCATCCCTGTACCACAGATCTTCACCCATCTCTCCACCACAGGTCTTCAGATCCATCTCTTCACCACAGGTTCCATTCTTAGTGGGCTGTTACTCACAAGTCCCATCCTATAAGTGCCCCACAGATCCCCACCACGGGTCCTAACCTATCATCCCAACACAGGTCCCAACCTATCCCCTAATGTTGTTGTGGCTGAGTGTCCAGGACGAGAGCAGATGGAGCCCGGCCAAATAGGAACACGGCGGAACCTCCCATAACCGACCATCTTGTCTTGATAAAGCGCCCAGCACGAGTCATCCACGTCCAGGCCAGCTGCCACTCTCACCGTGTTGTCGTGGCCCGAGCGATGTACGGCTAGGAAGAGGCACGAGTGAGAGGAGGAGGAGGAGGAGAGAGGGAGAGGAGGAGAGGGGCGTAGGGGATGGAAGTAGAATGGAAGGTGAGAGGGGGGCTCTGAGAGAGATGGAATGTGGGTGGTAAGTAGGCCATGTTTGACGTCTGACACTACATCAGAGCCAAAGGTGTCCCCCCACACCCTCTCCGTCCGGCCTTGCTATTGGCACCGACGACTTGCAAGCGGCCATAGGAGAGAGAGAGAGAGAGAGAGAGAGAGAGAGAGAGAGAGAGAGAGAGAGAGAGAGAGAGAGAGAGAGAGAGAGAGAGAGAGAGAGGCATCAGCAGCTATCCTTCTGTTCCTAGAGGTACCGACATATTTTCATTCGGGGTCTAGGTTTTCCAGTGATTGTGTGTTCGTCTTGACCACATCAGTGACCCCCCTTCCAGTTACCGTATGAGACGTCAACACACACACACACACACACACACACACACACACACACACACACACACACACACACAGGCCCAGTACTCAGAGGGACGACGCCACTGCTGCTGTTAGATGGCCGCCTGTTGTCAGAGTGTCTCGCTTGGAAACGAAGGGGAGGCACTTCGTGAGGGGAGAGGAGGGGAAGAAAAACGATGCTGGTCGAGGGAGGAGATGGGTAGATGTGGGGAGGGAAGAAAGGGGGAGGAGGAGGAGGAGGAGGCCGCTGCTGCTAAGGCACGTGATGTAGAGGTGGTAGACGAGGAAATTATGGTAACTGAGGGGGTGTTGAAGAGAGAGGGGAAGAGAGAGAGAGAGAGAGAGAGAGAGAGAGAGAGAGAGAGAGAGAGAGAGAGAGAGAGAGAGAGAGAGAGAGAGTTTTCACTCCAGCGAGACCGTAGCAGCGAGACAAAATGAAGTGATCCATCAACACACTGTCGAGCCACAGTCAGTCAGGAGGACACATCACTGGTGTTGGGGAGCTTGACGCACAGCTGACGCAGAGCTTCGTGAATATCAGTTCCAGGGACGGTGTCGTTAATGAAATGTTCCTGAGCGACATGAGTCACGAGGACTTCGCCAAACTTGTCGGGTTACATCTCCCGGATCTCGACGTGCCAGGTAGGACTACATGGAGGCGGGAGGGAGGGAGCGCGGCTGAATTTAGTCGTACTGGAAATTGCCATTTCGTTGATGCTACTATTATTGATAACCATCTCTGCCCTCACAGACAGTGACCTGTCTCCCCACAAACTCTTCAGCGCACCCAGAACCTCTGCTCTCTTTGTTTATCATTTTCAGCTCAAATAGTGTTATATATATATATATATATATATATATATATATATATATATATATATATATATATATATATATATATATATGTATGTATGTATATATACATATATATATGTACATGTGTATATATGTATATGTCTGTGTGTGTATGTATATGTACACGATGAGATGTATAGGTATGTATCTTTGCGTGTGTGGACGTGTATGTATATACATGTGTATGTGGGTGGGTTGGGCCATTTCTTTCGTCTGTTTCCTTGCGCTACCTCGCTAACGCAGGAGACAGCGACAAAGCAAAATAAAATAAAATATAATATATATATATATATATATATATATATATATATATATATATATATATATATATATATATATATATATATATATATATATATATATTGGAAAGGATCACAGTTTTGCGCGTGATCAAGATATTCCTATGAGTCCACGGGGAAAATGAAGCACGAAAAGTTCCCAAGTGCACTTTCGTGTAATAATCACATCATCAGGGGAGACACAAGAGAGAAATATAACAGTCAGTTGATATACATAGAAGAGACGAAGCTAGGACGCCACCTTATTGAAAACAGCGACTGTTATATATATGTGTATATATATATATATATATATATATATATATATATATATATATATATATATATATATATATATTTTTTTTTTTTTTTTTTTCATACTATTCGCTATTTCCCGCGATAGCGAGGTAGCGTTAAGAACAGAGGACTGGGCCTTTGAGGGAATATTCTCACCTGGCCCTCTTCTCTGTTCCTTCTTTTGGAAAAAAAAAAAAAAAAAAAAAAACGAGAGGGGAGGATTTCCAGCCCCCCCCCCCCCGCTCCCTTCCCTTTTAGTCGCCTTCTACGACACGCAGGGAATACGTGGGAAGTATTCTTTCTCCCCTATATATATATATATATATATATATATATATATATATATATATATATATATATATATAATGACTTTGGAATATTTTAGGGATTTATGCAGGGGTTAGCGTGAAGGTGAGAGCTAAGGAAGGGGTAGCACTGCTGCTGAAGGAGGAGTTGTGGGAATGTGTGAAAGACTGTAAGGATTTGAGCTCCAGACTGACGTGGGTAGAAATGAAAATGGATCACGAAAGGTGAGTGATTGTTAGTGCTTATGATGCCTCTGGAATAGAGAGGACTGAGGAAAAAGGCGAGTGGCTTGGAGGAGCTGAGTGTGTGTGCCAACAAAGTATAATTACAGGGCAAAAGTGATTGCTTGAAGCCTCAGATCAGCACATCATTTCATGATTAACCTGAGGATCTCTCCCGTTTTCTACACGTGAAGATCTTTGTAAACTTTTTCAGCCACAACACTGGGTCTTCCACAGACTCGTTTGTGATTGGCTTTTGCATCTTTCAGTAGGCTGAGGATATTCGTAAGTTGAAACATGAGGCGGTCGTTCAACACACTGGCCATGGCGGTGAGGTAAGATTGGCAAGTTGTATGCCAGGAACTACCAGACACCGATAGGGAGGCATAACCTCAAAGTGTGAATAATCAAACACTTAATTTTCACTGAACATCTCTCTCGATGATTCTGTGTTGAGTCGGTCAACCATCATCGTTTTGGCGTGGCTACCCGTGGTGTATGACAAGTGAATCCAAGTTTAGGGCTTGGACACGCGTAATTCACATACTGTAAAACGTTTATGAATAAGACTAATGATGTGGGGGAAGTAGCGCATTAGTTTACCCTCTCTTAGGGATAGATAGATCTTAAGAGAGAAGTAGACTCTGGTCTGACTGGCATTTGAATTCTGGTGGTTCTTTGCGAACGCATGTATACACACTCGTTGACACACTTCAATGTTCAAGGTATACACACTCGTTGTCACACTTCAGTGTTCAAGGTATACACACTCGTTGACACACTTCAACCAATGAACACTTCACAAAAAAATGATTCCAAATGAGGATGGTTCGTCAGCATGACTGTGGCCTTCGCCGGGTAGAGACGTGATGGGTCTGATATAACAATAGAGGACTGCCAACCCCTCGAGAGGAAGCAGCTGAGGAGGAGTGAGACGTGCTCAAATCTCCCTAAGAAGACTGACAGTCTACACAGCTCCTGTTGGTGAGAGGGTTTCATTAAAGACATCCTGAGAGACGTGCGCACCAGCCGGCACCGCCTCCAATTCCGGCACATCAGGCCTGGCCCACACGACAAAAAGAGAAAAAGAAATGGCTTACTTTTTGGAGGACGGCAGATGTTGTACCGATGTAGAAAAAGAAGAAAAATCGAGCTATCGTGGACAAGTACAGACCATTATCCCTCCTCTCCATCACTGGAGGGAAGATTTGGGGGAGGTGGGACAATAATCTCTCAGCGACAGACAAAATTTCGTCGATGAGCACCAGCTGCAGAGACCACGTCAGAACGGTACGCTGAGCACCTGATCATCTAAACCCAGCCACTTTACGACGTAGTGAACTAGAAGCAACTGCAACAACGTACCTCTGGGGGGACTCGGGCGGGGTGTGGTACTGGGGGCCTTTGGTCAGCTGTGGCACCGGGATCTTGGACCTGGTGTCGCATTAGGGCCTTAGGCTGGATATGATACCGAGGGGGTGTCTTTGGCCACATGTGCCACCGTGATCTTTGGCGGGGTGTGTGGTATCGATGGTCTTATTGCGAAAGAAGAGGTTCTTATGATCTGCATGACATCATGGATGCGGTTCAAGAAGAGAGAGCCTCAGAGTCACCTAGCTAATGCTTGGAGTTTTTGGGGAAAATGACATGGACGCTCTGTCAGGAAATACCTACAGCAACAACTTGCATTTCCTCCTCAAACGCCCATACCATCGCTTGTGGTCGTATAGCAACCTCCTCTGGAAGTGGGACGTTGAGGACCACCACTGAGCTAGCTGAGGCAAATTGGCTCTCTTTATATTACCTGTCGGAACAATGCAGGTGAGATACGAGTACACGACAGTGCAGGTGATGAAGGAGCGCCAGGCAAGTACAGATGATGTAAGAGTACCTGACACTACAGGTGGTGTACAAGGACTAAGCTCTAGCACGTCCTACATGGATTCGACTGCTGGTGTGTGGGGGGGCGAAAAGCCGACAGAGGATCATGAGTGTGGGCAAGATGCTAGTAAAAACAGCATGGATGACCATGTGATGATGCACCTAGTACAACACAGACGTAAAAGTTGTGCAGCTCTATGCGGAGCACAGGTTCGCCTGTATCTAAGTGTATCTCATTGTCCTGTATCCTGTTTGCCCTTTTTTTTTCCCTCATCATCCCCTACTCGACGAGGGAAGGGAAGCGAGTGCAGGCACTCATCTCCCAACCCCCAGCAACTAACCTGACGTCCCAAGAAAAACATACAATGGCGGAAGAACTCTAAGGGGGTCTTTATTGTCAGTTACAAGGTTAGGATGGGCGGGACACGCCGTCTTGTTCCCCTCCGTTAATGACAAAGGTGAAAGGGTAGAGGGCAGAATTGCGGGACAGGGTTGCTCTTGCAACAACAAGTTCTCCTTGGTTACTCCAGTCATGTAAACAACCAGCATCCCACGTAACACTGGACTTTGGGACATAATAAAGAAGTGCAGTCCATAAACATATAACAAAATTCATTGCGAGCTGAAGCTGTGATGTGAAGATACACCCTTACTCTTACTATACACTATATCGCCGTTTTCCTCGTATCGAAGTAACACCAGAAACAGAAGGTGAGGACTGGTCGTATTTGTTCACATCAACTCTCTGGCTCTCATGCGTAATGCACTGAAGCCAAAGCCCCCTGTCCACAGCCAAGCTTCGCTGACCTTTCAGTGGTTTCCTTTGACCGCTTCATATGCGCCGATTCAGTCCAACTGAGAGCAAGTCCCTCCCTGTATACCACATAGCCTCAGTTCACTCTAACCAGTGCAGGCCTCGCACACTCCTGCCTGTTCAGGCCCCAACCTCTCAAAATCTCCAGTTTGGACTCCCCTATCCTCTTATCACCACTAATTCCGACACATATCATCTACGTCAGTCTGTCCTTGCTCATCATCCTTGCTTTCAAACCATTTTTGCCCTCTCTTCGTCTCTCAGCACTGGTTTCCTCGCTGCCACACATCTCTCTTACCCTATCATTTCTTACTCGATCAACCTTCCTCACACCACATATTGTCCTCGGGCATGTCATTGCTAACACATCCACCCCTCCTTCGTACATTTTTTACCTGTAGCTTCGCTTTCATACATCACCGTTGGGACTACTGTGCCGTCCACCGAACATACCCATCTTTACCCTTACAGACAGTGACTTCTCTTTCCATGCATTACTCAGTGCACCCAGGACCGTCGCCCCCTCACCCACCCTATGGCTAACTTTAGCTGTCGTGGTTCCTTTCGCTGCCCCATCCACTCCCAGGTATCAAAAACACTTCACTTACTGAGGCTTCTCGCTATTCAAACTCACTCTCCAAATAACACACAATTACTCCTGCACTTAAAAGTTTAAAGAATAAGGAAAATGGAGACAAGGTTTTAGCTTAAGGATCTTAAGAGTGTTCCTTTGTTAAAAGTTAGACGTTTAAACAAGGAGAGAGAGAGAGAGAGAGAGAGAGAGAGAGAGAGAGAGAGAGAGAGAGAGAGAGAGAGAGAGAGAGAATGGCGAGTTAAAGAATGGAAACGGGACATCAGAGAAAACTGACAGATAGATAAAGAGGAAGCGGGAGAATAACAGACAGACAGACAGACAGAAGGGAGATTCCAGCCGAAGCTCTTGAGACTTAACGGGAAAAGAAAAGTGATTGACAGTCGAGAGGCCGAGACAAAGGGAAATTAAAGGAGAGAGAGAGAGAGAGAGAGAGAGAGAGAGAGAGAGAGAGAGAGAGAGAGAGAGAGAGAGAGAGCCCGTCCCGCGGCGAGACAAAGAGAGACAAAAAGACAAGACAAGACGGACGGAGACTTACACAACACGACCCACGCGAGGTCAAGATCCAAGGAAACTTATGACGGAGCAGAGAGAGAGAGAGAGAGAAAAAAAAATGTCAACAAAGGGGGATTCACTACCTCGTAAAAAGGGGGAATTCCTCGCCACTGGGGATTCCTTAATGCTAATGACATTTCCTGTTCTTAATGACAGCCATTTTCTCTGGGACTGACGGTGGAGAGAGAGAGAGAGAGAGAGAGAGAGAGAGAGAGAGAGAGAGAGAGAGAGAGAGAGAGAGAGAGAGAGGAGGTGAGGGACTTCAGAGACGTAGAGGAATGAGATAATTTAGAACTAAGGAGATGAAGACAGATATAGACGTCAATACTGAAAGAGGGAGAAAATGATTATATAAAGGCAGACAGTATGAATTATGTACATGTGTATATACATGTGTATATGTCTGTGTGCGTATATATATGTATACTTTGAGAGTTGGGCCATTCTTTCGTCTGTTTCCTTGCGCTATCTCACTAACGCGGGAGACAGCGACAAAGCAAGATAATAAGAATATATATATATATATATATATATATATATATATATATATATATATATATATATATATATATATATATATATCTTTCATACTATTCGCCATTTCCCGCGATAGAGAGGTAGCGTTAAGAACAGAGGACTGGGCCTTTGAGGGAATATCCTCACCTGGCCCCCTTCTCTGTTCCTTCTTTTGGAAAAAAAAAAAAAACCCTGCCCCTAAAGAGGAAAGTCTTGAAAACGACCGTTACGACCTTGGGGACGACGCTTGCGGTCCTTGAACACGACGCTTACGACCTTAGGCACGACACTTGCGGCCCTTGAGCACGACGCTTGCGGCCCTTGAGCACGACGCTTGAGGTAGTTGAACACGACGCTTACGACCTTAGGCACGACACTTGCGGCCCTTGAGCACGACGCTTGCGGCCCGTGAGCACGACGCTTGCGACCCTTGAACACGACGCTTGCGGTACTTGAGCACGACGCTTACGACCTTAGACACGACGCTTGCGGCCCTTTAGAACGACGCTTGTGGTCCTTGGGCACGACGCTAGCGGCCCTTGGACACGACGCTTGCGGTCCTTGAGCACGACGCTTGCGGCCCTTGACCATGACGCTAGCGGCCCTTGGACACGACGCTTGCGGTCCTTGAGCAAGACTGTATGAACCATGACCTCCTCAACTCGACCCTTTAAGGATCAGGTCAAAGACAAGATGGCCACCATAACTCAAAGGTTATGCTAGATGACCTTTACTTTCCGTTGCGTCGTGCTCACGGGCGCGTACTCTCGTACCGACGTGCCCAACTGGAATGAACTGATGTTCTGGCTGCGGTGACGAATATCTGTACTCACCTCACCCTCGCCCGGTGGTGGGGTGATCCAGGAACCGACCGTGAGTTTAAGCTTAGGGTTTGGTGGGAAATGGAGGCGAGTAAGTGAACCATCTCGCCATGGTAGTGTCTGTTTCAGGTTTCCGGGAAAGTGATTGGAATTCCATCGTCTTTATCAGGACGACGGTACGACCTTTGTGTGTACGACGGTGCGACCCTCGAGTACGACGGTACGACTCAGTATCACGACGAGGATGGCCCTTCAGCACGACGGAACGGGGCCTTCAGCATGAACTTACGACCTCTCAAGAACGAAGGTTACGACACTTGCATGTGATGTTACCATCCTTGAGCACGACGGTACGACCATTGAACACGACGGTGCGGCCCTTTCGGTGCGAAGACGCGCTCGTTGAGCGCGAACGACTTCGCGAATCTTTAGTATGATAATCTGGTCTTTGACCTCATCCTTAAGGGTCAGGTCAAATATCACACTATGTAATACCAAATGGTCGTGTTGTCATGCTCAAGGGTCGTACGTCATGCTCGAGGGTCGTAACCTTCATGCTTGAGGGTAGTAGCTTCATGCTCGAGGGTAGTAGCTTCATGCTCGAGGGTCGTACCTTCATGCTCGAGGGTCGTACCGTCATGCTCGAGGGTCGTACCTTCATGCTCGAGGGTCGTATCTTCATGCTCGAGGGTCGTACCTTCATGCTCGAGGGTCGTACCGTCATGCTCGAGGGTCGTACCTTCATGCTCGAGGGTCGTATCTTCATGCTCGAGGGTCGTACCTTCATGCTCGAGGGTCGTACCGTCATGCTCGAGGGTCGTACCTTCATGCTCGAGGGTCGTACCTTCATGCTCGAGGGTCATACCGTCATGCTCGAGGGTCGTACCTTCATGCTCGAGGGTCGTATCTTCATGCTCGAGGGTCGTACCGTCATGCTCGAGGGTCGTTCCGTCATGCTCGAGAGGCTAGGCATTTCATTTCTGTATTTCAGGTCACGCTGGAGTATTTGACTTTGCAATAAATGCATTTCATCCGTAATGGTTTAAACTAGAGATGACTCAAATGTAGTGATGATGTATAGTGAAATAGAATATTAAATGAAATAATCGTTCATACCAGAGAAATTCTTGAAACAAGTCAAATATCATTTTCAAATGTGGATTCTTCTGAATCACCATGGAGGTCGTATGTCTCTTCCCGTCCCACATTCGTATTTTCAAATAATTTTTGGGCCACAGAGGCGCCGAACCCGATATATAAGGTCAGTAAGGCCGGTTCCCAAATAATTTACCGTACCCCAGACTCTGCTTCATCTGAATTATTGGGATTACAGTGTCCCACGTAAGAACAAAAAAAAAAAAGAAAAAAAAAGGCTCAGGGTAGCGTAAAAGCTGTTGTTTACGATGTAAGATATTTTCTTATGTGTTTTATCGGCAGCACTGCCGTTGGGGTGAGGTGGGGTTGCGGGGGGATATAGGAATATACCACAGCAGTTCAGTGGTCGTCCTTTCCCCAGCAACTGTGGTGTGTAGGTGGTAGCAGTGGCTACGTTCAGCCAGCGACGCATCTCGAACATTGTTGTGGGGGTTCCTCAAATGTAGCTTTATACCTCTTCAGAACGTATGGAGAATTTCCTTCAGGTCCATGAGTCTTTTATGGGGTCCAGAGTCCCTTTTATGGGGTCCAGAGTCCCTTTTATGGGGTCCAGAGTCCCTTTTATTGGGTCCAGAGTCCCATTTAGTATTGCATGTCTTTCTGAGATATTTCACTGCTCTTCAGTGCCTCACTGGGGGTCTGGGCTGTAGTGTCGTCCACTTTGAGAACCCTTCTTGAATCTGCCATTAGATCCTTTGGTATCAACGCATGATCCTCTATAATTCTGCCATCCGAATCCCTTTTAGTCTCATTTGCTGCCTTTTAACTGACAACTTTACTCATGACGAATTTGAGTAAAAGTGTTAGATAATCCACTGCCTCGTCCTGAGTATTCTGTTACCACACTTATTTTTAGCTCGCTTATGCTTAACTAATGCTTGCTGGCTGGAGTGTCGCATATTTCTTCGTCAGAGCATATCACGAATCTCCTTCGCTTTTTGACATCTTTTCGTTGAGCCGTTCCTCCCATCTTTCTCAGTCTTCCCTCTGTATATGAGACTAGAATGATATTAATGCTCACACTTCCTTCATTATAAATGTCGTAGGAACTCTCATCACAGTGTCTTGGTTCCTGCCTATAGAACTCCACATCCCAGTTTATGTTCACCATAGAATATCAGATTATGTAGTTTCCTCTTTGAGTCTAGTTGCGCCTCTGCTCCTTTAACATCCTCACTTGCCATATGATGAAACGATTACATGATCACGTTTACAAGTTGGATTATTGTATAAATTCTTCTCGGTTTTCATCCCACGAAGTACTGAAATAAGATTCAATCATGGAAGTGTCAAACCCTTACATAGGTGAAGGAAATTTTCATATATATAATCTTTTAATTAAAGCTTGTGTCTCTTTGACTCTCCTTATCCATAAGAATCCAAGTTCCTCTTGTCTGTTTCTTTTTAAAACTGAAATCCACCATTATTAATACCACACTGTCTCAGAGAAGTGCGTGTTTCGGATGTGTGTGTGTGTGTGTGTGTGTGTGTGTGTGTGTGTGTGTGTGTGTGTGTGTGTGTGTTTGTTTCTAAGCCATCCGGGGCCCAGCAGGTGTGTGGACTTCAGTATTCCAGTAGTTATGTCTATTTTCGTTCTCGAATAATTGTTTTCTTCTCAGTATGATTATGACCCTTAATTTTTTAAAGATATCCTGACAACGAAATCTCTTCCTTTATGCCTTTAACTTTCTGTTTTCTCGGTAAGGATCTGTTGTCAACTTTATTCTTTACGTTTTCTTTCCAATATGAGTCCTATTTTTTTTTTTTTTTCATGAAACACAGTGAAAATGGTGGTTGTTGAGTGAGGAATGGTCGTTGATGAGTCGTATGCTAAATTTTCAGGTGACCAATTTTCCCCAGGTGATGTACAGATGGGGTTCTCTCATACTGGAGATTCCCCCTTCTTTTTTTTTTTTTATCTTTATAATCTTTATTGTGTTACCTGTATCTTGCTGTACCATGGTCCCAGTCTTCCTTATCTTTCCACACTAGGATTGCTCATGCCCCCTGAGTCTTGCCTCACCAGGGTCCCTCATGCCCCCTGAGTCTTGCCCCACCAGGGTCCCTCATGCCCCCTGAGTCTTGCCTCACTAGGGTCCCTCATGCCCACTGAGTCTTGCCTCACCAGGGTCCCTCATGCCCCCCTGTGTCTTGCCTCACCAGGGTCCCTCATGCACCCTGAGTCTTGCCTCACCAGGGTCCCTCATGCCCCCCTGAGTCTTGCCTCACCAGGGTCCCTCATGCCCCCCTGAGTCTTGCCTCACCAGGGTCCCTCATGCCCCCCTGAGTCTTGCCTCACCAGGGTCCCTCATGCCCCCTGAGTCTTGCCTCACCAGGGTCCCTCATGCCCCCTGAGTCTTGCCTCACCAGGGTCCCTCATGCCCCCTGAGTCTTGCCCCACCAGGGTCCCTCATGCCCCCTGAGTCTTGCCTCACCAGGGTCCCTCATGCCCCCCTGAGTCTTGCCTCACCAGGGTCCCTCATGCCCCCCTGAGTCTTGCCTCACCAGGGTCCCTCATGCCCCCCTGAGTCTTGCCTCACCAGGGTCCCTCATGCCCCCTGAGTCTTGCCTCACCAGGGTCCCTCATGCCCCCTGAGTCTTGCCTCACCAGGGTCCCTCATGCCCCCTGAGTCTTGCCCCACCAGGGTCCCTCATGCCCCCTGAGTCTTGCCTCACCAGAGTCCCTCATGCCCCCCTGAGTCTTGCCTCACCAGGGTCCCTCATGCCCCCCTGAGTCTTGCCTCACCAGAGTCCCTCATGCCCCCCTGTGTCTTGCCTCACCAGAGTCCCTCGTGCTTCCTGGGTCTCACTTCCTCCTGGCCTCATTCCCTTGCTAATGTCACCGATATCTGTCAAAAACAAGAGGAGGAGATTGTCCTCTGAGATCCTCTCAGGATGTCTATTTCAAGCACAAATAAGAGGGAAAACGTGGAGGCTGGTGTGTGTGTGTGTGTGTGTGTGTGTGTGTGTGTGTGTGTGTGTGTTTGTGTGTGTGTGTGTGTGTGTGTGTGTGTAGAGGACTGGTGAGTGCTGTGGAGGATAGCAGGTGGAGATCCACTGTATCCTGTCCATGTGTGGAGTCGGGGAGAACTCATGTAATCTTCTTTTGTAGAGTGAGGGAGTGGAGAAAGATCCTGTGCAACCTGCTGTGTAGAGTAAGGGAGTAAAGAGAAGGAGATCATATGTATCCTGCCATATAGAGCGAGGGGAATGTCTCTGTGGCGGGGGAGGGCTGTTGTAGCCTGTCCTCATTGTGTGGAGAGCGACATAGCCTTCCCTCAGGGTAAGGACTTGTGTGTAGCCTGTGAGCGGAGAGGCAAACGAAGAGGGTCGAAAACCTCTGAATGTAGTCCTCGAGAATGTGGGACATTCTGAGGGAGTGGGGAGGAAATAGTGCTTATCGTCTCAAGTGTCGGGAGGAGACACCCCGGAGATAAGCTGGGCTCGGGGTGAGAGGGCTCGGGAGCGCTTCTGTCTGTATAACAGGAACAACCAACGATCCAATATCACCACAACAGAACCCTTCTCTCCTCCGTTTTTTTTCCCAACCCTCCTTCACACACAGACGCGCGCGTCACTTCGGGCGAGAGTTTGCTTCGTCAGTTGGCAGTCGATGTGTCGCAAAAGAATATAAGAAAAGTTATCTGTGATCTGATTGCGTTATGAGTTATTTATTATCTACACTCTCGTGTTAATACGGGTTGTCTTCTTAGTCTGAGGGTTTGTGTGATGTCCCAGTAGACTGTACATTTCCTGGGCCTTATTTTATGCCCCATGTTTTGCACCGGGCGGTATAAAACTTGAGCAGACTTATACCTGAATGAGGGAAAAAAGATCATTTGAAACATTTGATTCCATATTGCGTGCGGAATTTTACCCCTAGTGTATAAACTGTATGTACTTATAACGTGAGTGCATCTTGAATGCTCCCCTCTGTATGGGTACACATGCTGTGTGTCTGCATGACCTTACAGTCCCTGACCTTTCTTGCCACTACTGATCCCAGCCTGACTCAGACAAGGTCAGGTATCACTCCCGCTGGCACCTCAAGAGAGGTGACAGGGTCGATATCTGACGTGTTTGTGAGGTGGAAGTGAAGGAGGAAGGAAAAAAAAGGCAAGGAAATCAAAGGAAGACAAAAATAATGTATGAGAACAACAAGGCTGAAAATATAAGGTAAATTGAAAGTGAACTAGAAAAAACTGGTGGAGGAAACTTCTGATAAATGGAGGAAGAGAAAAATAGAGGAAATTATATAGAAGTCGAGATGTGGAACTGGTAGAAAAAAGTAGGAATGATAAAATGATGAACTGGTATTCTTTCTGATGCCAGATTCTCTATCACTGTATGACACTCGCGCAGCACAGACACCATGACATGATAGACGGAAAGGTGGATGCGAGATGGGTACGGCCTACGAAGGATACAAAGAGTAACAGACACTCGAGTAGAGACAGATAGGAGGAAATGTTGGTTCGCTTCGCCACCAGATTGCTAAACTTCTGAGGATTCTCAAGGTACGGTTCATTTCAGTTACTGCCTTAGCACATCAGTCGCTGTGGCAACGCTTAGTTTCGCCTCTCATGATTAACTTTATCTCTCTTACGACGATCGTAGTCTGTTTTCCGTTGTGCACCTGAAGGCTTTAAATTGCATACGGTTATCAAGATGACGTGTGGTTATACAGATGATATAAGGACATTAAGTTGACATATGGGTATCAGAATGAGGTTATCATATGACCTGTGATCATCAAGATGACCTATGGCTCCCAAGGTGACATACTGTCAAGATAACATACGATCAAGATGACATATGTTATTAAAGATGACTTCCAGCCAAGATATGGGGTCCCTCCACGATCGTAGATCTCCCTCCCCGTACAGTGCGAATAGTTAATTACATAGGGTTATCAAGATGACATACAGTCAGTATGACATACAGTCAAAATTACATACAATTATCCGGATGATATACAGTTATCCAGGTGATATACACAACAAATGTTAAAATGAATTTGCTTAACTATTAGTCTAATGCGCCTCCCTAACTCAAGAGGATTCGCAAGGGTTCGAAACATTCGAACAATCATTCGGGTGAAAGTTTTACATTACGCTGAGTGGAAAAAGATTCATAACTTTGGTACTTCGAACCCGCTCTGTTCGGACGTAGTTCGAAACGGCTTCCGCTCATTTGAAAGTTTGTTTTTGTTAAGTGCAGATGTGTCTGGGACGGGGGCGGAGCTCAGAGGAAGGAAGGAGGTGTATATATGAGCATCGCTGTAAAAGCTAGCGTCAGCAGCACTTCATCAGCAGGTGCAGAGGTAACATACTTCAAATGTTTATAGACTTTTTTATACAAAACATCAGTTAGCCGTGCTGCTATACAACAGATACTGGGAATATAGGAAAAGGTATTCTCTTCTGGTAACTAACACATTAGGCTGCAAAAGTGTATCGTAAACTTCGCGGTATAATTACGGATGATATACGCACAGTTGCATTTTAAGCAGAGGCTCGAAAATCTAGTAAATCGCATGTCTCGCGAAAATTAACGGCTGGGAAAACCCAGAGGAGGCGAGTTTCCACTGCGCAGACGCTGGGTGTTGTTATTGTTTTTGTTTTCGGTTATGCTTGCCTATCGCTGAGATGGTATCATGTTTTGTGGGGATGATCAGACTGCAACTTGTTACAGATGCCACGCATGCGTGTACGATTTTGAATTCCCGAACCAATAGCAATCGGTAGAAGGTCATCGCAGTTCGGTATGTTGCGTAATTTTGCTTCGTAAAAGCAGAGTAACGTTTGGAGGATGGAATAAAAGTGACGGAGCATGATCTGCAGTTCAGTTACTCTATGCTGCGATGTCTCTCCCATCCCTTATGGGAGATAAGAAACAATATATCCTCGTATTAAGGTGGTGGTGTCACACTAGCACTCCCGTCATCATATTTTTGGACTTAGCGTTTTTCTCCAAATTTGTGTCAACTTTGAGGCCCATCGAGCAGTATGAAATGGTTCGTCTTAATACGGAAAGTCATCAGTTTACTTAGTTAAGATCCTTACTATGTTAATGCAGATTTTGAAGTAAATATATATTATGAAAGAAGATGGGTGGTTGAGGTTGGTAGGCCTGCGGCGAGGTGACTGGAAGCCTGTCCGACAGGTTGGTAGTATGGAGGCACGCACTTAGCGACCATTAGAACTACCATGGCCATTACTTGTGATGGAAATGTTGCCGTTATCTAAGCAGGTACATGGCTGAGTTGTGGAACAAGGTTGTATATGGTGCGTAGAGAGTCATAGATTGTTGTGATGACATGGGGAATTCTCGGCAGTGAGGATGTTGTGGATATTTTGACTGGAGTCGAGAGTGTTGTTGACTTGGTGTCGTCTGTGGGATGCTGGCCGCCAGTGGACGCACCACACCAAGAATTATTTGGCAGGTTTTATTCTACTGCGTTGTATCACGGGAGGACACAGTGAGGACAAGGTGACCGCCTAGGGAGAGAAAATGTCCCAAGTGAGATCTACCCATTTCTGTGGAGTGGCATAGCATATTACAAGCTGTAGCTTGACTGCACGGATATTGGGGCTGTGGAGGACCACGCGGTTACGAGGAAGGGCTGGTTAGACTTAAGTATTCAAGCTGGGACCCAGAAGTGAATTACACTGGAGTGGTTAGGCAGATTAATATGTTATGGAGTTAGTGTTGGAGGAGGACAAAGGTGTCAGGGTGTTCAGGGTTAATGTTTGGAGAAGTTTATGGACAGAAGCAATTAGGGTAAGAGTGTGTGAAAAATTAAACTGACTGGTATAGTAAGGTTTGGCCACATTAACCTAAGTGTGTTGCGACTTAGAAATTTATCAGGGATTGTGTTAATAGTGTACAGTCTTTATGTGGACATTTTGTGAACTTTTGGAAATTTGTATTTCAGATGAATAAAGTTTCAATTCGTTTTGAAAGGAAAATGTCTTTATTGTTCTGTATTTGGCAGAGGTTATTCTTGCAATATATATATATATATATATATATATATATATATATATATATATATATATATAAATAACTAAATAGATTTTTGTTTCAATGACCTATGCAAGAATTAATTTGTACTTTATATTTTCTCTTAGGTGAGGCGAGCCTCATGTACTCCGCAATTCCGCCTCTCTATATATAATAATCCAAAATTATTATTGGCGCATTTGAAATATAGTTGGTTTTATTTCATATTTTTTCTAAAGTTATTGAAGTGCAAATTTATTACGCTAACCTTGATTATCATAAACATATCTCATTTGTTTACATTCGTACCACGGGTTCATCTGTTTAGCGGATACAATTTTTCATGGCCTTCATACCATTTATTCCCATGTGGTCACGCAAGTTCGAAGAATACATTACTGAATATGTCTTGCTTGCTTGTTTATGTTGATGAAAACGAAATGACTGGCCCGTTGGTTCTTCTCGTGTGTGTGTGTGTGTGTGGTAGAGCACGCTAAAAAGAAAAAGGTAAAAACGGAAATCAGGGAACTGATGCAGCTTGCACTGCACACCACATTGTCTTGTACTGCTCACACACTCTTGCAGTGCACACCACAATGTCTTGCACTGCACTCCACAGTTTGAATTGCACGCTAGTGTCTTGAACTGCACGCCATATAGTCATAGTTCATGCCACATTACGTATAGCATTGCACGGTACATTTCATCTACTGTACGCCACATTACACCTTGCATTGCGCCTCAAATTGTCTCACACTGCACGTCGTATTACACTTCGTACTGCAAGACGATGTGGTCTGCATTGCTAGTTGTCACGAGTGTTCCAGCAGGCGTCGGTGGAAGCCTCGAATAACGTCTAATTATCCCGCCGGCCTGCTAACTCCACCCCTTTGGTCGTCTCGTCCACTGTCTGCCGCCAAGCTTGACTAGTTTGGTGAACCCAGCGTTTATATCACTGGAAGTTTTCATGTTAATGTGTACGGCTTCCAGCATTTCCGTATCTGTTTATGCGCTCAGTTTGTGGATTTTTTTTTTCGTGCTACTCTGTCAGGTGTCGTGTGTCCTTATTCATGCTCATGCACCACGAGAACTCTGAATGTTCTCTGATCTCTCAACTCACCCATATGTTCTACTCTTTGTCAGTCTTCATCCAGTTTTCCCCTAATAGGCTTGTTGACAGTCGCCACATGAAACCTTGTCCTCACTACTAAACTTTCTTTGTTGCCACCCCCAATACTCTGTACCTACTAAACCTTGCAATCTCTCCATTCCTTTTTTCCTGACCATGTAGGAATATTTGTGCTTTGTTGTAGGGTTTTAACAATGAATTGAGCTTATTTTGAATTGAGGATTACAATCGATTTCATTATCATCTATTTCCTCTAAGCTTCTCCATTATTCTTCTCGCCTTTATTCTTATCTTCAGGAGTGATCCTCTAGGTCACCCTTGTTATTTCAGGACAGCTTCAATTACACATATCTTTCCTTCATCTTAGCACCCTTGGCTACAAACTCTTATGGCTTTGTAGAAAAGAAAAGGTTCAGATTTCGTCCTTTCAGTTACGATAATCACGTCATTAACTTGCCGTTTCTAAGTGGTACCTCCACTCACGATGAATCTTTCTCTAACAGTTCCTTGAATAATGATGCTATAAAGAAGCAAAATTATAACACAAAGGGGCGATTAAATCGATTAGGAAAGCGCTATACGTCGTCCACGTTAGCTTGGAAATTTCCAGTATCATAAGAACTGGTTTCAAGTGGTCGGTACGTATGGAAGGGGCAACAAACGAATGAATGGACAGTAAGGGTAGAGCCAGCGAACCGACGTCGGACAATAAGTCGAGGTGTCCAGCCAGTTGACCGACGTCTGCTTGTTTACGTCGTCCTGTATCTCCCATTCTCTTGTCATACTCTGAAGAAGACCTTTGTCAAATCGAAAAGTTACAGTAACAAAACCATAGTTCTAAGGCGTTTGTTTCCATACCTCCCTGTTTTTACATCGTCCCTTTCTCACTCCACGACAAAGTACCATTCGCACCACATTAACATTATCTCGTACCACATGCCACATTATCTTTTGCACTGCATGCCACATTACCTCTCTCGTACTGCACACCACGCCACATTACACACTGCAGGACCCATCAGAAACCTCCAGTTTGCCTAGCTTGAGGTAAAGACACAAAATATTCGAGGTTGTGTTTCTTAGATAACACTGTGAGCGGCTGTGAGTTGCTGGCAACTCACTCTCTGTGAGCTCGCTATCCTCGCCGCTCATCATGAGTTTGTCTACTCCTTTTTCTCTGGTTACTTAAACTTTCCACGTGACTTCGCTTGTGTCTTTTTCGTTTCTAATTCCTGGATCTTTCATGCAGTTTGTGTACGCTTGTTTTCATTATGACGTTATGTGTACAGCCCTGTGTAAGCATTACTGGGCGTTTTTCTTCGTCCTTTTCTCGACTTGGATGGAGTGACCACTCTGCTGATCCTCAGCTTTCTAACTCTACAATGTATCCACGCCCTATTGCAACTTTGTACATTCTCTGCCTCTCCTTCATCACATTCTGTTCCATCGTCAGTATTTTGTCAACCATCCTCCACCCACTATCGTACTTTATACACTCTCCATCTCGCTTCCACTTTATATCTTGCCTTCTCCATCCCCTCTCTCACCACTTACACTCTTTGTCTTCCCTTTTACACTCCCTGTCCCACCACTTTCGCCCTTATCTTGCCTTCTACACTCCCTGTTCTTCTATGTCCACCGTATATCCTACTGCTTCACTCCCAATACTACATCCTACACCCTCCTATCCTACCTCCTCTATCCACTCTCCCACCATCACTTCATATTCTACCACCCTGTTCTACCACCTACTCCTCTATCCTACCTTCCACATCCTCTGTCTCTACCTATAGCAGGGAAACTACTAAAGGGTAATCCCGTGGGCTGAAGTCTTACCTTCTACACCCGCTGTCCTACCACCTACACCCTGTCCTCCCTTCTACACTCCCTAGCCATCTCGCCTCACCACCTGATCCCCCTGGTCTGTCCCGTGCACCCTTACCATACCTCCTGTACCCTGTGTGACATCTTGCGCAACATTTATCCCAACTTTTCACAATTTCTCTGCCCCATAATTCTCCCATCCCCCTTCATTCACCCCACTTTATCCTCCCCTCTCTTTGATATCTACCTCCCCACTTAATTCACCCGTCCCGTTGTATCCACCCTTGCCCTTCAATCCACCCCTCTCCCTTCCCCTTGCTGCTAGGAGTCACCTGCAAGGCGCCTGGTGTCTGGCACTATATTCACCAAATATCCCCCCCTCCCAAAACTCAGCATAGCGGCTCCATGTCTAACTTAAGAGTCCCAACTCGCCCTGGATATTAAGACTTTTCTTTTGTCTAGGAAGAATTACGTGGCAGCGGTAGGAAGCGAACTTACAGGCGCATAAATTAATTCCTGTTAGGATCACAATTTTTCGAGATGGAGCCATGAGGAGGGTAGGCAGGATTGGAGGTAGGGGGATAGAGAGAAAGAGCGTGGTAACGTCTCGGGTGAAAGTTTGCCAGGAAACTTTTAAGATAAAACTTAAGATGAAATTATAAGGAGAACGTCTTGTGAAAAAAAGAGAGTAAGATCGCTTATTTCGTTTAATAGGACGAACAAGCCTCGGTCCTAACCTGAGTCCGGGCAGTTTGGGAGAAAAATCTTCATGCGTGTCTTTTTTTTTTATTGAATATAGTTCTTAGATTTATGTAAACTTCATGGTCAGTCATTTTATTCCATTAGCGTATCAGTATTATACTAAGTCCTTTAGCTGTTGTCTAACACGTCTCTTAATAACTACTGTCTTGCACATCTCCAGCCGTTGTCAACCATGCTTCTCAGCCACTGTCTAACATATGTCCAAGCCTCTATCACTCTAACACGTCTCTTAACTGTTGTCTAACATGTTTCGGATTTGATGTCAGAAACGAACGTCTCCCAGCTTCTAACACATTTCCTAACTGCTGTCTATCACGTCTCCCAGTTGCTGTCTAGCACATTTCCTAACTTCTGTCTATCACGTCCCCCAGCTGCTGTCTCGCACTGTTCGTAACCTCTGTCTATCACGTCTCCCAGTTGCTGTCTAGCACATTTCCTAACTTCTGTCTATCTCGTCCCCCAGCTGCTGTCTAGCACTTTTCGTAACCTCTGTCTATCACGTCACCCAGCTGCTTTCAAGTACTTTTCGTAACCTCTGTCTATCAAATCCTCCAGCTGCTGTCTCGCACTGTTCGTAGCCTCTGTCTATCACGTCTTGCGTGTTCCCAGACTCGAACACGTCTCCTACACAAATGTTTGGTGATTCACAACACTTGGATGGGACGCTTGGTTCTTCGCGAACGTTTTTGGAAGTGAAAAGATTAGCCATTCCGCATTTGTATGAAAGCTGGGCGCTTCTCCAATCTTGATTGCACTCCGTCGGCTTTTTGCGTTCGGCTAATCTTTATACAGAGTGTTTCTTTTGCCTCCTTTTTTAGCTTACTTCGAGCTCAATCTCCTCCCGTAAACACCTCAGGAATTTTCGTTAGTATTACAAATACCCTGAAGGACTTCTTTACCTGAAGCCCAGCTAGTAATTAAATACATATGCATAGCATATTATTAAAATGAAAGTCTTTCATCTCTCTGCTTTCATGGAGGAAGGGAGTTCATATATGCTCAGTCCGGGACAGAAGTTCAAGAAAACACTCGGTAATACTAGGAAGTAAGACCCCCTTTTTTTTTTTCTCCTTCTTCTTCTTTAATGTTTTGAGCTCGATGTAGCGCCTCCTGGAAGAGATGTTTTGGGAGAGTTAGTTGGTTCCCACTGCGGCACGGAAGTGTGGACCGGTGGTGCACCAGCCCAGTGCGTTGTATGCTTGTGGTGGAGGAGGCTGGTACCTTGTGCATTAGTGGCTGAGCAGGCAGTCTGGTACGTCATGGACCTGCACACTGTGGAAATAATAGTGGGACCAGCCTGGCACCTTGTGGTGCACTTGCTAGGTAATCTCGGGATTTAATAGTGTCGACCGGTTCAGCACCTTATCAGTGAGTGATGGACCGGTCTGGTACATAAGTGTCAAGAGTGGAAAGGAAAACTGTCTTTTGGTGAATTAGGTCGATCCACAGAAATGAGACAGTGGACCGTTCTGACACAGTTGGTCCACAGAGACAACCAGCCTGATCCACCGACAGCAGTACACTAGGGTGTGTCATCTCACCCTGTATAGACTCGGCCCTCACGATGCCCAGTCATTTACCAGCTTCGCCAAAAGAGAGTCAGATTTAAATAGATGTCTCTTTTTTTTTCTGTCGTGAGACTTGTTTCACTAATTCTGAAGCGCTTCGAACTCGGAATGATTTCGGAACTCGTGCCACCTTGAATCTGAAATCAAAAAGTTTCTTTTCTTTTTTAACTGATTCTTCGCTTAACTTGTTCGTCCTAATGGGAACCTCATTTAGTCTTTCTCTTCCTGCAGTCGGAGGTCACGTGAGAGCTGCACATAAAGTCTTGACCTGGGTTTGCTCCACCGTGAAATGTTTTCCTCGAACACCATCGTTTGTTGATGCCTCATCGAGCGTGTTGTGTGAGCAAGCTTGGTCGTGGGTTGTGGTGGAGGGGTGAGGGGGCGTATGACATGCGGGAGGTGGGATGTGGCCCACAGTGGAAAGGCTGGGTGTGCCCCACGGCAGAGAGATGAGGTGTAGCCCACAGTAGAGAAGTGGGATGTGGCCCACTGTGGAAAGGCAGGGTGTGTCCCACGGTAGAGAGATGAGGTGTAACCCACAGTAGAGAAGTGGGATGTGGCCCACTGTGGAAAGGCAGGGTGTGTCCCACGGTAGAGAGATGAGGTGTAACCCACAGTAGAGAAGTGGGATGTGGCCCACTGTGGAAAGGCAGGGTGTGCCCCACGGCAGAGAGATGAGGTGTAGCCCACGGTAGAGAAGTGGGGTGTGGCCCACAGTGGAGAGGTAGGAAGCAACTTACACTAGAGAGGCCAAGAGTGGCCTTCAACGGTACAAATGGAAAGGGGTGTGGTCAAGGCCACAATAGAGGTAATGAATGGTCCCTACAAGTGAGGGATGGCCCAAACCGGAGAGGCAAGGTCCATATGGCGTGGACTAGATTAGAGTAGATATCCGGCGCACGACTTCCTTCAATTAATTGATTTCTTAACCAAAGTTTCCCTGATTGGTCACTGCTTCTTGGGACGTATATAACCTTCGTAGTTTACCTTCCTCTTGGAGAGCAGATTGAAATATTGATTTTACGATGCTTCCCGCGTATTCTAAGAAAAAAAAAGAAAAAGAATTGGTCGCTACTAAGAAGAAGACACGAACTATCTCAAAAGAAATGTTTGAGGAGCCATTTGTTTGAAGAGCCTTCCTCGGCCGGCGGCGGAGGGAACGTGAGTGACGCTATCAGGAGACGGGACTGCCTGTGTTCCAGGTGGGGGGACTCGACCCTCACATCACAGCGACAAGATTAATCCCGGTTTCAGGCACGGGTTACGCTCCCTGCCATCGCTTTGGATATATATATATATATATATATATATATATATATATATATATATATATATATATATATATGTATAGATAGCTTCGTCTCTTTGATGTATATCAACTGACATATTTCTCTCTTGTGTCTCCCCTGATGATGTGATTATTACACGAAAGTGCACTTGGGAACTTATCGTGTTTCATTTTCCCCGTGGACTCATAGGAATATATATATATATATATATATATATATATATATATATATATATATATATATATATATATATATATATATATATATATATATTGGAAAGGATCACAATTTTGCGTGTGATCAAGGTATTCGTTTTGGACAATCACATGTTTACCAAATGGCGTCCTAGCTTCGTCTCTTCGATGTATATCAACTGACTTATATTTCTCTCTTGTGTCTCCCCTGATGATGTGATTATTACACGAAAGTGCACTTGGGAACTTTTCGTGTTTCATTTTACCCGTGGACTTATAGGAATATATATATATATATATATATATATATATATATATATATATATATATATATATATATATATATATATATATATATATATATATATTTTTTTTTTTTTTTTTTTTTTTTTGGTTTGTCGCTGTCTCCCGCGTTTGCGAGGTAGCGCAAGGAAGCAGACGAAAGAAATGGCCCAACCCACCCCCATACACATGTATATACATACGTCCACACACGCAAATATACTTACCTACACAGCTTTCCATGGTTTACCCCAGACGCTTCACATGCCCTGATTCAATCCACTGACAGCACGTCAACCCCGGTATACCACATCGCTCCAATTCACTCTATTCCTTGCCCTCCTTTCACCCTCCTGCATGTTCAGGCCCCGATCACACAAAATCTTTTTCACTCCATCTTTCCACCTCCAATTTGGTCTCCCTCTTCTCCTCGTTCCCTCCACCTCCGACACATATATCCTCTTGGTCAATCTTTCGTCACTCATTCTCTCCATGTGCCCAAACCATTTCAAAACACCCTCTTTTGCTCTCTCAACCACGCTCTTTTTATTTCCACACATCTCTCTTACCCTTACGTTACTTACTCGATCAAACCACCTCACACCACACATTGTCCTCAAACATCTCATTTCCAGCACATCCATCCTCCTGCGCACCACTCTATCCATAGCCCACGCCTCGCAACCATACAACATTGTTGGAACCACTATTCCTTCAAACATACCCATTTTTGCTTTCCGAGATAATGTTCTCGACTTCCACACATTCTTCAAGGCTCCCAGAATTTTCGCCCCCTCCCCATCCTATGATCCACATCCGCTTCCATGGTTCCATCCGCTGCCAGATCCACTCCCAGATATCTAAAACACTTTACTTCCTCCAGTTTTTCTCCATTCAAACTCACCTCCCAATTGACTTGACCCTCAACCCTACTGTACCTAGTAACCTTGCTCTTATTCACATTTACTCTTAACTTTCTTCTTTCACACACTTTACCAAACTCAGTCATATATATATATATATATATATATATATATATATATATATATATATATATATATATATATGAAGAAGTAAGATTATTAGTGAAAGAGAAGAGAGAGGCATTTGGACGATTTTTGCAGGGAAAAAATGCAATTGAGTGGGAGATGTATAAAAGAAAGAGACAAAAGGTCAAGAGAAAGGTGCAAGAGGTGAAAAAGAGGGCAAATGAGAGTTGGGGTGAGAGAGTATCATTAAATTTTAGGGAGAATAAAAAGATGTTCTGGAAGGAGGTAAATAAAGTGCGTAAGACAAGGGAGCAAATGGGAACTTCAGTGAAGGACGCTAATGGGGAGGTGATAACAAGTAGTGGTGATGTGAGAAGGAGATGGAGTGAGTATT
Source organism: Panulirus ornatus (assembly GCF_036320965.1). NCBI lineage: Eukaryota > Metazoa > Arthropoda > Malacostraca > Decapoda > Palinuridae > Panulirus > Panulirus ornatus. The sequence continues at coordinate 14,743,908 of NC_092237.1, forward strand.
TTGAAGGTTTGTTGAATGTGTTTGATGATAGAGTGGCAGATATAGGGTGTTTTGGTCGAGGTGGTGTGCAAAGTGAGAGGGTTAGGGAAAATGATTTGGTAAACAGAGAAGAGGTAGTAAAAGCTTTGCGGAAGATGAAAGCCGGCAAGGCAGCAGGTTTGGATGGTATTGCAGTGGAATTTATTAAAAAAGGGGGTGACTGTATTGTTGACTGGTTGGTAAGGTTATTTAATGTATGTATGACTCATGGTGAGGTGCCTGAGGATTGGCGGAATGCGTGCATAGTGCCATTGTACAAAGGCAAAGGGGATAAGGGTGAGTGCTCAAATTACAGAGGTATAAGTTTGTTGAGTATTCCTGGTAAATTATATGGGAAGGTATTGATTGAGAGGGTGAAGGCATGTACAGAGCATCAGATTGGGGAAGAGCAGTGTGGTTTCAGAAGTGGTAGAGGATGTGTGGATCAGGTGTTTGCTTTGAAGAATGTATGTGAGAAATACTTAGAAAAGCAAATGGATATGTATGTAGCATTTATGGATCTGGAGAAGGCATATGATAGAGTTGATAGAGATGCTCTGTGGAAGGTATTAAGAATATATGGTGTGGGAGGCAAGTTGTTAGAAGCGGCGAAAAGTTTTTATCGAGGATGTAAGGCATGTGTAAGTGTAGGAAGAGAGGAAAGTGACTGGTTCTCAGTGAATGTAGGTTTGCGGCAGGGGTGTGTGATGTCTCCATGGTTGTTTAATTTGTTTATGGATGGGGTTGTTAGGGAGGTGAATGCAAGAGTTTTGGAAAGGGGCAAGTATGAAGTCTGTTGTGGATGAGAGAGCTTGGGAAGTGAGTCAGTTGTTGTTCGCTGATGATACATCGCTGGTGGCTGATTCATGTGAGAAACTGCAGAAGCTGGTGACTGAGTTTGGTAAAGTGTGTGAAAGAAGAAAGTTAAGAGTAAATGTGAATAAGAGCAAGGTTATTAGGTACAGTAGGGTTGAGGGTCAAGTCAATTGGGAGGTAAGTTTGAATGGAGAAAAACTGGAGGAAGTAAAGTGTTTTAGATATCTGGGAGTGGATCTGGCAGCGGATGGAACCATGGAAGCGGAAGTGAATCATAGGGTGGAGGAGGGGGCGAAAATCCTGGGAGCCTTGAAGAATGTGTGGAAGTCGAGAACATTATCTCGGAAAGCAAAAATGGGTATGTTTGAAGGAATAGTGGTTCCAACAATGTTGTATGGTTGCGAGGCGTGGGCTATGGATAGAGTTGTGCGCAGGAGGATGGATGTGCTGGAAATGAGATGTTCGAGGACAATATGTGGTGTGAGGTGGTTTGATCGAGTAAGTAATGTAAGGGTAAGAGAGATGTGTGGAAATAAAAAGAGCGTGGTTGAGAGAGCAGAAGAGTGTGTTTTGAAATGGTTTGGGCACATGGAGAGAATGAGTGAGGAAAGATTGACCAAGATGATATATGTGTCGGAGGTGGAGGGAACGAGGAGAAGTGGGAGACCAAATTGGAGGTGGAAAGATGGAGTGAAAAAGATTTTGTGTGATCGGGGCCTGAACATGCAGGAGGGTGAAAGGAGGGCAAGGAATAGAGTGAATTGGAGCGATGTGGTATACCGGGGTTGACGTGCTGTCAGTGGATTGAATCAGGGCATGTGAAGCGTCTGGGGTAAACCATGGAAAGCTGTGTAGGTATGTATATTTGCGTGTGTGGACGTATGTATATACATGTGTATGGGGGTGGGTTGGGCCATTTCTTTCGTCTGTTTCCTTGCGCTACCTCGCAAACGCGGGAGACAGCGACAAAGCAAAAAGAAATATATATATATATATATATATATATATATATATATATATATATATATATATACATATATATATATATATATATATATATATTCTTAATATTCTTAATACCTTCCACAGAGCATCTCTATCAACTCTATCATATGCCTTCTCCAGATCCATAAATGCTACATACAAATCCATTTGCTTTTCTAAGTATTTCTCACATACATTCTTCAAAGCAAACACCTGATCCACACATCCTCTACCACTTCTGAAACCACACTGCTCTTCCCCAATCTGATGCTCTGTACATGCCTTCACCCTCTCAATCAATACCCTCCCATACAATTTACCAGGAATACTCAACAAACTTATACCTCTGTAATTTGAGCACTCACTCTTATCCCCTTTTCCTTTGTACAATGGCACTATGCACGCATTCCTCCAATCCTCAGGCACCTCACCATGAGTCATACATACATTAAATAACCTTACCAACCAGTCAACAATACAGTCACCCCCTTTTTTAATAAATTCCACTGCAATACCATCCAAGCCTGCTGCCTTGCCGGCTTTCATCTTCCGCAAAGCTTTCACTACCTCTTCTCTGTTTACCAAATCGTTTTCCCTAACCCTCTCACTTTGCACACCACCTCGACCAAAACACCCTATATCTGCGACTCTATCATCAGACACATTCAACAAACCTTCAAAATACTCACTCCATCTCCTTCCCACATCACCACTACTTGTTATCACCTCCCCATTTGCGCCCTTCACTAAAGTTCCCATTTGCTCCCTTGTCTTACGCACTTTATTTACCTCCTTCCAGAACATCTTTTTATTCTCCCTAAAATTTAATGATACTCTCTCACCCCAACTCTCATTTGCCCTTTTTTTCACCTCTTGCACCTTTCTCTTGACCTCCTGTCTCTTTCTTTTATACATCTCCCACTCAATTGCATTTTTTCCCTGCAAAAATCGTCCAAATGCCTCTCTCTTCTCTTTCACTAATACTCTTACTTCTTCATCCCACCACTCACTACCCTTTCTAATCAACCCACCTCCCACTCTTCTCATGCCACAAGCATGTGAGAGGCAAGTTGTTAGAAGCAGTGAAAAGTTTTTATCGAGGATGTAAGGCATGTGTACGTGTAGGAAGAGAGGAAAGTGATTGGTTCTCAGTGAATGTAGGTTTGCGGCAGGGGTGTGTGATGTCTCCATGGTTGTTTAATTTGTTTATGGATGGGGTTGTTAGGGAGGTAAAGGCAAGAGTTTTGGAAAGAGGGGCAAGTATGAAGTCTGTTGGGGATGAGAGAGCTTGGGAAGTGAGTCAGTTGTTGTTCGCTGATGATACAGCGCTGGTGGCTGATTCATGTGAGAAACTGCAGAAGCTGGTGACGGAGTTTGGTAAAGTGTGTGGAAGAAGAAAGTTAAGAGTAAATGTGAATAAGAGCAAGGTCATTAGGTACAGTAGGGTTGAGGGTCAAGTAAATTGGGAGGTGAGTTTGAATGGAGAAAAACTGGAGGAAGTGAAGTGTTTTAGATATCTGGGAGTGGATCTGGCAGCGGATGGAACCATGGAAGCAGAATTGGACCATAGGGTGGGGGAGGGGGCGAAAATTCTGGGAGCCTTGAAGAATGTGTGGAAGTCGAGAACATTATCTCGGAAAGCAAAAATGGGTATGTTTGAAGGAATAGTGGTTCCAACAATGTTGTATGGTTGCGAGGCGTGGGCTATGGATAGAGTTGTGCGCAGGAGGATGGATGTGCTGGAAATGAGATGTCTGAGGACAATGTGTGGTGTGAGGTGGTTTGATCGAGTAAGTAACGTAAGGGTGAGAGAGATGTGTGGAAATAAAAAGAGCGTGGTTGAGAGAGCAGAAGAGGGTGTTTTGAAATGGTTTGGGCACATGGAGAGAATGAGTGAGGAAAGGTTGACCAAGAAGATATATGTGTCGGAGGTGGAGGGAACGAGGAGAAGAGGGAGACCAAATTGGAGGTGGAAAGATGGAGTGAAAAAGATTTTGTGTGATCGGGGCCTGAACTTGCAGGAGGGTGAAAGGAGGGCAAGGAATAGAGTGAATTGGAGCAATGTGGTATACCGGGGTTGACGTGCTGTCAGTGGATTGAATCAAGACATGTGAAGCGTCTGGGGTAAACCATGGAAAGCTGTGTAGGTATGTATATGTGCGTGTGTGGACGTATGTATATACATGTGTATGGGGGGGGTTGGGCCATTTCTTTCGTCTGTTTCCTTGCGCTACCTCGCAAACGCGGGAGACAGCGACAAAGTATAAAAAAAAAAAAAAAAAATATATATATATATTCCTATGAGTCCACGGGGAAAAAGGAAACCCGGAAAGTTCCCAAGTGCACTTTCGTGTAATAATCACATCATCAGGGGAGACACAAGAGAGAAATATAACAGTCACTTGATATACATCGAAGAGACGAAGCCATTTGGTAAACATGTAATATATATCCTTTTTTCATACTTGATCGACATTGCCCGGGTTAGCGAGATAGAGACAGGAATAAACGAGTCACGTTCGCATTCTTTATCCGTCAAGTGCAACGCGCCGAGACCACAACCCGTATCCATAACCAAGCATCGCAGACCTTCCCATGATTTCTTCTGGCCGCTTCTCATTTCTTGGTTCAGTCCATTGACAGCACGTCGTCCCCTGTATACCACATATTTCCAGTTCCCTCTTCTGTGCACGCCTCTCATTCCCCTGCATGCTCAGGCTCCGCGCACTCAATTTTTTTTTCTTTTTTCATTCCACTTAGGCCACACAGATGTTAAAAGATACACACACACACACACACACACACACACACACACACACACACACACACACCAGGAATCATGTGTTCTACGTGTACTTCAGCCTCATCTCGGTAGGGGTAGCACAGGGTACGGTGATTTGACAAATACATTGATGGAAGGACAATTGGATTGAGTCGGCCAGAGTTACCGGCTGCCTTTAGTGCTGGCGATAGCATGAACAACTTCTGTATTTTAAATGACACGTCTGTAATTCATAATTCTAAGATGATTATTTGCCTTGATGGTTCACTAGGGAGAGTTAGCCATTACTAATTCTTATGAAAATACTATTTAAGTTGTTGAGTGATTATATTTGGAGTACGATTTCTAGAATGATTATATTGATATACGATGTCTCAATGCTTGATTTTGATTTCAGTGATATACGATATCTCAATGCATGATTTTGATTATATTGATATACGATGTCTCAATGCGTGATTTTGATTATATTGATATACGATGTCTCAATGCATGATTTTGATTATACTGATATACGATGTCTCAATGCATGATTTTGATTATATTGATATACGATGTCTCAATGCATGATTTTGATTATACTGATATACGATGTCTCAATGCATGATTTTGATTATACTGATATACGATGTCTCAATGCATGATTTTGATTATATTGATATACGGTGTCTCAATGCATGATTTTGATTATATTGATATACGATGTCTCAATGCAAGATTTTGATTATATTGATATACGATGTCTCAATGCAAGATTTTGATTATATTGATATACGATGTCTTAATGCATGATTTTGATTATATTGATATACGATGTCTCAGTGCATGATTTTGATTATATTGATATACGATGTCTCAATGCATGATTTTGATTATATTGATATACGATGTCTCAATGCATGATTTTGATTATATTGATATACGATGTCTCAATGCATGATTTTGCAAGGAAATCTAGATCGCTAATTCTCTTGTGACTGTAATTATTAGGGTATATACTCACAATTAGAGGTTTCTAGCCATCCTAGATTTTTAGTAAACTAGTTCCAATGAGTTTAGGCACTTGTATCTGTATGGTAATTCCTAGCTATATTTAGTCATTCCTGTTTCATTTAGTTATTTCTAGCTGGGTTCACATATACCTGGCTCTGTGGAGTAACTTCAAGCTATAGTAATTTCTAGCTCTGCCCAGCCAGTTTCAAGCTCTTTAGTCGTCATTCCTAACTCTGGTATTCCTATCTCTGTTCAGCCATTCCTAGTTGTATTAGGATATTCCTAAGTCTGTATAGTCGTTCCTGATTCTCTATTTGGACGTTCCTAGCCACTGTGTTAGCCAAGAGCGTCGCCATTTGGAGATTCCTAGCCTCCGTGTTAGTCAAGAGCGTCGGAATTTGCGTCGCCCCGACGTTGCCTCTGCGTCCTCGAAGCGACGACGTCCTAATGTCAGAGGCAGATACAACGACGTCGTTTGTATGTAGAGACATCATCACAGTGTGTCAGCAGAGTCGTGTCAGCATCACCATTTAAGTTCGCCACGACAGCGTCGCGGCCACCTGTACCAGCAAGCAGCGTTTTGGTCGTACCGCCTTGTTAAAGCTGTCGTGTTGTCGTCAAGGGCAGACGACCGAACGAACACACACACACACACACACACACACACACACACACACACGCACCCGTGCATCGAGACCTACGTAGATCAGCCTTGCGCACGCCGCGCGCGCGCGCCCCCGAAATTACCTTACGTCTTCCACTCCCTCCAATTACCATCTTCGTCTCCGGGCAAATTGCGTCGGATATTTTTAGCAACGAGAGCGGATCTGGTTGAACTGCCAACGCGGCTTTGGTGGTAGCGCTTCCAGCCAGCTGCTGAGACGATCCTGAACTGATGGAAAACGTTGTATCTATTTTCTCTCTTCTCCACTCCCGGACTGGTTACGCGTTTTCTTCACTCCCGGACTGGTTACGCGTTTTCTTCACTCCCGGACTGGTTACGCGTTTTCTTCACTCCCGGACTGGTTACGCGTTTTCTTCACTCCCGGACTGGTTATGCGTTTTCCTCACTCCCGGACTGGTTACGCGTTTTCCTCACTCTCGTACTGGTTACGCGTTTTCTTCACTCCCGGACTGGTTACGCGTTTTCTTCACTCCCGGACTGGTTACGCGTTTTCTTCACTCCCGGACTGGTTATGCGTTTTCCTCACTCCCGGACTGGTTACGCGTTTTCCTCACTCTCGTACTGGTTACGCGTTTTCTTCACTCCCGGACTGGTTACGCGTTTTCCTCACTCTCGTACTGGTTACGCGTTTTCTTCACTCCCGTACTGGTTATGCGTTTTCTTCACTCCCGTACTGGTTACGCGTTTTCTTCACTCCCGGACTGGTTACGCGTTTTCCTCACTCCCGTACTGGTTACTCGTTTTCTTCACTCCCGTACTGGTTATGCGTTTTCTTCACTCCCGTACTGGTTACTCGTTTCCTTCACTCCCGTACTGGTTACGCGTTTTCTTCACTCCCGTACTGGTTACGCGTTTTCTCCACTCCCGTACTGGTTACGCGTTTTCGTTACTCCCGTAATGGTTACGCGTTTTCTTCACTCCCGTACTGGTTACGCGTTTTCTTCACTCCCGTACTGTTTACGCGTTTTCTTCACTCCCGGACTGGTTACGCGTTTTCTTCACTCCCGTACTGGTTACGCGTTTTCTTTACTCCCGTACTGGTTACGCGTTTTCTTCTTTTTATTGTGAGCAGTTTAAGGGACTTCCTCTGGACATTTATTCAGTTTTCTTGAAAAGTTTTGCAAGGCGTATAAGTTCCTCTTTGAACATTTGACGCATCTTTCCTTTGCGATGCTTGATGTGTTTACGAACTGTGACGAGACGTGAAAAAAAAAAAAAAGCTCTTTGGTTGTAGACCTGCCGCCTTTTCGATGTTTTTTTTTTTTTTTTTTGAGATGAACGTTTTTGGGCGACGCAGTCAGGGATCATCATAGCAAACTTTTCTAGTATCTTCTATCTTCTTAATAATGTTATTGACCTTTTGAATGAATGCTCGTTGCTCGATTAACGGCCTCTGATGGGACATGCGTTGTACGTGACGTCATTCTGATAACTCGTGAACACTAGCGGGTCGGTAATGAATAGTTTAACGTAGCTTTGACCCCCGTACAGCCATCTGTTTATGATCCTTGGAACAAACCCCCTCTTACGTTGAACAATGCACGGGATAATTACACTAATCACACGTCACACCGATAATGAGGAGATGTTATTTCAAGAAAAAAAAAATCAAATTTTGGGTTATTTTCTGTGAATTTTATAAAAGACACGAAAAAAAACGTGTAATTTTTTTTATGTTTCGCTAATTTGTCATGATCGCAGTATTGCCAACACCAGGACCATTATTATTGCTTTAATGCCATACGTGTCTTTTTTAGAGACGACGGTACACCACAGCATCTACCTCCCACCTACCAACTGGCTCCTCTTCTCTCCCTCCTCCCTAGCCAGACAGCCCAGTAACAAGTCAACCCGCTACACAGTAACTTAGTTATACTGGATGACTTCGTTAGCTCGGTGCTCTAACTCAGTTTTATACCGAGCAACCATATTACAGTTTACAGGAATCGTGTTCTTGGCGTCCTGGCTGTCCGGCTCCTCCTTGACTCGAGGGGGAGGGGAGGGGAAACCTCCTTCTCCCCTCCTCCTCCTCCAGCGGTGATTTTCCAAGGTGTGTGTGTGTGTGTGTGTAACAAGTGGAACGTCACATGTGACAGTGTCACAAGTTGACGCTCCCGTCGTAACAGCAGCTGTTAAAAGAGAGAGAGGTGTGTACGTTACGTTGGAGAAGGGTGTGTGTGTGGGGGGGGGGAAGAGTGGCAGTGTACCACGCATCCATAAGTGTGTGGGTCATACGTAGTTTGAGTCTGTGTTCGACGTTATCCTGTGTTGCCTGGTGCCAGACATGGTCACTCATGGTGTGACCTTCGAGATGACCACGTGTGCCTTGGATTGACATGTGACCTTGTTGTTGACCGCGTGTTCCGTGGAGGTAGGTGTGACCTCCGAGGTAAGCCACATGTGACCTCAAAATCGACCACGTTTGCTAGGAGCCACGTGCGAAAAACAATCACACACACACACACACACACACACACACACACACACACACACACACACACACACAAACACCAGTGGCTTCTGTGGTTTGGTTATTAACATCGCTGACCATGATGCACGCACGGGCCCGTCTGCGTTCAAATACTAAGCTCAACACTCGGTCCACAGTCAACCCCAGCTGTTCATCCTTCCCTCAGGGCTGGTCGATAAATGGGGTGTGTTATCATTCAACCATTTCGTATAGTACGGGGAGAGAGTTCTACCCTTGTGGATTCCCGTCTCCTGTAATTACTACGCTGTCAATTAGCATTTTAGACCCTTATAATGAGCCAGCAGACGTACCTTAATAGGACCTCACAGAAAGAATCTTGACAAAACACGATCCAGAACGACTTCCTGTGATCGAGGACGACCCAGTGTGACCGAACGTGATCCAGGACGAACGACTCGATCCCAGCAGTACGACTACAAAATAATTAAAGATATCGTGTGACAGGATTTGACAAAGTTAGGAAGGGCTCAGAGAAAATGGGAACGACTGGGTGAGAAATGGAGACTAAGCGTAGCTAGCAGTGATTATAGACAACTAGGAATTACGAAGCTTAGCTAGAAATGACTGAACATAACTAGGAGTGATGGCACACACGTAGGGACGTTTAGAATTAGGAAGGACTTAACATAGTTAAGAATGACTAGATATAGTTAAGAAAGATTTTAATCCAGTTAGGAATGACAGTTAGGAATAGCTGAACATATGTAGGAATGCTTTTAGACTGCTAGGAATAACTGAATATAACTAAGAATACCTTAACACAGCTAGGAATAACTGAATATAACTAAGAATACCTTAACACAGCTAGGAATAACTGAATATAACTAAGAATACCTTAACACAGCTAGGAATAACTGAACATAGCTAAGAATACCTTAACACAGCTAGGAATAACTGAACATAGCTGAGAATACCTTAACACAGCTAGGAATAACTGAACATAGCTGAGAATACCTTAACACAGCTAGGAATAACTGAACATAGCTAAGAATACCTTAACACAGCTAGGAATAACTGAACATAGCTGAGAATACCTTAACACAGCTAGGAATAACTGACCATAGCTAAGAATACCTTAACACAGCTAGGAATAACTGAACATAGCTAAGAATACCTTAACACAGCTAGGAATAACTGAACATAGCTAAGAATACCTTAACACAGCTAGGAATAAACTGACATAGCTCAGAATACCTTAACACAGCTAGGAATAACTGAACATAGCTAAGAATACCTTAACACAGCTAGGAATAACTGAACATAGCTGAGAATACCTTAACACAACTAGGAATAACTTACCATAGCTAAGAATACCTTAACACAGCTAGGAATAACTGAACATAGCTGAGAATACCTTAACACAGCTAGGAATAACTGAACATAGCTAAGAATACCTTAACACAGCTAGGAATAACTGACCATAGCAAAGAATACCTTAACACAGCTAGAATAACTGAACATAGCTGAGAATACCTTAACACAGCTAGGAATAACTGAACATAGCTGAGAATACCTTAACACAGCTAGAATAACTGAACATAGCAAAGAATACCTTAACACAGCTAGGAATAACTGAACATAGCTAAGAATACCTTAACACAGCTAGAATAACTGAACATAGCTAAGAATACCTTAACACAGCTAGAATAACTGAACATAGCAAAGAATACCTTAACACAGCTAGAATAACTGAACATAGCTGAGAATACCTTAACACAGCTAGGAATAACTGAACATAGCTGAGAATACTTAACACAGCTAGGAATAACTGAACATAGCTAAGAATACCTTAACACAGCTAGGAATAACTGAACATAGCTAAGAATACCTTAACACAGCTAGGAATAACTGAACATAGCTAAGAATACCTTAACACAGCTAGAATAACTGAACATAGCTGAGAATACCTTAACACAGCTAGGAATAACTGAACATAGCTGAGAATACCTTAACACAGCTAGGAATAACTGAACATAGCTGAGAATACCTTAACACAGCTAGGAATAACTGAACATAGCTAAGAATACCTAACACAGCTAGGAATAACTGAACATAGCTGAGAATACCTTAACACAGCTAGAATAACTGAATATAACTAAGAATACCTTAACACAGCTAGAATAACTGAACATAGCTAAGAATACCTTAACACAGCTAGGAATAACTGAACATAGCTAAGAATACCTTAACACAGCTAGGAATAACTGAACATAGCTGAGAATACCTTAACACAGCTAGAATAACTGAACATAGCTGAGAATACCTTAACACAGCTAGGAATAACTGAATATAACTAAGAATACCTTAACACAGCTAGAATAACTGAACATAGCTAAGAATACCTTAACACAGCTAGGAATAACTGAACATAGCTGAGAATACCTTAACACAGCTAGAATAACTGAATATAACTAAGAATACCTTAACACAGCTAGGAATAACTGAATATAACTAAGAATACCTTAACACAGCTAGGAATAACTGAATATAACTAAGAATACCTTAACACAGCTAGGAATAACTGAACATAGCTGAGAATACCTTAACACAGCTAGAATAACTGAACATAGCTAAGAATACCTTAACACAGCTAGGAATAACTGAATATAACTAAGAATACCTTAACACAGCTAGAATAACTGAACATAGCTAAGAATACCTTAACACAGCTAGAATAACTGAACATAGCTAAGAATACCTTAACACAGCTAGGAATAACTGAATATAACTAAGAATACCTTAACACAGCTAGAATAACTGAACATAGCTAAGAATACCTTAACACAGCTAGAATAACTGAACATAGCTAAGAATACCTTAACACAGCTAGAATAACTGAACATAGCTAAGAATACCTTAACACAGCTAGGAATAACTGAACATAGCTAAGAATACCTTAACACAGCTAGAATAACTGAACATAGCTAAGAATACCTTAACACAGCTAGGAATAACTGAATATAACTAAGAATACCTAACACAGCTAGGAATAACTGAACATAGCTAAGAATACCTAACACAGCTAGGAATAACTGAACATAGCTGAGAATACCTTAACACAGCTAGAATAACTGAACATAGCTAAGAATACCTTAACACAGCTAGAATAACTGAACATAGCTGAGAATACCTTAACACAGCTAGGAATAACTGAATATAACTAAGAATACCTTAACACAGCTAGAATAACTGAACATAGCTGAGAATACCTTAACACAGCTAGAATAACTGAACATAGCTGAGAATACCTTAACACAGCTAGGAATAACTGAACATAGCTAAGAATACCTTAACACAGCTAGGAATAACTGAACATAGCTAAGAATACCTTAACACAGCTAGGAATAACTGAACATAGCTAAGAATACCTTAACACAGCTAGGAATAACTGAACATAGCTGAGAATACCTTAACACAGCTAGAATAACTGAACATAGCTGAGAATACCTTAACACAGCTAGGAATAACTGAATATAACTAAGAATACCTTAACACAGCTAGGAATAACTGAACATAGCTGAGAATACCTTAACACAGCTAGGAATAACTGAATATAACTAAGAATACCTTAACACAGCTAGAATAACTGAACATAGCTGAGAATACCTTAACACAGCTAGGAATAACTGAACATAGCTGAGAATACCTTAACACAGCTAGGAATAACTGAACATAGCTAAGAATACCTAACACAGCTAGGAATAACTGAACATAGCTGAGAATACCTTAACACAGCTAGGAATAACTGAACATAGCTGAGAATACCTTAACACAGCTAGGAATAACTGAATATAACTAAGAATACCTTAACACAGCTAGGAATAACTGAACATAGCTGAGAATACCTTAACACAGCTAGGAATAACTGAACATAGCTAAGAATACCTTAACACAGCTAGGAATAACTGAATATAACTAAGAATACCTTAACACAGCTAGGAATAACTGAACATAGCTAAGAATACCTAACACAGCTAGGAATAACTGAACATAGCTGAGAATACCTTAACACAGCTAGGAATAACTGAACATAGCTGAGAATACCTTAACACAGCTAGGAATAACTGAACATAGCTGAGAATACCTTAACACAGCTAGGAATAACTGAATATAACTAAGAATACCTTAACACAGCTAGGAATAACTGAATATAACTAAGAATACCTTAACACAGCTAGGAATAACTGAACATAGCTGAGAATACCTTAACACAGCTAGGAATAACTGAACATAGCTAAGAATACCTTAACACAGCTAGGAATAACTGAATATAACTAAGAATACCTTAACACAGCTAGGAATAACTGAACATAGCTGAGAATACCTTAACACAGCTAGAATAACTGAACATAGCTGAGAATACCTTAACACAGCTAGGAATAACTGAACATAGCTAAGAATACCTTAACACAGCTAGAATAACTGAACATAGCTGAGAATACCTTAACACAGCTAGGAATAACTGAACATAGCTAAGAATACCTTAACACAGCTAGGAATAACTGAACATAGCTGAGAATACCTTAACACAGCTAGAATAACTGAACATAGCTGAGAATACCTTAACACAGCTAGGAATAACTGAACATAGCTGAGAATACCTTAACACAGCTAGAATAACTGAACATAGCTGAGAATACCTTAACACAGCTAGGAATAACTGAACATAGCTGAGAATACCTTAACACAGCTAGGAATAACTGAACATAGCTGAGAATACCTTAACACAGCTAGGAATAACTGAATATAACTAAGAATACCTTAACACAGCTAGGAATAACTGAATATAACTAAGAATACCTTAACACAGCTAGGAATAACTGAACATAGCTGAGAATACCTTAACACAGCTAGAATAACTGAACATAGCTGAGAATACCTTAACACAGCTAGGAATAACTGAATATAACTAAGAATACCTTAACACAGCTAGGAATAACTGAACATAGCTGAGAATACCTTAACACAGCTAGGAATAACTGAACATAGCTGAGAATACCTTAACACAGCTAGGAATAACTGAACATAGCTGAGAATACCTTAACACAGCTAGAATAACTGAACATAGCTGAGAATACCTTAACACAGCTAGGAATAACTGAATATAACTAAGAATACCTTAACACAGCTAGGAATAACTGAACATAGCTAAGAATACCTTAACACAGCTAGGAATAACTGAACATAGCTAAGAATACCTTAACACAGCTAGGAATAACTGAATATAACTAAGAATACCTTAACACAGCTAGGAATAACTGAACATAGCTGAGAATACCTTAACACAGCTAGGAATAACTGAACATAGCTGAGAATACCTTAACACAGCTAGGAATAACTGAACATAGCTAAGAATACCTTAACACAGCTAGAATAACTGAACATAGCTGAGAATACTTAACACAGCTAGGAATAACTGAACATAGCTGAGAATACCTTAACACAGCTAGGAATAACTGAACATAGCTGAGAATACCTTAACACAGCTAGGAATAACTGAACATAGCTGAGAATACTTAACACAGCTAGAATAACTGAACATAGCTGAGAATACCTTAACACAGCTAGGAATAACTGAACATAGCTGAGAATACCTTAACACAGCTAGGAATAACTGAACATAGCTGAGAATACCTTAACACAGCTAGGAATAACTGAACATAGCTGAGAATACCTTAACACAGCTAGGAATAACTGAACATAGCTAAGAATACCTAACACAGCTAGGAATAACTGAACATAGCTGAGAATACCTTAACACAGCTAGAATAACTGAACATAGCTAAGAATACCTGGAGACACAGAGAAATTAGCAACGTCGCTGCGTTTAGAAAGGGAAGGTTGAAGAGAGCTTATGGCTGGAGAATTAACGAGACGGAAGGCTTTCGATTCCACTCTCATTAATATAGAGGTGGAGGAAGAACCACCCCAGAGCTGTACTCCATGCCAGGGCGCGCGAAACCCCTGCAGATAAGACGACTTCTTACACTATAGATAATTACAGCACCTCCGCCAGGATCATCCTGGCTAAGACCAAAGTAACCCTTGTGGTGTGGATTGAATTCCCTTGCATAGAGGATTTTAGCACGTTGATGTGAAGATAGTTATGTTTCGTGGGAGGAAGTCAAATAGTTGTAAAAGTTGTACATAGTTTGAGGCATTGCTGGGGGTAAATATACGAAACTCAACAGGCAATTCACGGAGGGTAAAGGAATTTTGAACCCAGATGGCATTAAAGTTAGGAGACTCGAGATCCTCAGTGATTGCGAGCAACGGGAGGATTGCTCATACCATAGCAGGTACAAACGCCACCCCTGGAGTGGAAAACGATGGTGGAGACTGAAGGTAGAGATCTCGTGTGTAATTGGGAAGCCGCCTCGGGCAGTTGGGTTTCAATGAGAAGAACATCAGGGTAAGAAATGAAAACATGACATTCTATAGAAGAAAGGTGTGATACATACGAGACAGGAAATGATACAGAGATAGAGAAGTACCCAGGTGTGGGAGCTGTGAGTGGGAGAATGGAGGAGGTGCCAGTCGCTTGCTGTCGATCAGTTGGGACCCTGGGAACCAAGCAGACTACCTCGAGCGCCGCTGCTGCTGCTCCGATTCAGCCACGTAGAAATCGAAATACGTTGTAAATATTTTTTTTTCTTCATTGCTGAAAAAGGAAGGAAAACTGGATATGAGAAATAATGGGTTGTTTGTATTATGTGTTGTTAAGTGTTGTGTGTTGGAGATGGAGAGGGTGCAAGTTTGTGAACTGAAAAAAAAGGAAGGAAAACTGGATATGAGAAATAATAGGTTGTTTGTATTATGTGTTGTTAAGTGTTGTGTGTTAGAGATGGAGAGGGTGCAAGTTTGTGAACTGAATGCCAGGCACCGACGTGTAAGTAATCCGGATCAAGGCGTTCGCGTTCCACCACGAATGAATGGTTCCTTTAGCCTTTAAAACTCTTGGAAGGAGAACAATATTAGAATTCCCTCATATTCAAAAAAAATTTCAAGATAGTTTTCACATTTTTTTTTTCCATGTTTTAAAACGACAGATTCTACATATGTTAACTTTGTAAGCACGACGACGAAACGAGTCGTCTTGACACACGAAGGAACGACTGTCGCACGGTGTGACGACTCTTGAACACGACGCTACGACATTTAAACCCGACGGTGTAACTCAGGAGACGTGGTGGCCTCACCTGTGGGTCGTGATGGCCTGGCTCTTTAACCTTGATATGTGATGATGTCAGTTGGTGTGTGTAGTTGTGTGGTCGTGTATGGTGTTGTTTGGTCGTGTGTGTAGTTGTATTGTGATGTCTGAATGTGTGTTGTGATGTTTGGAGGTATGTTGTGATGTCTGGAGGTGTGTTGTGATGTCTGAAGGTGTGTTGTGATGTCCGGAGATGTTTTGTGATGTCTGGAGGTATGTTGTGATGTCTGGAGGTGTGTTGTGATGTCTGGAGGTGTGTTGTGATGTCTGGAGGTGTGTTGTGATGTCTGGAGGTATGTTGTGATGCCTGGAGGTATGTTGTGATCTCTGAAGTTGTGTGGTACTGTCCGGAGATGATGATGTGATGTCTGGAGCTGTGTTATGATGTCTGATTTTGTATTGTGATGCTTAAATGTGTGTTGTTAGGTCTGAAGGTATGTTATGAAGCCTGGAGGTGTGTTGTGATGTCCAAGGGTGTGTTGTTATGTCTGGAGGTGTGTGGCGTGTGGTGGTGGTCGGTCGCCAGACATAGAGATCACGTTCACCACCGCCACCACCACAAAATCCGACATGCCACATATTGAGACACGAGAATTTATCACACAGCAAGTCGAGTCGTGACGATGTGTCACGTCACAATGTATCTGTCATGAAAACTAATTCTTTGTCAAGATTATTATTTTTTTTTTCTATGTTACGTAACAAGCTACAGCAGTTACATGGCAGGATATATTGGGTACACAGGGTTTGAATAACTCTTTTAGAGTCGAATAGAGAAGACAGATAGTGGATATTTGCGTGTGTTGAGACTAGGATGTCCTGATGTGAGGCGATGTAGGTGAAAAACTCACCACCGCTCATATTCTAATTCAAAGTATTAATCGAAAAATGCTGGTATGCAAGCGATAGGCCTACTAAGTGGCTATAGGCCAGCCTGAACCAGCTATGATTGTGTTAGACTATCATGTGTGTACATGTGTAGTGCACTATGTAGCAGTAAATCTTGGTTGGGGTAATATGTGCGGCGACCAAAGGCACGAGACTATGTTATTCGAAATATGATACTCGTGATGCGCATTTTGTTACTGTGTTGTGTATTGTTAAACGATAACTGCTAAACACTCCACCTTCACCGGGGAAATTTTTACGTCCCTGTAAATGAAGTGTATAGAGCTCCTCATCCATCCAACCCCCCCCACCATCTGCCCACCTTTACCAACCCCGAAAGTACGCATCACAAATTCGTTATGCGGAGAGAGCTAATGTAATCAGTCGAAGAGGAGCAGTTAGAATGTCGTTATGCGGAATGAGAGGGAGAGAGAGAGAGAGGGAGAGAGAGAGAGAGAGAGAGAGAGAGAGAGAGAGAGAGAGAGAGAGAGAGAGGATCAGCAGAGCCTCCAGAAAATGAGCTCAGTGTCTGCTAATGTTATCCTCGTCTCATCATGCCACACCTTCACCACACCCGCGCCACACCCTCATTACACCCGCGCCACACCCTCATTACACCCGTGCCACACCCTCATTACACCCGTGCCACACCCTCATTACACCCGCGCCACACCTGCGACACACCTGGCGTACTCCACCTGCTCAGCGCTCTTAATGTTACCCCCTTATAAGCAAGGTATGAGCTTGAGCTAAGCAAGTGTTGGTTTGTGGTTAATGAGTTTACGATGCTAGCCAGACATTTGCTTGCCTGCCTTACAAACCCCTCCCAGCCAACCGCATCCAACCACGTACTGCGTATTCTCACGCCTTGCGTACCTCACACGCCTCCATTTACTTACCCACGCCTCCGTCTACAAACCCACGCATCGTTATACCTCCCATGCCAACGTCTACCTACCCACGCCTCCGTCTATCTCCTCCACGCGTCCGTCTGCCTCTCAATCCTACGTCTACCTACCCACGTCTCCGTCTACCTACCCACGCCTCCGTCTACCTACGCATGTCTCCGTCTTCCTCCCACGCCTCCAACTACACATCAACACCTACGTAAACCTTCCAAGCCTCCGTCTACCTCCCACGCCTCTCTCTACCCACCTATGCCTCTGTCTATCCACCCACGCCTTCGTCTACCTACCCAAGGCTGTTGCTCACATCCCGCGCCGCCTCCCACCCCCGCCGACAGACGCCCCCTTCTCCCACCTTCCAATCAACACCCGTGCCTACAATTTTTCGACGCGCCGTCAGAGGATGCTTATATAAGGAAAAAAAAAAGAAAGTATTTTCCCTTTATTTAAAAAAAGGGGGAAAAAAAAAAAGAGGTACAGGGGACGGGCATTTAGTTACGGGTTGGAGATGATAAACTCCCAAGCGTTTATCTAGTAGGCGTTCCACGCGCGAAGCCCTTGGGGTAGGTAAAAAAAAAAACCATTTACCCCGTGAGCCGGGTCACTGTGGGGGGAGCCGCT